>NC_066860.1:31803065-32116149 GCF_025177605.1 Cucumis melo | reverse complement strand
ATTTGTTATTTGGATGACCTTGTAGAAAAATGATAGAGAAAATTAATAGAAAAAAAATCTAATCACTACGAAATATTATCATTTATATATAAATTAGAAACAAATGTTAAGACCTTAAATTATATAGACAATGGTATGAACTAGAACCTTTAGCGAACTAAATTTGAAACAAATCTGAACCTCAAGGGCTAAATGAGTAACCTTGCCATTGAATTACTTACAATTTTGTTACCATGTTATCTTTTGGCAGGTCAACTAACCCTTAGCAGAATCAGGGACTATTTTACAACTAAAATGTTGATTTTGAAAATTAAATGAATAATGAAATAGAGTATCTAAATCGCACTAAAAGAATAGTTTCTTCAATTTGCAAAGAATAATCATCTTTTTGTATTTAAGTATAGAGAACTTTGGCATCTTTTGGGGATAAGGAATGATCTACTCGATTTTTGTGGAGTTATTCCGAGAGTAGGTTTAGATAAAGATGTAAAATCACAGGAAATATAGGGATCACGTAATCTATGAATATGGTGTAAGTTGTTAGTTTTAATTTGAACACAACATTGTAGAAGCCGAGGAAAGTTGTGTTGTGTTTGTTAATGGGGGCTGAAACAATGCAGGGAACAGGGTATGTGTTCCAAACTTTGCTACGGCCCTTGGTAGATAAACACGAAGTGGATATTGAACAGAAGATGGTGGATTGGAGAGTCAAGGCTTGGGATTTGGCCTTGTTCTACTGGAAAAACTGCACTGAATTGAGCCAATCAGCAATCGTCCAAGTTTTTAACTACTTGGCTTCTCAGCCCTCTAGGCCAGCAGCTTCAGCACCCCCACAAACAAGGGTAATTTTTCGATTATGAATTATCCTCCTCTTTGAAGGATATGTGAAAGTGAAACTGCCCTTTTAGTTTTAGTAGCTAAACAAAATTACAAGGAAACAGCACTTACTTTTTCCATTCTCTTTAAGACATTTACAAAAACCCCACCAAGAATTGATCCCAGGCAAGAGTATCTATGTTTCATTTGATTAGAGATGTAAACTGACATTTTGCAGAGGAACGAGCATCATCCAACTCCAAGTGCGCCACCAGCGCCACCGCCACCTCCAAACGAGCTGCCTTCGTTCTTCCGGAAACCTCCAAGGCAAAGCAAAGATTCGAGCAGGAGTAAGGCTAGGAAATGGTTTCCAAGTGCTCCTTTACTCGGTTCTAATAGTCGGCGTTCCACAGGCACGACGGAGGAATTTGATGTGCAATTTCCCCTCCATGACCAAACAAACTATTTTTATGAAGATCAAAACCACAACCAAGCTCGATTCAGAGGATCGAAAAAAACCCATTAGAAGTTGCAAAACAAAACTGTACAAAAAGAAAAAAGGAACTGAAAACCCTCTCTCCAACTCAAAAAAACACAAGATAGATTCATTTTGGAATTTTTTCTTCAAACATTTACATCCCTTTTTTATTTTTATTTTTTTCTTCTTTTGTTTCTTCCTCTTCTTCTTCAACTGTACTTATAGGGGTGGTGTATGTGTATATAATCATTAATTAATACACACAGAACAGAACAGAAACAGAGATGATTGATTTCAGTCAAAGAAGAGCTGTTTTGTATTTCCCCTGTTCGTCATTATTAGACAAAATTGATCCCAACAACGCGAAATATCCGATCAAAAGCGTTGGTTATACTTGAAATTATGGGCAGGTTGAGGAAGCTAAGACAAGCTGAAAATCTGAGCCAAATACGGCGGAGGAGGTGAGGTCCTGAGGAGCCTGGAGAGGAAGACATCGGCTGAAGATAAGCCCACGCCGCCTGCTTCACAAGGCGGTTGCGGATCGAGATCTCGTACCCTGAATTCGCAGCAGAGGCGGCGGTGGGGGAGCTGCTGGCGGTGTTCGACGGCAAAATGTCTCTGAGGGAAGTGTATGCAAGGGAAGGAGACGACCCAGAGGAAGAGGATTTTATTGGGACGAGCTCGAAAGCCAACGGTAACGGCGGGGAT
Organism: Cucumis melo; assembly: GCF_025177605.1. Lineage (NCBI taxonomy): Eukaryota > Viridiplantae > Streptophyta > Magnoliopsida > Cucurbitales > Cucurbitaceae > Cucumis > Cucumis melo. The sequence continues at coordinate 32,114,147 of NC_066860.1, read as the reverse complement.
GCTTCCGCACCGCGGGAGGGCTTGGTGGCGGCGAGAAGGTTTAACTTAGATGGGACGGCAACGGGCACCGTGATGGAGTTTTTCCGGCGGAGATTGGAAAACGGTGGGTCTGGTTTTAGAGCGGAAGTCTCGTCCATGGCGGCGGAAACAGAGAGTTAGAGAGAGGAAAATGGTGGAAGGAAATGGAAGAGAAAGGAAGAAGAAGAAGAAGAAAGCGAGCATCGTAAGTGATTGTGGGTGGCGCGGTATTTGCATTAGGAACAAACAATAATTATTGCACTAAAAATAAATAAATTGTCTCAATCGTTGATTATTCTTTTTCTTTTAAATGTCAAAAAGAGCAGAAAAAAAAAATTCTGAAACAAAATATTAATTTTCAAATTCCGAAGAAAATAGTATTTTATTTTTAGGTGCTCGAAGCATATCTTTTCCTTTCTCATTCGAAGAGATTACTTAATTTAAAAATATAATTAGTAGCCATTAAATTAATCATATAAATGAGGAACGAGGAACTCCTTTTTCCATAATATGGATTTGTTAATATCCCTTCTCTTTCACATTTAAAATCCACACAGTCCCGTCTCTTTCGACCTTCCAATAAATTTGAAATTTTAATTTTCAACAAAATAATTTTGTGGTCTAATTTGATTGTATCTGAATATGATAGGGGTGATATGTATCATATCATATTGAATGCTATATTTGAACAAGAATCATTAATGAAATAATGATGTTACATTTTTTTTTTTTGTTGTTGTGAGTTTTAAATCATGTTGGTGAGATCAATATAATGAATATTCTTAATACTTTATTAAAACTATCATTGGATGTAATTATGTTAAATTATTGTTAATACTTTATTAAAGGTATTATTGGATTAAATTGTTGTTTTTCTCCATATTCTATATATATATATATATAGAAAATCAACTCTTGGGTTAAACTTATGAACATTATATCAAACCCCACTGAATTTCTTTGCATCATATTCTTTTTTTTTTTTTTTCAAACACCCGTGTATGTAGTGATAAAAATATCATAATTAAGTTAAGCATAATCAATAATGTTAACTCCCTCCTTCGTGGTTAATATGACTAATTTGAAAAATAAAAGGCTTTCATTTAATTTTTTAAAAGAAAAAGATTGAGCTTAATCATATGACCATTTGGCATTTTATGTAATGTCACTCTATGATTTGATTTGGTTGTTATCAAACTTTTTGTTGTTTTGTTTGTTACAACTCTATATTTTCCCCTTTGTTTAATATTCTTTTATTTCATTTTTTAATGATAATGAAAATGAATCAAGAATAGCAGGGCATGATATATACAATAATTTAATTATTAAGTCGAGTCATCAAACAACAAAGTCACTGTACAAAAATACATCAAGACAAGACTTAATCAAAATTAAATCATAGATGAAAAGAGATCAATTGATAGAAAAAATTTATAATTAAATAACAATCATTTAAAGTCTCGTTATGCAACATATTTAGAAATCTTAAAAAACGTGGTTGATGGATAAAAAATGGTCCCATTGTCGCACCCCACATAGACCATGGCTGGGTTGTCGCTATGGAAGGGAAAAACAAAGCCATCTCATTTTGTGGCCCTAAACCATCTCTATCCCAATGATCCCATTTCCCTCCCAATTGCTTTGCTTTCATTTTAGAATTCTTTGTTGTGGCTTTAAGAATGCCACATCTATATATGTCTTTCCTTTTATGGATCATGAATCCAATTTTCAAGCATTTATATATATATATATATATATATATCTCCATTATTTTTATCTTTCATAACCAATTTAAGTTCGGTTTAATAAAATTCAAATTGGTTTGTCTTCATATTTGAAGTTAAATTGAAAAAGTTTAATTTTAGGTTATATGGGTTTTAATCAAAGAAGTTGTTTAATAAATATACGAATGAATTCTATACTTTTTGATTTTATGGTTGACTAAATGAGATTAAAACATAATTGCTCTTGACTAAATTATTATTTAGATTTTAGATTTGGGATTCATTCATCATCTTAAATAATAATATTTGCACATGGATTGAAAAATGTTAGGGAGTGTTACTTACCAACAAAGGCTCTTATATAGTCTCTAAAGGTTATCGTTTGTGAATCTTTTTTTTTTTTTCAATTATGTTTGAGAATGCATTTATCAAAACCACTTTTTTTAGTCCAAATTGTTATATTCTATTGTATTTACATAAGATTGACACCTAAGAAAAACTTCTGTATATGAAAAGAAAGATTTGAAAAATAATTGTAAATAGATAGAGACCACAAGTTATAATACTAGTCTATAGGTAGAAAGAGAATAGTGAAAAAGTATACGATTAGAGACGATAAATGAGAAACACACATTTATATATATATATATAAAAAAAGGTATATTTAAATGAAGAGATTAATGAGAATAATACGAATAGACAAGTCTATAAAAACACTAAAAAGACACACACAAACACGTAACAAAGAATAAATGATAGGTAAAACATATGAATTAAGGTTGAGATTTTTGTAAAGAGATGCTTGAGTTGATAGTATCACTTGACAGTTTTTTAGCTTTTCATTGTCGCTTTTACGAGCAACTCTGTTATGAAACGAAGTTTGTGTTTTATAAATTAAATAATATATATAACTAAAGTATTGTGAGAAATTAACAGAATATATTATTTTAAATGACCATATATATTTTTCTAAAGTCTTCTTAGTTGCTTTCTTGTAAAACACTTTAGACTAAAAAAAGTATTTAGATTAAGAATAGCAATGTAAGAAATATTGTCTACCATTTAAAAGCACTTTATGGTCGAAGCAAACTTAATGACCATAATCAAAATTAAATAACTAATTTTTTTTTTCATAAATTTTAATATAAAAAAATTAAAATGCATATAAAGGTTTTTTTTTTTTTTTTTTTTTTTTTTTTTTTTTTTTATATTGTGAAAACTAATATTAAGATTTAGTATAATATAATTTGTATAAATATATATATATAAATTGATAAACTAATAATGTAGGTAAAAACTAATCCAAGATTGAAGTTGTTAACCAAAATATTTTACGCTAAATTTTAGAAACTAAATTGTAAAAGAGATGAAAATTTTGTACTAATTTTTTTTGCTAACAAAAATTCATAAACTAATATCTCCGTTTAATAAGTAGTTGATTTTTTAAAATGAAGCTAATGGATACTACAACTTTTCATCATAAGTCTCTGTGTTTTGGCTTTTTAAAAACTTGATTTGAAACGAGTGTTTGTTTAAGAATTGGGAAAATCATAATTTAGAATTGAAAATTTGAAAACAATGAAAATCATTGTGAAATGGACCATTGCTTTTCATGAAAACCTATAGAACAAAAATATTGTTTAATATTCTACAAAATCACATGATAAGAAATTGGGTAAAATTTAGAAATTGAGTATAAATAAAATAGAATCAAATAAACAAAGAATGAATAGAAATTGAAGCAAGAAAAAAAAAAAAAAACTCCATTGTTATACTTTATTCCCTGTCCCTTTTGTTCATCTTTTTTTTTTTTTTTTATTGTTCTTTTTATTCTCTTCTTTTGTCTTTTTATTCAAACAAACTCATCTCTTCGATATTAAATTTTAGTGATAAAACATTTTAAAATATTTATAAATATAGAATTTTTCTTTTTTATAATTTATTCACGGTAGATTTTATTGTATTTTATTTTACAAACCTTTTAACTGGTTTCAAATTAAATTGAATCTTCATTTATTAATTTACATATCTTTTTATAAACTTATAATTGAATGTATCCACACTATTTTTATATCCATCTTATGTCCATTCTTTCTATCATCGAATCTTTTGTTGTTTTTATATATAATATGTAAATAAAACTTGATCAACTTTACGTAAAAAAAATGCAATAATGCTGCTTTTTTTTTTTTTGATTATTACTATTAAACGAATTTTCTATTCCTTTTATTTTATCATTTTTTATTTTTTTTCTTTTCTCATCTTGTGTTTTGAACATATATGTGAAAATTTAGGCGATGCATGATAACTATTATTTACAAATACTTTAACATTATATCTAATACTTCTCGAGAACTTCACGTTGAAAGACTAATAGACATTATGCTTTTGGTAAAAAAGACGAACTACTTCTTTTATCATCAATTGATTTTAAGATGAAACTCAATGTCATCTAATATAGTATTAGAGTCTATAAAGCTTGAATAGATATTTGGTTCAATAAAAAGAAAGTTCATGATTTGATATGATAAGGTGAAATGTAACTCTTACACTTAATGAGTTCTATTTGAATAAAACTACAAGATTAGAATATATTTGGAAGTTTGTTGACTCCAACACCAATAATACCCTTTACTATACAATGACCTTAATAGGACTAAAATTTGGTCCATAAATTCACAGCCCCTTCCCCAATGATGTCAAAACATCAATTGAAAGATTACTTAATACCATAAGAAGCCAAAACAAACAATACACGAAATCAAATAAGAAATATATGGATATATATTGAAATTGATTACTAAAATATGCAAAGGTATGAAATCAAATACTACACAATTTCAAAAAAGAAAAAAAAAATAATCAAAATAATACAACAAAAGTTTCCAAATTAGAGAAATTGGGCCTGAAATGCAGGAATTTATAAATGGGCTGAGAAAACAGTAAGGATATCCAAGGAAGCCCAAAAGTAGAAGTTGAATTACCACATTATCCTTCATCTTCTCTATCCTGAGAACAGTGGGAGATTGCCCTCAACTCTCAAGTGTGTGGAGGTGAAGGCTGTTAAGTTATCCAGCCAGCGCTTCTCTTCTTCACTTCACTTATCCATTTCTCCGCCTTACTCTCACTTTGTGCTCTGCTTATTCCCCCGTCATGGCTTGCTCCGCCGCATCCACCGCCCTCATCTCCTCCAATCCTTCCTCCTTTCCCGCCAAGTCCAATCCTCCAATTGCTTCCGCCCCCTTCTCCCGAACCCTAGCTCTTCCCAAATCTTTCCTCGGTCTTCGCAAATCCTTCCAACCTTCCGCTCCTCGTTCCTTCTCCTCCTCCTCCTCCTCCCGTGCAACTCGTTCTAGACGGAGCTTTTCTGTCCGGGCTTCTGTAAGTCATGCCTCCCTCCCTCTCTCTCTCTCTCTCACTGTGTTTTCCCCCGCTCGACTCTTTCTTGTTAATTTCGAAGTTTGCGAATTGTTTTTTCTTGTTTGCTCTCCTGCGATGGATTGTATGTAAGGATTGGTTAATTATCTTTTCTATAGGAAATTAGCAATGGGGCATTTGCAATTTCGTTGTTTTATTTGTACACTTGGCTCTTTTTTTTTTTTTTGTCCTTTGATTTCGTTGGGTTAAAATTTTGGATATTGAACTTATTCCCATTGTAATCCCCCCAGGAATGTTGCATTTCTAAAGACACTTTTGTCAGATGTTATTCTCTGTCTTTATTATGTTCTTTTAGTTTCTTTCACGTTTTTGAAATTATTGCAGCAGTCGTGTGAGGGTGAGTTGGAGATTGAGATTACTTTTGGACTGATGAAAAGTGTGTGTAAGTAACTAGAATATTCATGGTGTTTTGGCTATATTAAGTGATTTTTTGAAAAAAAAAAAAAAAAAGGCCAATGCTGTAGAAACACTTGAACGCATTTTATGGTGCTTTTGGAGTACGTTAGCTGAGTACTTTGGCTTGTACTTTTTGTTAGAAGTGTTTACCGGAAAATTTTAACATAAATTGTAAAAGACTAAAGTCATTCTGAAGTCATTCTAAGTCTCACTTATATCTTATATGTTTCAATTACATGGAGATTTTGATATTCTACATTTTGCATATTGGCTTGTTGCGACTCATGATGTTTTCTCGTGCAAGGCAGAAATCAGCATCTTTTGACTCAAAATATGACCATGTGAATTATTTACTACTATGAGGGTTCCACTTCTTATTTTGTGTTCCATTCTTTCTTTTTACAGAGTGAACTTCCATTGGTTGGAAATGTAGCACCTGATTTTGAGGCAGAGGCAGTTTTTGATCAGGAATTTATCAAGGTAGCTCTAAATTTCTTAAGAATTTTCTCATTGGGTAGTATACTTTTAATCTGGAACATTTGGCCCCTTATATTTATTTTACATTATCATCATACTTCTATGTTTGGCAAGCTTGCATTTTCTTGTTATTTTATCTTAAGTGCTACTATTTCAGGTTAAACTTTCTGAGTACATTGGGAAGAAATATGTGATTCTATTTTTCTACCCATTGGACTTTACATTTGTTTGTCCCACAGGTTTGTTTCTCTAAACTACCCCAAATCAAAGTCCAGAAAATATTAACTTTAACTTCTGTGAACCTAATATATATATATATATATATATATATATATATATATATATATATATATTGATCTCCTATTTTGTAGAAATTACTGCTTTCAGTGATCGGTATGACGAATTTAAGCAGCTAAACACAGAGGTTTTGGGTGTTTCAATTGACAGTGTTGTAAGTAGCTACTTTATTCTCTTTTTCACCAGAGTTATTTTTTAAATGAAGTTGTCTTGGTGGAAATATGCTTATATTCCTTAAAATAAGATAGTTTCAGTGGTAAATTGGTGATTGTGTTTTGAGATGAAACTAACAGAATCCTTTTTGCAGTTCTCACATCTTGCATGGGTCCAAACTGATAGAAAGTCTGGCGGCCTTGGTGATCTTCAGTATCCATTGGTTTCTGATGTCACTAAATCAATTTCAAAATCTTATGGTGTGCTGATCCCAGATCAGGTATGAGAATATCCTAATATTTTAGTGTGCTGATCCCATACTTATATATTGCCCATTGGTAATACTTCTAGCGTATTGGTCATTTTCTACATTTCTATTCTTATTATAAAGTCAATTTCCCCCTCAATTACCAAGCAGCACCTGGCATTTTGATGATGAAAGTGCACTGAATGAAAAGAACTCTGTTTGGCAATGGACCATACTGACAAAACAATTTGTATGAACTTAGACCTCTGTCATAAAGCCATTGTTCTACTCTGTGCCAATCAGCATGATGAACTGTTGTGAATTATTAATCGAAAAGTGATTGGTATAAGAGGCCAACTCTTGGTGACATTCTTGAAACAAGATCCAATGCGATATTTTCTCACAGTTTTTGCGTCAACCAAGAAGTTTTAGAATATCTCAGTGTGTGTCTATATATATCTATATTCGGGGGAGGGTTAGGAAATTGCTTGTCTGTTAGTTTATATGGCTTTACCTCTGGAATAGATGTATAGAAGTGACATTGTTGTAATTGCTCAACTAACCTCTGTGCAACAACATTTTAATGAACAGGGAATTGCACTGAGAGGCCTTTTCATTATTGACAAGGAAGGAATTATCCAACACTCCACAATAAACAATCTTGCTATTGGTCGGAGCGTTGACGAGACAAAGAGAACGCTCCAAGTAATTGAATCAGCTAACACCTTTCTTTTCAAATTCCAATGATTGCTTTTTACTTTTGAGTGATATCAAAGGTTGTTGATCTCATTTCATGTTTATAATTTACGTCTCTTTGATGTTATTGCAGGCCTTACAATATGTGCAGGAGAACCCCGACGAAGTCTGCCCTGCTGGATGGAAGCCCGGGGAGAAGTCGATGAAGCCAGACCCCAAGGGTAGCAAAGAGTACTTTTCTGCCGTTGCTTAACATGTGTGAGATGGTCTGAACAAAGTCAGTGTCTGGTGCAAATGCATTGCCATTTTAGTTATTTAAATTTTGCTTTGCCGCTTGTGGAACAAACTGGTGAACGAGGCTTGGAGTTATTGTCATTGGATATAGAGTGTACAATTTCTCATCTCTAGATTGAATGAAGCAGCAATAAATTGATAGGGCTTTTCGGCAATAGTGTTTGTTTTGTACAATTATTATCCATGATTTGCTATGGCCACCAATGAACTTTAAATTACTTTTAATCAATCTGAAACCTACCAAACTTTAAATTATTATCTCGGATTCCTTCTGCTAGAATATATATCCCCGGTGATTTCATCGATTAAACTGAATTGAGACAGTGAATTTTATCGTTAATTATGTTACTGATGGTATTGGTTTTTAGATATAATATATAACATAGATGCTTGTTACAAAATAAACATAATTAAATTGATAATAGTGTTTATACTATCAATTTTAAATTGCTTGTTCCTTTACATAGTCCTAATTCGTGGTACTTGATTGTTTACAAACTTGAGTTATCCGTATAAAGAAAATCAATCTCAATCATAATTTCTTTTGATTAAATTCTGTATTAAGGTAAAGATTAACGTAAGAAGAAATCAAATCATTTAACTACAGGATAATTTACTAATTTACATTTCATTTCATCACTTCCTATGAAAATTACAGCGGCAAAAAATCTCTTGCTCTCTCTCTCTTTTAGTACTTTTCTAATCAAAGAAAAGAGCAGCGAAGGAAAAAAGGGCGGCTTTTCTAATCTTAACCACAAAAGTTTGCCAAAAAAGCCGAATCCTCATCCTCAAAATCACGATGCGGCTACAGGCGCCATTTCTCCGCCACAACATCGTCTCACCTCCATCTTTATCATTAACAGCCGCCACCTTCTTCACTGCACCTCCTCCAATATCGAAGTTCCGACCGCCGGAGACGCCATCCAGTTTGCGATTGATAATGAGGACACCGAGGCGGAAACTCAATGTTTCGGCAACGCTGGTTCCAGATCAACGGCCGCTGGATCTGACGGAGGAGAACGTGAAACAGGCACTTGGGGAAGCTCGTGTGGAGCTAGCGCAGATATTCGACGACTCCGTCGGCATTACAGGTTTGAGAATTTAATTTGTTCATCAGTGTAGGATTTTAGGGTATTGAAGTGGGATATGAAATTGAGGGAAGAAAGCGATTCAGGAGTGGTGGAATTGGCTGAATTGGACGGACCATTTGTCAAAATTAGTCTGAAAGGTCGATTTTGGCATAAGCGTTCAACAGTCGTAGCTCGGGTCGGCAATTATTTGAAGAACAGAATCCCCGTAAGTCTCACTCTTTCTCACAATTTTTTTTTTAAAGAAGAAACATTTTTATCTACAATATATTTGGAATGCATTTTTGTTTAATTTAAAAAGTCAATCATTTTGAAAAAAGAGAAATAAGAGTGTCACCGATAATATTTCAAGAATGATTATGTTTGGAAGAATAATAAACTCTTCCCTTCTCTTTTGCATAGAGAACAACTTCCACCTAAAATAAGATTGCTTGGTATTGCCAAACATTTTTTTCATCAACACTTCTTGGTTCGAGAGCAAAATTTCCAACCCAAACCCATTGAAAGTTGATTTACCCAATCTTGTATTAAAAGAATGGACTGCATGAACTTCTTATGCACTCCACGAATAAGATACTGACAGAAACGAGCATCGGTCTAATAGTAATAGGCCCTCTTTTATTCACTTCTGATATTACATTACATAAAGTTTTAGTTTTCAAAAAATATTCTGAAACTGAAATATTACCCTTGAGTTTTTCTAGCAACACTGTTCTCTAAATGTTGCAATCATTGTGTCCTTTTGAGTGAACTACCCTTAATTTTAATTGTCTCCTACACTTTCTATAGAGAGTTCTCATTACGAACACGCTCGATAACTCCTTAACCATTCATTTCCTCTATGTCTCAACATTCTCCGTAGTATGTTTTGTAATCGAATCGTCGTCGGAAACAAGATCTCACAAATCTTGTCCTCGAAGAAAAACTTCCATGCATAGCCTCCAATTATAGCTATATAATTATCACCGGTGAAGTTTATCTACACAAATAATGTTTTCATAGTTCATTTCCAATGAATATTTAATCTCAAACACAAAACAAAAGATTTGAACAGTTTGATACCATGTAACCCAAAACAACAAACGAAGAGAACGAAAATTGGAAACAAGAGAAAATATTGTACGGAAGATCGAGTGCTTCAATATTCCAAGTATTTACTGCACTAACCTCAAAAATCTTCTTTAATCAATACACTAAGCCAGTTGGCCATTACTCCTTAATAGAATCACTGCCTTCAACAAAAGCTAGCAACAAAGATCAAACTAAGAATAACTCCATCACTTACTAATTAAGTTTGCACTACAGATCTATGGATTAATGGTTTCTTATTGGGTTGGGCTTCGTCATTTTCTTGTTGGCATGACTAATCACACTTAGAAGGTTGACTTGACACATTAATCAAACTAGCATAGTTGTATGAGAAATTTGAAAAATGTATACAATTTGTCTAACTTGCATGGACTATTTTGACTTGACCACTCTCATTTACCAGATCATTAAAATAATAATGTTTATACTTAATATGAACTTTACTAGAATCAAAATCAAAAGTTGAAAGACATAACTAAATAACTGAATGTATACACCGATCAAAGTTTTTAGACTAATTGTTTCATTTAACTTTAAAAATGAATCAATAAGTCAATTCAATGTATATTGGCATATATATATATATATGATACTTCCAATTGTAGTAGAGTAAGTTACATTTAACGATCGACATATCAATTTTTTGTTAGGAGTTGGTGGCTTTATCATGGGTCAAAGCTGCCTTTGCCAAGAGTGTCCTAATAGATTGAATCTTTCAAGTACAATTTCTTAGGTTTAAAAAAATCAACCTAACTTTATCTCTAATTTATCTTTATTTTGAATTTTCATAATATCTGTTTAGCTCCTTAAATTTTAAAAAGATATCCCCATTTTAACACCCAAATTTCAAAATGTCTATTTTAATTTCATAGTCTTTGTTATTATTTTGTTTCTTCATAAGTCTTATCTAAAATTACTTGGCCAATATCCCTGTTCTTATTTATTTATTTATTTATTTGTTTTTGAAATTAAGGACCAAAATCAAATGTTTTGAAAATTGAAAGATGTAATAAAAATAAAACGAAATTTCAGTTCCAGCATAAGATTTAAACAATTTCTTATCTTCGTTTCACATGATCATGTGAAATGATTTTTTCCTCCTACTTTTAGATACTTTTATGCCTAGACTCTTGTCTCGTGTTCTTCTCTAAATGTTGAGAGGCTTAAAGAATAATATTATGATCACAATTTTGATCGAGGTAAAAAAAGAAAAAGAGGAGTAACATATGAATTGATATCGAACTAAAGATTTTGATTTTTGAATATGTGTTTGATTAGCTTTTTTTTGTGTATAGTTTTTAATTTGGTTAAATAGTTGGATTGCATGTATGAATAGTTAATATAATTTGTTGATGCAGGAGATTTTGGAAGTTGAAATCGAAGATGAGAGTCAATTGGATGATAGTCCTGCAAGCTTTTAATTAAAACCCCATTTCTCTACTGTAGCTATGTACTTTTTGACAAGAATTATGTAGATGCACACAACCTGATTTGTCTTCTTAATTATTTGATTGAAACCTACCTATAGAAATCATCTATTATTTCTATTTAAATCCTGTTTTTGTCCTTAATGTTTTAGCTTATTAGGATTCCATTATATCAAGATTCCGTTAACTCTTTTTACAAAATGATGAGATGATTGCTTCTATATGTTTTGTAATTTTAAATTTTCTCAAACATTTCAAAACTACAAAAGATTGGGGTCTAACCATAATCTCTTAGAAGAAAAAGAATAGATAATGAAATGAATCTTGGAATTTCTTTACCAAGTACATAAATATAAAGTATAAAGTATTATCTATGCCTTTTTTTTCTTTTAAGAAAAAAGCATATTTTTTCTTTTAAGATTTATAAATATATATATATATATATATATATATATATATATATATATATATATATTTATAAATCTTTGTTTTTGAGTTTATCATTCAAAACTGAAAAGGGGAAGGAATGACTGAGCCGAGAAGAAGTTGTATTTGTTTTGATTGCTTAGCAGTACACAATCTATGATGGAATGGAATTAATGCAAAAATTTATAAATGTTTATTGAAACATTAATGATTAAACATGTGCCTCACATGCCCACACCTACCATTCATTACTTGAAAGTCAAATCCATACAAAGTGTCTAATTTTATTCCTTTTAAGAGTATTTCTTTATAAATAAATAAATAATGAAAATGGCATCTTTATTATAAAAATTAAATGTAGGATATATACCACTGACTAAATTGACACCATAAATGCTTCCAAAGTTGGAATGGAACGTCATTTCGATCTATCCCTACAGTCCATTCAACTTCACTATGTATCTAGGCCATATTAAATGTTCATCTTGTAGTACCATTTAATCTTTGTTTTACTCTCTTTAACTGTTCAATTTTTTCCTCCCTCAATAAATCACAAGTATCTTTACTTTTTTTCAGAGGAAAATCCTCTCTAACTTACACCTAAGTAGTACAAGTGCAATGACTCTTTTTATTGTGGAGTCGTCAAAAACTTCTGATCTAACTTTGATAGTTTAAGCGTTACAACGATCCAAGAGGCGATTGGATTTTGTCCCATGTTTTCTTTGAACTGCCGTTGCAATATTTTAATTAACACCAACATCGAGTGAAAAAAGAAAAAGAGAGAGAGAGAGAGAGAGAGAGAAGTCTTTTCTATTTCCATTTTCCTTTTCTTTTCACTTCCAACACGTATACATAAAATGGCCAAAATGCCCACAAAAATAAAAAATAAGAAACTTGAAAACCTAAAATCCCATAAGGAAATTAAAGAGAATGAAAAAGAAAGAAAGAAGAAGAAGAAGAAGAAGATAGTTCCCTGTGTTGGAAGTTGCTGCCCTATGGCCTATGCAAAGATCACATGCTTTGCTCATATATATATATATATATATATATATATATATATATATATGATATTTATATATTTATATAAAAATATTATATACCCCAAAGAAAACGACAAAACAACACCTTCTTTTTTCAATCCAAAGACTTTGCATCCACGAATTACGTGGCAATCTCTGATTCGGCCACGTAACTTCTCCTTTCAACATCTTCCCACACCAACTGTGACGTTATCTCATCGTACTCCGGTACGTATTCCTGTCGTAATTACCACAAAAGAAAACACATAAAAACTCTTAATCTCCATTATTTAGGGGGCCAATTTCTATTTAATTAAATTATTGTGTGCCAGTTTGACGTAATTAGAATATAATTAAAAGCCCCCAAACACCAACTAAGACGTACCCAAAGGGATTAATATAATTTTAATTAAACAAGTGGGACAACTGCCCATTTCCGTAGAAATGGGAAAGTGTAGGGGTTGGTTACCCTTACCCTTAACTAAGGGCTATAATGTGTTAAGTTGGCTTTTGAATTAGAGACATAGTGCCCTTAAAAAGTAAATTTATAATGATTTAATTTGAAAAAAAGAATAAACAAAAAAGAACCTCAAGTTGTCTGACTAAAGCCTTGGCAGTTGGAGCAGACACAATAATACGACGTGCAGTTGGAGAAACAAAGCCTTCATCAACTGCCTTATCAATGAAACATAGCAACGAATTGTAATATCCATCCACATTCAACAATCCCACCTGCAATTTGTTTAATCCTTATATTAATTCTCTTCTTAATTAACAAAAAGAAAAAAAAAAAAAAAAAGAATCAAACACCTTCCTTTGACCACCAATTTGATCTAGTTCTTTTTTTTTTTTTTTTTTGAAAGTCCAACAAATATACATAATTGTGTTATGATTAGGGGGGACTTTGGATTGGAAATCTTTTAAGCTTGAAATCTTTCCCATGTGAAATGGGAGTAAGAAATCACATGTTTTGATTCTCTATTCCAATGGATATTGTTATATTGACCTATGGGTTATGATAACGGCTTGACCCGTTATATCTATTTTCGAACCAATCGATATTGACTCAACCAAGTACCCAACAATTATATTTTTGTTGTTGTGATTGCGGTCAAAGGTTTGGATTATATACTTTTAGAAAATGGAATATTTAGGAGGAAAAGATATTCTTTTCTTGTTTCTCAAGTTAATAGTAAATGGGTGTTGAAAGAATGGGAGTTTTTTTTCTCTTATTTTGGTGTGTTCTTTCCAAAAGACATGGGAAAGGAAACCATAAGGCTAATAATCATAGAATTATAAAATAGAGGACCAAACAAGAACATGGATATCATGTGAAAGAGCCATTATGATTTCAACAATTTGCAAACACAAACAATGGATTTCTTTTTTTTTAAAAAAAAAGAACCATTATGCCTTGAACACGACATGTCATCTACAGATGAGACCAAATGTTTCAATTGTCTGCCAATGTGATGAAAATTTTCAAGAGTTTTAATGTAGCAAATTGAAAGTATATGTTCACACACACACACACACACAAAAAAAAAAAAAAAAAAAGTGAATACAAAAGGTGAAGAAATTAAATTAGATTATTTTAGTACTCACTGGCTTGCGATGAATTCCAAGTTGTGCCCATGTAATTACTTCAAGAAGCTCTTCAAGAGTCCCATATCCTCCTATGAAATTTAATTTGTAAACAAAGTTAATCAACTTTATGTTATTGATATGGTAGAATGTTGAATCAGAAGTGTTTTGTACCAGGTAAAGCTATGAAAGCATCGGCTTGTCGAGCCATTTCGGCCTTCCTTTGGTGCATATCCGACACCGGTTTAACTTCTCCAACGGTCTCTCCAGTTATCTAAACGTATTGAAATTTATAAACTCATTATAAGCCATTATATATTCCTTCAAAACAAAGGGAAAAAAAATGCTAAAAACGTAAACTTGTGTCTAACTGCATACCTCCACAGGCATTAGGGTTCTTGGAATTATTCTGAAAAAACAAACAAAAATTATAAATAAATAAATAAAAAGAAACACAAGGTTAATCAATAATTATTTGATGAACTTTCATAGAAATGTTGGAAATAATATTCAAATTGACTACATAAAGCTCAAAAGCCATAAATGCCTCGATGTTCTACAAATAATAATGAAATAAAACTGTCGGCTTCCAGAAAAGAGAGAAAAAAAAAACACGAGCTTTTATGTCCCCAACAAATGGAGGGGACAACATAAATCCAATAGACACTCCTCGTGATGAATGCAATAACCCAACATTCGAACCCCAAAGGTATGGCTTTCGAGTGCAATTCTTGAAAACTCCCCATCTTTTTTCAGACAAGGAACTTAAGCTGTAAATTAATTGGTCTCAAATGGTAAACTAAAATACTTTTGACTTTTACCACATTTACCATTCATTACGAAAAAGAGAGAGTTTTTTTTTAAAAAAAATTGAACTTTATGATAAAAGGTCAAAAGCTACACCAAAGCTAATTGAGTTCGTTTGAGAAGCAAAGTACCCAAAAAATAAAATAAAATAAAGTTCATGTTCATCATCATAATCAATGATGTCTTGTGTTTTATTTTTCCCTGTTGAGTAAAACAATTGTGAGGCTGAACATTCAATCTCCGTCTTTAGAAAATGACGGTTATTGTTGAGTTCTGCTAATTTTAACAATCGAGTCAAATCAATAAAAGTTTTGAAATTTCATGAAATGATGAAAAAATTAATGGGGGCAAGAGAGAATTATTAAACAAACCCTAGAACATGGCGCCCGCCATCATGAACAGCCTGAGAAACAAGACCCATCAATCCCACGCTCCCACCTCCATAAACAAGATCAATCCTTCTTTCCACCTACAACGATTGAAAGATTCAAACACATGATCAAATAATCAACACGTGTCATACTTGAATAATTATTAAACAAGAAGAAGAAGAAAAAGGAAATGGAAAAAGTTCTGATTTTTTTAAAATTATGAAATGGGGAATTAGAAAATTAAACTGATCAACCGAGCCATTAATTATGAGAAAAATGGGGCAGTGTGAAGAAAAGATGTGTAAGTTTAGTTAGAAAACCACGCTTATTCAAACTCTCATCATGTCAAGCAAGCACGTCTGGTTTTTAATTTCCTAGTTGAATATATATTTATTCAAAAACCCTTCCACTTATTCTAATTTACCATTTTTTTTTTGCAAAATTGAAGGGAAAAAAAAAAAAGAGAGATGTTCAAATATTTCGATAAATAAAACTTCTTTAGATCATGCAAGAAGGCTGCTTAACTGACAGGCAGATTACAGCTCAATTCTCACTGTCTTTCTCTCTCTCATAAACCCTATTCCATCACCTTCCAAACAGGAAGGTCTCAAAGCTTAAGCTGATGAGTTAGGATAAAAGTATTTATTCGAAAATACAAAGAAGGAGAAGAGTTTTAGAAGAGGGAAAGGAATTAAAGAAGAAAAAAGCTCCATTTGCGCATTAATAGAGAGGAATATTAAGAGAAAAGACTTTATGTCCAAATATGGTTGAATTTGCTTCCTAAAGTCAATAAATGATACTTGGGTATAAAAAATATGGAATTTTTTGAAATGGGTATTGAAAAAAAATGCAAAACCCATTAGAGAATGAACATGGATGAACATAAAAAGCCATGAAATTTGGATCTTAGTTAACTTCCATGGATTTTTGAGAGAGAGAGAGAGAAATTACCAGTTCTTGACCAAGTTCAATAGCTGCAGACTGGTAGCTAGGCTTTTTCCCAGAACTGCTTCCACAAAACACACAAATTCTCTTGAATCTGGACTTTGTCTCTTCCATTTTCTTTTTGTTGTTGTTTTAAATTTGGTATAGAAAAATGAGTGATGTTGTTGAAGAAAAGAAAGAGAAAAGAGAAAGGGAAGAGGGAGGTTTGAGAATGAAATCAAAGTGAGTATCTTCTTAATTCTTTATATAAACACCAAAACTCTCTCCTCACCCACGTTCACTTGGGGGGGGGAGGGTGTAGAAAGCACTCTATTTTTCTAAGAAAGTTGAAATTTTAATTTATTTATTTTGTTGCCAAAAATAAAAGTTGAAAGAAACGGCATAATTTTTGTTCTTTTCTGAAAATTTAAACAGAGTTACTCTTTTTTTAAAAAAAAAAAAAATAATAAAATAGTGTGGAAAGTCGAAAGAGGAAAAATTGGAGATAAACTCTTTTTTATTATTTTATTTTTTTTCTTTTGGTTTCTTATTTTATAAATTTTCTTTTTTAAAAAAGAAAAAAAAAAATTGGTCTTTGATTACGAATGTGTTGACGCTATCTACTACGCGTGGACCCATAAATCTGGTTGAATAGAAAAATGACACGTGGATGTGGTTTGGTTTTTATAATATCATAAGCTGGGTCCCACGTCAGTCAAAATATTTAAAGAATTACGTAGCCTCATGTGATTTTAGTTTGTTGATAATATTAATTAGCATGAGGAAAATTACTTTTATATGATAATTATAGTTGGTCAAATTACAACATTTTTTGTGATTATATCCTTTCCTCTCCAGGATAACGTTTTTGGCACACCTATTATCAATTAACAAAATTTCATCCCATCTTTATCATTCTCCATCTTATTATAAGATTATTTTATCTTTACATATATATGAATTATTTTAGACGACAACTATTGATTTACCTATCTTATACTTCATTTCACCCTACTTAACTCTTGTAATCTCGTTGTTGAGCTCAAAGATGAATGGAGATATCAAAAATAGAGTTCTACAAGGGGGTAACAAGAGACTTTACCCATTTTAAGTTTAGTCTTGCTTTTCTAAAGCTTCTTTGATGATATTGACACTTAAAAATGAGCTACCAATCATTTATTGATGTAATTGTGGACAAGTAATGATGGAATTTTTAATCATTAGGTTTTCTTTTCACATTTCACCAAATTCTAATAGAATTGAAATACTATAACTGCTCATAAAACATACAAATTATAGGTAGACAATCCATTTATATTACCCTCGTATACTTAAAAATTGTTCTCTTGTAAATTTATAAACTTTCAAAATTTGTGTTAATAAATCTTTTAACTTTTTATATTATGTCTAATAAATTTTCAATTAAAAGTTTATGAACTTATTTTTATTTTAAGTTTTAGAAGCCTTCATGAAAAGTTTCCTAAACTAAACTTGTAAATTCGAATTTCTAATCTCTTGAATGATATTTACTTATTTGAACTAAACATAATATAATAATCCTTCTCTTCCAATGTCGATTAGTTTTAGATTTTAAATTTTTCCTTATAATTTCTAATTGTGTTTACGTTAGATTTAAAGGTATATAAAGTGAAGGTTGAACTTGATTTTTCAGAATTAACCTATTAATTTAAGAACGTTTTAAATTGACACCAATTTATTGAATCTTTTCCTGACATTACAAACAAAATCTAAAACGGCACTATGTAAAAATCAAATTGAAATTTGAAAAAAGAAATCCAAAGAAAATTGAGCCATAACTTTTGGGTTTGATAGTCAATTAAATTGATTTGATGAATATTTGGTATTCAAAACTTTATTTGTTTGAGATAATTGTTCAAACCAAATGAGTCATTCTTTCACGATTATTTTGAAACTTGCACCCATAGATTTAGGAATATATCAAAACAAATCTCTTTTCCTTCCACATGACCTAAATTTTTATGGGCAAGGTTGGTTTCATAATGATTTTGTTCAATATATATATACACACACCAGTTATATAATTTATTATTAAATAATTTTCATTCATTTTGTTATCTATGGCTCAAAACTATTTAAAGGTACTTTTCAAACATCTTCTTCCTACTTTTTAAAAATTGAATTGAAAAAAGAGGTTCGTGAATAACATGTTCAATTAAAAAAAAAAAAACTATAAAAAAACCTTTAAATCGTTATAAAATATTCTTTCGTGTTATTTGCTTCTTTTAAAGTCTAGAAGAAAAAAAAAACTAAAATTTAAGACCAATATCTCCTCTATGTTATATAAATATATATGAAATATATACACAAAATAAAATGAGTAGCTTCTTCTCAGGACTATCTCTAACTTGCTTTTTATAATTTCACTGTAATATCATATAAGTATGTACCATCCATATGTATTATATAAGAATATTATTTTTTTTGTTTAACTTAAAATAAGTGGCATGTTTGGTTTGAAGATGGGGGATATGATCTCTCCCAAGGCCATTATTAAATATTTGTGTAAGTAAGACTTTTGTGTTAAGAACAGATAAACTAATTGATTATTAAACTCTTCATTGTATATAATATAATACAATAATACTATGTGTTGCCTTTTAGTTCAATTCTTTATTATATTGTAATTGCATACGTATTTTAACCCATTGGTTAGGTTTGACCGTGTTGCCTACGTGTGAATAAGGTTGCTTTCCCAAGCCCTCCAATGGAAAATATTCATAATTATTATGTTTTGCACTTTTTATGACTATTAAAAAGAGAGAAAAAAAAAAGAGTAAACTAATTCATGCTTCCCAGATCTCCATCAATCTCCACTAATTAAGTCTTTTCTTTTGTGATTAGCCAATCAAAATGTAAACTTTTTTTAAAAAATTATTTGACTAAATATTTACTGAGTTTTTATATATTATTATTGTATGTTCATATATATATATATAGATATAGATATTAAAAATATTGATTAGATGTATTTTAGATAAGAAAATAAATAAAAAATAGATGTTTATTTATATTCATAGAGATGTAATTGTTCCGTGTGGATAATAGTGTGTATACAAAAATAAATATATGGATTTGTTTTTATGGGTCGTTGAAGAAGTGAAGTTGATGTTTGGCTAATAAGACTTCAGATTTTTGTTTAGGTTTGGAGGTTGAAAAGTGTATTGAGAATTTGGAATTTGAAAGTTGGTAGGATCTTTAATTTCTTTTGAATACCATACAAATTTATTTTTAATTTAATATCAAGATTCCTTTAATGTTCTTTTTAAAAGATTGGGTATGCTCTTTCAAGAATATGTCCAATGTCTCAGGTAGGATATGTGTACAATTGATTTTAAAATCAAAATTAACAAAAAATTTTTTAGAAAATATATCAAAATTTCAAATTTATCCCCCAACTTCTATTCATGTCTATTAATAATATTAATGGATCGAAGTCTATAAAATTTTGTAAATATTTTTGCCATTTATAATAATTTAATATTTCATTTTATACTTTTAAATTTAAATTTTCACATTCAATTTTAACAAAGGCATTTGCAAAAATAGCAAAAAAAAAATTATGATAATAAAAACCCTCGCTGCATTTCTTAAATTACTTATATCGACGAAAATAGAAATTTTTATTTATTTGAAATTCGATTCATTTTTACCTCATTTCATGAAAATAAAATTTAGAAGAATATTTTAAACGTTTTTTTTCAATAAATGTTGAATGATACTCAAGAAAATTGATCGAACAAGAAACTAGATACAAACGAGTTCCTTTTGTTTAATACTTTCTTCTACGTTTTTCTTTATTCATCATTTCTTTTTAATTTTACAATGAAATTTACTAATTTTTCTTTTGTAAATTAAAAAAAAAAGTAAGTAGATCTAATAGAGATGGAATGTCAAACATGATGTCACAACAATGTATAAGATAGTTATGAAAACATGTTGAAAAATAATGATAGAAAAATTGATGACCCAGTTTGATGCAAAATCACGTAAGTGAGGGGGACAGTGTACCAGGTGGAACAAAACTTTATTACATATAAAAAGTTTAACCATTACAACGAAAGTGGTTATCTAATAGACTCCCTCTTTAGTAACTTATGTATATCTTTCATTTCAACGTTTCAACTTAGGCCTTCCTAAGCTTGAGCTCCCCTCACATTCAATATATTCAGGCTCCTCCAATGTAATGTATTTGACACGTCGTCCAATGTAATGCTCAATTTTTCCTTTAATAAACTATTGCTTTTAATAAAAGTTTCTGGAGGGCTATTGTGCAGAAGCAATAGACCACCAGACTTAGAGTTATCACAGACTTTTGCTTGCTTCTCTTTCACTCAACCTTCACTTATGTGTTTTTTCTATCATGCAACATGAAAGAGAAACAAAAAAAAAGAGAGAAGGACAAAACAAACCCCTTTCACCGATTCATCTTCTTTATTTCGTGAGTGTTGGGGAAATTCGTCAATGGCGATTTTTCAAAGAAATTGAGCAGAAGAATACAAGGTATTTATAATGGATCAGCTATATAAGCCTACATACACTGTGTGAAGCAAACTATCGAGCATTTTATTTCAAATTCTTCAAGAATACAGATAGCATTTCATATGAGTCTTCCTTTTCTTTTTCTCTTACATTTTCCTCATCTAAGATTCTCTATTTATAACTTCTTTACAAGGTAGTTACATAGAAGTTGAGAGAAAGGACTTCTAACTAATTAATAGATTTCTACTTTGCTTTTATTGTAGGGTTAACAGAGTTGTCGAGCTTGGTTAATTTCTGATGTACTGTTACCAAGAGGTTGAACTGTACCTAGAAGGTAAATAAAATTCACTCCCTCTTTAATATAAACATAGCTCACCAACACAGTTAAAAATCTCTCCCTTGTTGCCTTTATAAAAATTAGCCAACAAAATTAAAACAGTAACATAACATAAAATATTAATAGTAGGTTGGGGTTAGGAAGTCACAAAAAAACACACATCGTAATCATTATACCTATGTCTGCTTGAATTCCGCATTTTGATTGATTGATGTGTTTTAAAATCAAACTCTTAAGTAATTGAAATATAAAAAAGAAATAATAAAGAAAATTCTCCATAAAGCTTTTTTCTTGTAGCCTTGTATGAAGGAAACTCATATCTCTTCTCCGACACTTCCATTATGAATGGATATGCGGTGCGGTGCGGCTCTTCACCCCCTAAATTTCCCAACTTTTTCTTTTCTTTTTTAAAATACAATTATAGGTTTAGTGTTGTAAATAAAATTTCGATGAACAAAGCTGTGACAGACACATCGCCACTATTTTCTTCCCTCATCACGTCCATTAATTAGGTCAATTCTGAAGGCTGCCTAAACTTTATATAAACTCATCACCCATCAACTTAACCCACCTTACCTCATACCACTTCACTCATCTACGTTAATTTTAATTTTATACCGACACACCTTACATATATTTAAAAGATATATGACTTATTTTTCTTATTCATAATTAATTTTAGGATAAAGTTTCAATAAGGTTTTACTGAATGAGACCATTTTAAAATTGAGTATCGAAAGAAACGGTATATGACTTTTCATTTTGGGTTACATCACTTCAGTTTCATGAGTTGTATTAATTCTTTTCATTAAAAAAATATGTTCTTTCAAATATTAACCCCATTTGAAAAGAGATATAATTAATTATTCAAATGTTACTACGAAAATTGCATTTTGAGTTTTGTCATTAAACACTACTTGTCTCCCTTTTCATAAATTCTTTAAAGTTTAATTTATAATTCTAAACAACAGAATTAATTGAATTTTGTGAATGAAGTGTTGCATTTATAAGAAAAATAATTTGTTCTATCTTGTAAATTATTCTTGAAACTTGTATACCAAAGTAAAATTATGTTTCAAGAAAAAAAAATGAAAATTCTTTAGACTCAGATTTACTCATGTATACACAATGATATTATTCCTATCACATATTAAGGAATTGAGTGGAAACTTCCTTTTATTGATAGAACACATTAATTGACCTTGATTCCATCTCGATCAATCTTTATATTAACCAAAACCTAGAGAAGCCAAGTAGTCAAATTTCGTATTCACTTCAATCCATATCAGCAATGAGGCAAATCTATTAATCAAACTAGACAATTTTAGCTTAGTTAACAAGCTTTCACCAACCAACACTTTCTTAGTGATCAACTCTAATTTGGAATGTATCGGATGTCAAATTATTTGAGATCAAGAAGTTTAATGAAGCATCCCAATCCCCTCCACTAATAATGCAATCATTTGTTCAACTTTTCCAATTAGGTTAAACTTGTCCAATATCCACAAACTTTAACCATTCAATCGAAACTCATACGAATCATATGCATATATATACGTACGTTGGATTCTACTTTTACTCGTATCAATTTAAATTATAATTAAGAAATTATCTATAAATGATGTCAAGTACTTTTGACAGAATTAGTACACATTATGTAATATGTATTAACTATATATGTTCAAATTGAAGTAATACAGTAGTATTATATATGGACATCACATATGACCTTCCCCATTAAATTTTCAACGTTTTCAAAAGTAATTACTATAATAACGACAGTGAAACCAATTTAGCCATCTTAAATATTTGGAAACGTTTTTCATATACACGACGTTCTGATTTATATGATGAGTAAAGTTCACACAAATGTAATTATAGAATAATTATACTCGAGTGTAAATTGGTGGTTGACAAAGAGGACAAATAATATATGGGACTTTTCAATTTTCTTCCGTGGCAATTTTGTCGTCATACAAACTCGAATTGAATATATAAAAGATGCGACAAAAAGTGAAAATGTTTGTTTAATATTACAATGTGATTTAAAGTCAAGCTATATGAAGACAGAACATATATATTTTGAGTGTAACAAAATAAGAAAAGTGGGCTTGTTAAAGGTGAAACATATACTAAATGATAATTCATTTAAAAATATAGAATTGCTGGAAACATGAAAGAAAAAAAAAAGTCTCACATCAACATCAATTAGAAGTGAGAGGCGGCGATACTTTTTTGCAACTCAATAAACCGAACCAAAACACAAGAGTTTAAGAGCACAGCATGCTCTAGTAGAGGCTCAAGAGCAATGGTTTGAAAACCTAACTTGTATACATTTTATGTGTTATTTACGATTTTAGACCGAGTATCATAAAAAAACCTCAATAATTCTATTCGCATCTTCGATTCTATATTATACGAATGTTTCTCAAATAATAAAATTTGTTTATCCCTTGATCCTTACTATCAGTGAAATATGTAAAAATATTTAGCCATGACAGTAGTATGTGTGAGCACATTTAATGGAGAGCGGCGGAAAATTGAGAAAGGAAAATACACACAGAACGCACACGTGTGGAATCTGACAGACAGGCCGCCGGCTGGCAGGTTGAGTCCCTATAATCACAACCCTCCGATTAGACAGTAGAGAAACTGGGGCTCCCTCTGTCTCATATTATTATTGTTCTTGTCTCTTCTTTTTTCTTTTCTTTTTTGCTTTCTTGGGGTAGGGGTGGGGGGTTTGAGCTCAAAGTCTCTACTTGCTTTTGTTTGGATTTGCAGACAAAGTAGAAAGAAGATCTTCTCATTCAAGATTCATCACTAGATTTTCTTTTTTTTTTTCTGTCATATCTTTTGAAGATATCAATTGTATTTAGTAATATCGATACGTTTACACCCGATTCTATAGAGCAAATACTACACACGTGAAGGTCTTGACAAAATGTCTGAAAAATAAATTGAAGAAAGATTTCGTTGTTGGAAAAAGGCAAAGAAGACGATCAACTTTGTGGTTTTGATTTTATGCCGGTCTAAATTTAAAACACTTCTGGCTTAGATTAATATGAAGCGAAGCTAAATAAGATACAAATGTTTTTGACATCTATATTTGATCAGTATCCACGTTGATATCAACACATGTTTTGTAATTGATATTTGATCAATCAACATAACTATCGCTATCAGTCGTTGAAATGCGATAAATTTGAATTTGCATCAATTTGGATTTGCAATATTGAAATCTGACAATTTAAGGACCAATTTCTAGTTATTTCTAGGTGAAGTGAAAAGTTTTGATTTTTTCCTCTAAACACATCTTACGTGTTTAAAAGATATTTAGCTCTCCACTATGTATAAATAAGCCCTACTGTTTATTGATTTTTAATATACAAACCAATTAAATTAAACCTATATATATAGCATAGTGTCATGAAATCAAAAAATAAAGAAAATAAAAAGCATACAGCAATAATAGAAAATCAGGTGAGCTATTAGCTGAATATATATATATATTTTGTAGTTTGGATACGAATATCTAATATATATTAATATTTTGTTAGCTGAATATTAGGTGAGCTATTAGCTCAATCAATCTTGCCTTCTTGAAGTACAATTTTAAGTCTGATTTGAAGAGGAGTGGTTATTATAAATGAATTTTGATGGCCAATAAATTTTTTCTACAAAGTACATCAAAAGAATCTACTAGTATAATACAATTAATAGAAGATTAGATATAACCCATCATCTTATTCATGGTTTATAAATTTAAAAAACTTAAAAAAGAATACTATATTTAAATTATTTTTTAACAGGAAAAGAACAACAACTATTCACAGCTTTTTCCTAAAGAAGTTTAAATTTATATTTAAAGTTTAGATCTATTAAATCCTTTTTTAAGGTTGAGAGACAGTTGAAGTTATTTAAAGTTATTTGGGCCATGTATAAAAGTGTATTTATTGGGCCAATCCTTGAGGGCCTTGAGGTCTGAGCCCGTACAACAAGTCCATATGCAACGGATAAGGTTATTGGACATTCGGTCCACAGATTCCTGTAAGGCAAAAGATATGATAGAAATTATTGTTGAATATATTTATTATATCTTTGTAACACATTCTCAACGTCTGTGCGTATATTTCCATAAACATTCTTATTCCTCATCCTCTCCTAAGTTTTTCGTTGGATTTTTTCTCTCAATATTCTCTATTGTTTTCTCTAATTCTTTTCAATCTCAAATGTATTACCTCTTTCTTTTAAATAATAATTCTCAAATGTAAAGCTTTTTTAAGTAATTTCATGGATCTAAAACTACTTTTAAAATATACTAAAATCATTATATGAAAATCACTTGCTTATAAATTTGATTTTGTTCAAAATCAACCTGTTGTGCATATTTTAATTTCTTTTTTAGAAACGTGCAAGGGAAAAATTAAATAAAATTTTTAATTTCATTTTAGTCTCTAAATCTCTTCGTAGTTGAAGTATCAAAATGTTCATTTTAGTCAATGTACTTTCAAGTTTGTAGTATTTCTTTCAATCATTAAAATTTAAAAGGGGCTTTTGCATAAATAGCAAAAGAATTTATTAAAATAGAGTTAGTGTAACTACATTTTTTAATTGCAAAAGTAGTAAATTTTAAAACATATAACATCTGATAGCCCTCTGATAACCTTATGATAACCGTCTGATAGCCATTATATTTATCATATTTGTAATACGTAAAAAAAATGTCAATACAATTTTTCAATTTAAAAAATAACTATAGAAGGGGGTTGAAAGCGTGGTAGAAGAAAATTTAAAAGTTGAAGATTCCGGTGTAGATTTAATCCAAAATGAAAATTTGAATGGCATTTCTTTTTCTTTCCTTTCATCATCGCATCTCGTACATATATGTATATATATTCATGTTTGATTTGAAATAAATAAAGTGGTTGGTCACAAATTTCAAAATTGATTTAGATAAATCACAAATTAAATGGATCAACAACTCAAAGGTGGTTGAAACAAAAAAAAAAAAAGGATATAAGTTTGGACTTTAATTGAAAAAAGAAAAAACTAGACTTTCATCTCAAACCTTACCTTACCAATTCTTATCCAAATTGCAAATAATGTCTACATTTTGTCTCAATCTCATAATTCCAATAGAGAGAGAGAAAAAAAAAAAAGAATGACCAACGTAAATATCTTGTTTCATTCGTTGTTGGAGAACTTTGATCGAAACATTAAACTATAATTACATGGTATGTATCATCCCTCCATGATATATACACATATTAATCTCGACAGTATTTATATATAAAACAAAACGCATACTTCCTAAATAAATAATGAAGGCTTTCTATAATTTAATTTATTTTAGTTTTTTCATATATATACTCTGACTTCGTTAGGTGAAGACATCAATTTTTTATAACTCCAAATCATGGTATATAACTTTCTTTAGATTCATTATTAGTAGAGGAAGTTGAGTGATACATATGCTAAGTATATCGAACTTTTACTAGAACGACATAATATTTAACAATTAGAAAATTTGAATAATGTAAAAATGTTTTTTTTTTTTCCATCGTTTGAAAGTCAAAGTTGAAGGTATGAAAATGAAATGAATGACAACTTTCATTGTAACAGTACCTAAGATCTGGTAAAGCTCCAATAATGTTCCTCTTTTTCAGTGCCAAAAAACATGTTTTTATACATTAAAATAAAAGTAATTTAATTATGCATTCTTCGTAGGGAAGCATCGAACTTATTCATCCTCTACATACATAACCCACAAAAAAAAAAAAGGGAAATTCTTTCATCATAAAGTGTATGTCCTTTCATGATCAGAAAAAGGAGATATATGAATATTTGAGTAGGAAAAGTTGGAAAAAGAATAGAGAAAAAGTAAAGATAATTTAATAACTGTTTAGAAAACTAAAAGGGTGGTGGTATGAAGTATGAAGTAAATAAAAGAGAGATATAAAATGAGTGAATTAGGGAATTAAGTAAATAAATGAATGATGTTGTTATGTTGATTAAAAATGCAAAAGGTAAGTGGTAGTTAAAAAGTGTCACACACCTTATCTTTCTCATACCAAAGTAGTGGTTGGTTGTTATTTATTTATTCCATCCCAATATATACTTTGTAAGGAGAGAGTAAAGGAAGGAAACCTTCTTAAGGAAGAACCCATTCCTTTGCGCAATGAAGGGACAAAATAAAAAAAAAAAAAAAAAAAAAAAAGGGCCAAAGAGGGGGTAACATATAAAATTGAGTAAAAGAATGTTCTTTGTTTTTTTTTTTTTTTGAAGCTATATATTCCAAATTCAACACCCAAACTTTAGAATATGTTTAATAAAGTTTTTCTTTCTTTCCTTTTTTTTTTTTTTTCAATTTCAATGTTTATTGTTTTTAGTTTTCTCATTTTAAATGAAAAATGAATAAAAAATAGCAATATGTTTACTAATAGTTTATAGATTCATGTTGTTTCTTTTTTATTGAAAAAATAATCTAGTAATTAAAGAGGAAAGAAAGAGAGAGGATAAAAAATACTACAAAATACGATCTTTATAAATAAAGTCGTTGGATTTGAAAATTTAGGAACTCAAGTATAACCTAAATAAAATTTTAAGGGGAAGTGAGTAATTTTTCCTCTAAAATTTTATATTATATATATAGATGATTGTTTTGCATTTTATAAATAAAAATATTTTTTTAAGAAGGATAAAATGAAACCTTTTTCTTTAAAAGTTTTTTTAAAAAACTTTTTCTCCAAAATTTAGAATTTAGATATTGCATAATTTGATTGTCTTTATATCCATTTTAAATTTGTGAATTTTTCCTTAAAACCAAAAATTAATTAACTTTTTAAACTTGTTAAATCCTTCCATTATAATTTATTGAACTTCAAAATGTTGGAAGATTTGAGCTAAGTTCACTTTTTTTTTTTCTAACAAATTCGTTACAAAAGTTTTAGGATGGATAGAAATGTACGTTAACACACGTTACTTAACTCTTGTTTTAAAAAATAAATTACTTTTAAAGTGTTTCATGTAGTTTTAACAAAATATGTTTAAAAAATTACGTTCATAAATTATATTTATTATTTTTACAAAAACGTTAAAAAAAAGTATTAGATACGCTTGAGAACATATTTAATAACATTCACGTTTATTGTTTATTGTTTTCATTTCTTATTTTTAAGAAACAGATGTGTTTAATAGTAATTTCTGTTTCTCTATTTTTAAAATTGGAAAAAGGTAATCCTATTTTTATTGACTCAAGAAAGATAGTTGGCTCCCTAGGAATTTCAAGTTCATTCCTTATCCTGCCGTTTACAACTCTTATATTTAGAAATAACCCGACTCAAGAAAATAAGAAAACAAAGGTAAAGACTTGAAAATGAGGTCTTGATCCGTGAACTATTTTTCAGGAACCCTTATTTAATTTCCTTTACTTTATGTCCTAAGATTTCTTGATGACTCATCGGCGGGGAAACGTACTTGTATTCACTTTTCTAAAAGTTTTGTTATTTTTTATTTCTTAATTTGTTTTTTTCTTATTAATTTCTTATATGAACGTATTTAATATTTCTTGTTTTTTTATTAATCTCTCTATAAATGTTTAATATTTTAAATTTGTTTTTATTTTGTTCTTCTCTTAATATTTCATAATTATATGTTCATTTAATTTTGAATTTTAAATTGTCAATATTTTAGATAAATGTTCTGTTTGATCTCTAAATTTTAAATCTAATTTTAAAATTTATTTACTATTTAGCTATATCTGTTTTATATTTTATATTTATTAAGTTTTTATATTAGATTTTTAAAAAAATTGAAAAATTTTACAAACTATTTAACGTTTCATATAAAAAACGATTAAAAAAATAAAATTATATTTGGTTAAATGTTCTACTTTTAAAAAAATTTATTTTATTATTTATATATTTAATTTAATCTTGAATTTTAATATGAACAATATTTAATTTATATATTATTTTTATGTCCCAAATTAAAAAATAGTGAATATGTATTTAAATATTTTATAAATTTTAAAATTTCAAAATTGGGTATATGTATTTTTATATGTTATTTTAAATTTTTATTCTTAGTATTATAGAAAATAGTTAGGATTTTACATGTATATTTTCTTATAAGATAATCATTGAGATGAAATTAGAGTTATTGTTAACAAAAGAAGAAAGGAGAAAGGAAAATAGTAAACAAAAAATGACTCATATACTACTAGCTAGACAATGACCGATGAAAACCATAGCATGTTCATCACTCCCAAGTTCCAACGGCCGAAAAGAGCCCTTATGTCTTGTATCATGTGACCGTGACCGTGACCGTGAAAGTTCTTACGAAAGTGTTCTCCACGTGGCTCACCTTCATTTGTAACTATTTTCTCTTCTCTAAAACCGCAGCTCTGCTTCCAGCTCACCGCTTTGTCCCTTCTTCCTCTCCATTTATATTTCTATTCTTCATTTCTCAACCCCTTCTCATCAACACAACTCCACATTCCCTTCATACCTTTCCAATCCAATCCAATCCAATCCATAATAATATTACACCATTACCTTTACAATCCAATCTTCTTCCATGGCTTCTCCTTCCCCTCTCTCTTTCTTCTACATTCTCCTCTTCTCCTCTCTTTCCGCCATTTCCAACTCTAATCCCATCACCCTCCCTCTCAACTCTTCTCCCCACCTTTCTTCTTCAGATCCACTCCAAGCTCTCACTTTCCTCGCCTCTGCTTCCAAGAACAGAGCCCACCGTATCAAAACCCCCAAATCCAACTCTGTTTCCAAGTCCCCTCTCTCCCCCCATAGCTATGGAGCTTACTCTACTCCACTCAGCTTTGGTACTCCGCAACAGACTCTGCATTTGATCTTCGATACGGGTAGTAGCCTCGTTTGGTTCCCTTGTACTTCCCGATATCTCTGTACTGAATGTTCCTTCCCCAAAATAGATCCAACCGGAATCCCCAGATTTGTCCCCAAATTGTCTTCCTCTTCTAAGCTTGTCGGTTGCCAGAATCCCAAATGTGCCTGGATTTTTGGTCCAGATGTCAAATCTCAGTGCCGGAGTTGTAACCCCAAAACAGAGAACTGTACCCAAACTTGCCCTGCTTACGTTGTTCAATATGGTTCCGGTTCCACGGCTGGGCTTTTGCTATCAGAAACCCTTGATTTTCCTAATAAAAAAATCCCTAATTTTGTTGTTGGGTGTTCGTTTTTGTCGATCCATCAGCCCTCTGGAATCGCCGGATTTGGCCGAGGATCTGAATCGCTCCCCTCGCAAATGGGTCTCAAGAAATTCGCTTACTGCCTTGCGTCTCGGAAATTCGACGACTCGGCGCATTCCGGCCAGCTGATTTTAGATTCATCCGGCGTGAAGACCAGCGGCCTTACCTACACGTCATTCCGGCAGAACCCTTCTGTTTCTAACCATGCTTATAAAGAATACTATTACTTAAACATACGGAAAATCATTGTCGGAAACCAGGCTGTGAAGGTTCCATACAAGTATCTAGTGCCGGGCCCCGACGGGAACGGCGGATCTATCATCGATTCCGGCTCAACCTTCACGTTTATGGACAAACCAGTCTTGGATGTGGTGGCGCAAGAGTTCGAGAAGCAATTGGCAAATCGGACGAGAGCCACCGATGTGGAAACTCTCACTGGATTACGTCCGTGTTTCGACATTTCGAAGGAGAAATCGGTAGAGTTTCCGGAGTTGATTTTCCAATTTAAAGGTGGAGCGAAATGGGCTCTGCCGTTGAATAACTATTTCGCTTTAGTCAGTAGCTCCGGCGTGGCATGTTTGACAGTAGTAACGCATAACACGGAGGACGGCGGCGGTGGTGGGCCGTCTGTGATTTTAGGGGCTTTCCAGCAGCAGAATTTCTATGTGGAATACGACTTGGTGAATGAAAGATTGGGATTTCGGAAACAGACTTGCACTTAGAAACGATGTCGTGTTGATGTATTTATGTTTATGTTTTCTAACTTTGGGTATTTGGTTGGTCAGTGGCCGGTTAAGTTACCGGTCGGAGCTACAGCGGTGGTTTCAATTTGACAGCGGCGGCGTTCAGATGAAATTCAAAATCAATTTTTTTTCTTCTTCACTTTCTTGTAATAATTATTCGTTGCTGTTGTAATGATATATCTCATATTTCATAATTTGAAGAAAGAAAAAGAATGTTAAAAAGTAATAGACGGTACCTATAAGTAAACCTTTTTTCAAATTTCATCATTATATATTTACACATATTGCAATTTTACATTCATCCATCCCCATGAATGAAGAAAGAAATAGCCGTTATTCTCTTCCTTCTCTCATTTTCATGGTTTATTTTGAATTTTGAGTATCAAATCCATTTTGTTTAATGTCAACCATCATAAATTATCTTAACATAGTCTTCTCTCTCTCTCTCTCTCTCTCTCTCTCTCTCTCTCTTTTCTTTTTTTTTTTTCCCTTTATTTATTTATTTTTTTGTTTGAAGAGACTGTCTTACATTTTTTTTTTTAAATTATAAGAGTTGACTATTATGACTATGTGAATGCCTTCGTTGAATTTCTGTGTACTTTTTACCCTAAGGTTGAGTACATTTATGATTGGTCTATAACTTTTTTTCAATAATAATTTAAGGAGTTTTATTAATCAAATTTTGAGAGTTATATTTAGAGGTCACTTTGTGGACAAATATAACTTTTGTTATTCTTCTAAAAAAGAATGAAAAATCAAACTTAAAATGAATTTAAAAAGGCAAGTAAAATATAATGTAATGAAAGACGATAATATTTAAATTGGTATACTCCAGATTAAGTTAACTGTAATGAGAAGAAGACGAGGTGTAATGCAAAGAAAGGGGAAGAAGAAGAAGAAGAAGAAGAAGAAGAAGAAGAAGAAGAAGAAGAAGAAGAAGAAGAAGAAGAAGAAGATATGAATAATGAAAGGAAAAAGGGATGGTTTTGGTGTATTAAATAAAAAAGGGAGAAAATTAAAGTGGGGGTGGTTGATAATGAAGGTTGTGGGAAGATAACATGTGATCGATTATGAAATTAAATGCTAACAAGAAAATTTGAGTCACACCCACATGGTTGTGGGTAATGGAAACTTGTCTCTTTTTTAATTTCTCTCTTTGGCCTTTTCTTTTCTTAGTGCCCTTCTCTTCATTTCTTTCTCTTTAAAAGAAATAACTTCATTATCAATAAAACAATCAATTCAAGATACATACTATGAATTAATTAGACTTATATGAATAATTGAATTTGGATTATAATAAAAATGATAAAAGAGAATGATTAATTGAGTATCGTCAATCATTTTCAATAATATGTTCAATTATCTAATGAAAATACTATATTAATTACACTTCTTCTACATCAAATTTCAAGTAGGGACATTGGTGTATTAGTTATATATTAATGTCTATTCATAATTCATTTCAAATACATGATATTGGTATATTATTAGTACATCCATGCTTCTTAAAAATATACCCATTTCTAGTATATATATCAATTGAGGAAAACCATCTTTTCAAAATCGAATTTCTAAGTATAATATTAGGTGTTGTATCAATAGTTTATATGTTAGTCGGAATGGTTATCAATAGAGAGCAGTGTACCGTTGTAAAGTGGATGATGATGTACTAAAAATTTGATACTCTCAATCAAATTCATATAAAGCTTCAAATTTAGTGGATGACGATGTACTAAAAATTTGATACTCTCAATCAAATTCATATAAAGCTTCAAATTTAGTCGATGACTATTGACATGGTCATGAACACTCATTGACTAACAAAATCTGGTACAACGAATGGTAAATTTTGGAGATCAGTTGTATAACTTACTCGTTTACTAAATATTAAGTATGTGATTTAACCCTACATATAAATATATCAATTAATTAATAGATCATACTCTAAATATATTAAAGTATAAAATGATAAAATTGAAATAAAAAGTAAGATCTTTTTTTTTTATTATTATTTTTAATTTTTACAATATTGTCTTGTCATAACTCCAAACTAAAGAGGATTTGAAGACATGGTCATTCACATTTATTTGAACAAGACAAAAGGATACACAAGCTACCATTGGATTAATACAAGCGAAGGAATCTGCTGACAAAAAGAGAAGCAATTTAAAAAAAAAAACTAGATCGTTTTAAAGTTAAAAAGACATTTGAAAAGAGATATGCCGATCACTTCTAATTAAGGTCTTTATCGACCAACCACTATAAAAAACACGAAATTCTTGAACGATAGTGAAACATTAAAAGGCAAAAGCTTCAACTTCGTTCTAGGATGAAGTTGAACCTGTACTAAAGTGACAAATAATACATGTGTCATGTGTAGTAGATTAGTTACGGTAGAAGTGCAAAGATAAAAAGGACAAAAAAAAATCATCGTCCTATTTACAAAGTGCGACCAATATGATAGATCCTACACTTATATAGTAAAGAATTTTTTTTTTTTCATTTCAAATTTGATTGACATTAAGAATGAAATGGTTAAATCGAAAGTCTATATGTAATTATCAATGTCCTATAGTTGAATTTTTTTAATACATTTAATACTAACAAATTTGCTTATTTTCTAATTCAATTTTCTTCTTATGGAAAAATAAAATACATACATTTAATTACATAGCAATTTCATTTAGCAAAAACCTAAAGGAGAAAAAAGAAATTGCAAAAAAGTAAGCTATGAATCGGTGTTATAAAAAAAAAGATTATATCACGAATTTGAATGTTTAGATAAACTCAAAAGATTATATCATAACTATTAGTTTAATCAAGAGAGGAGGTCAATTTTGTTGGGGAAGGAGAGAAAAAAAGAAAGAATATAAAAGTAGAATTAATTTGGTAATTAGAGACTAAAGAAATGAATAAAAAGTTATGAAAAGAAGTAATAGAAAAGAAAGGTAGGGGTAGGATTAGGAAGGAGGGTATGAATGGGCATATCATTTAACAATCATATGAGAAGGGAGTGTAGGAGTAGGCTACCTTTTAATTATCCCTTTCTTCATGAGAGACAAAAAGTGGTTCGTTTCGGGCCGGTGATGATGACTATGCAAAACTTTGCCATATAATAAAAGGTTAAGTTACAAAGGGGAAAAAAGCTTTTTAATTCAAAAGTTGCTTAAATTATAGCAACTTCTCCTCTAATCACGACTCTCAATTTTTAGAATTATATGATGGGTGAAAATTGAAACACATATAAATTTTGTAGAAGAGAAGAGTCCGCAATTTTCATTTTCTTTTATCATTATTATTATTATTATTATTTTATAACAAATAATAATTGAAAATACCATATATTTTAAATTTGATTATTCTAAAAACTCTATCTCTCATCAAAATTTGTAAATTTAAACAAACAAACCAAAAGAATTATTTACCCTAAAAAATAAGTAAAAGAGTTTTTTTGAAGGGTCATTCATTAAGCATACAACTTTAATAATTAAAACAAAGGAAAAAGAGGAATTGCTTTTTTTTTTTTTTTTTTCCCTTAAAATCAATAATGTAATTTTTTTAAAAAAAAGTAGTGTGTTTTGAGGATTTTGTGTAAAGTGTTAATAGTGGAAACATATTATATATGCCCTTCCTATGGATTGCACTAGGAACCATTACTATTTGCTCCACCATAAGTAGTGGATTCTTTCTCTTTTCCTTTATTTAGGAATTGGATTCTTTACCTAAACCCTACGAATTTCAACTTCGGTGTAAAGTTTAATTTTCTCATTTTTCAGTTAAAAGACAAAGAGGTCAAAACGAACTTAATTTAACTTACATAAGGTTATACAACCATCTTTAAAGTTAGATGTTCGACTTTTTACCTAATATGGTTTTTAAAAGAAAAAGAAAGAAAGAAAGGTCAAGTGGCTTTCATGTCAAATATATATTGACTAGATTATAGATAAAACCAGTAGGTGTTGTGTCTCCATTTCCTTCTTTTTCTATCACAAACCCAAGTGGCAAACAAAACATAATTAGTTATGTGAAAAAGTACTTAGAAGCATTCATGTAACTTCGTTAAGATTAAGAAATGAGTGTGACTTTAATAATTCCATTGGATCTACAAACTTAAATTAATAACTCTTTACTTCGTGATGAACTCAAGGATTGATGTTCAATTTGTAATGTGTAGATACATTTTTGTTTCTTCTAGCTAGCTGATTGTTCTTTTAAAAAAGGAATGAAAAAAAAATTAAGTATGAATATTTCTTTTTAGTGAGTTCTAATTTGAGTCTTAACATTTTACTATAGGTTAGTAA
Organism: Cucumis melo; assembly: GCF_025177605.1. Classification (NCBI taxonomy): domain Eukaryota; kingdom Viridiplantae; phylum Streptophyta; class Magnoliopsida; order Cucurbitales; family Cucurbitaceae; genus Cucumis; species Cucumis melo. Next base: position 32,078,547 of record NC_066860.1, on the reverse strand, counting down.
TTATTTTATTTTATTAACATCTGTAAGATAATTAGACATATTACGTGTCAAATAACATTTGAGTGACAAATAACGAACATATATAATAATGTATTTTAATTAAAAGGTTTAGGACTCTTTAAGACATAGCTCAATAAATTAGAGACTATTTTTATATTAATTTTGTCTAAAAATTCTAGAATAAAAAAATAGTTATTTAGTAAGACATAATCTTAGTTTGGCTAAACAACAGGACGTGAAATTTTGAAATTGACTTTGAGTATATCTTTCTCTATTTGAAATAATAATATATCTTTTTCGATTATTGATACGAGGAAGGGTTAAAAAAACGAAACTATTCACAAAATATATTGCAAAAAACTTAAATGAGATATAGAGATTAGTTTGACGAATTTTATTCTATTTTGTAAACAGTTTTCGAATCTATTTGGTAGAGAATTTGGATTTTGTTTTAGGTTTTCAGATTTACTGAACTCAACACAGCAGACATGCATTTGATAGACAATACATATTATATTTTTGAAAACTGTTTTCGGATTCTATGATCCAAACTGTGCAAACTCTGAAAAAACAACATTTTTTTAATGTATTTTATATTTTAAAAAGCAGAATTATATTAAATACACGTATAAAGACATTTAAAAATACAATATGTTAGGTTACAAACTCATTTCATATTCTTATATACAATATGAATTACGTAATATATTATAAATCATTTCATAATACAAAATAGTAGTTATAAAATTTTTAGATTAAGTTACAAATTTAATCCCTATAATAATCTTAAAATGTTAAAATTTAGTCTCTATCATTATAACTAGAATTTAATTCTTTTGATTTGATAAAATCAAATGAAATGGTCTCGTTTGTAGAAAATATTTGTAAAGGTTATCAAATCATAAAGACTCTGTATAAGGTTTTATCAAAGTGTAAACTAAATTTTTACTTTCTCCAAACAATATGACTAAAAATTACAAATTAAACAAACTTTTAAACATAAATTATATTTATAAATAAATATCGTCAACTGAATAAATAAGATTAATTTTATGATTTATGAAAATATAAAATAAAACACATTTAAGTATTTGTTAGGACTAAAATTCAAAATTTGAATTTACCACCAAAATACATATATGAGTTTTTAAATTTTCTATCAAATACGTACTTCAAAAAATGTCCTTTTTTAAAAATTAATATAATGTGTAATTAATTCATCATTTATTATTAATGATACTTATTTGTTAAGAAAACAAAAAATTTCATCAAATTGTGGACCAACCCATATTGTCTAAAATGGGTAAACTTTTTTATAAAAAGAGGAGTTTTTTTTTTTTTTTTTTTTTTGGAGAGAAAAAAAGAAAACAAAAGGAAATGATCATATCTCTCTTTCAAAATGAATAAATAAATAAGGGAATGGTGACGAACTTATTAAAGATGGACTCTTTACAAATATATATTTTGTTTTGGGGCAAAGGCTAACTTTGTAATTGGAGAAAGAAGAATAAAAATAATAAAATGAAATAAATGTCATTTTAAATGTTCTAATTTTGTTGTTGAGAGAATTTTAGAAAACTGAATGTGTAATGCAAATCTGATGTCCATAAATAAAATGCCAAAAAAATTTAAAACAAACGAAATTGTATAAACAAAATCATATAAGTGGCCGATTTAGGTCTCCCAAACTATGGCTATGATTAGAGGTTTAGAAGTCATTGCTGACTATTTGGTTCATGTGTCTCTTCCCTATGTTTTTGTGGAGTCAGACTATGGTAGTCTTGTTAATATTGTTACATTGTTTTATTGGAGATGACAAAATTTGTCTACGAGATTGTGAGGTTAGCCAACGGTGTTGTTTGGTGATTGAGTTTGTTTTTTTTTTTGTTGCTAATTCTTTTAAATTTAAAGGAAGGGTTAAGTTTTCATTTAGTCGAGAATAACAAAAAAATAACTTTCCTAAGAAACTAAACAAAAAGCAGAACTTCAAATCTTCATTCTCACATGTATTTTTACCGTTATATTTTTAGTAAATAGCCATTTTGTCATTTTGTTAATGAGATGAGACATGACCTAATAATGTGTGTCTTTCCAAGCTATTTGTTAATTTGTTGATAGGACGTGATTATTGTAATGTGAGTTTCTTTTTAAGTCCTTAGGGAAACATTTCCATTGATGTTTATGGGATGCACTTCGTTACACATTATCCAACTGTTGCATCTATATTGAGCTTAATAGGGCTTGTTCTTAGCTTGTTTCAAGGTCTATATTGGGCCTGATGGGCTTCTATGAGGTGTCATGTGCAGCCCATGGTTAATTCTTTACTCTATCCCTTTCCCCTTTCTCTTTCTTTCACCTCAAGCATCTCGATCTCCTCTCTTTCCAGAAACACCAGTAAGTTCCATATTCTTCTAATTTTTTGTGTTCTTAGTTTCCTTAGATCTTCGAGTAGGCTTAATTTAGCTATCGTAGACAGTACTTCTGTAACCCGCTTCTGTTTCTTCCTTAAGGTGATTCTATTTCTTGAATTTCTTGTATCGACTAATACACCATTCTTTTTTCTTCCTTTATATATTTTGTAGTACTCTAATTATATTTGTTCATAATCGAAGTTGAATTCGTTATAAAAGCATTTGAGTTTTCTGTTGATGATAAATGCAATTGTAGAACCATGCATCCAGAAATTTCTACGATCTAACAATGTCGACATCTATTTCTCTAGGTTTAGCTTTCTTACTCTGTCAATGTGATTTTCTATTCTTCTGCAGTAATTTAGGGAAAGAAGTGATATGGGTTCACAATTGAGAACAATTATCTTCATTCGTACGAGATATTTTGGGTTTTGGGTTTATGCCCAAAAGTGGAAATTATCATATTATTTCTTTACTTAGAAACCTTTAGGGAATAATGACCTTCCCCTACATCCGCTACTGCTGCTAATGCTCCATTGGAGGCTCTGATGTAAGTTTCATTACTCAACTTTACTTTCTAGGATTACCGGTGGAAATAAGATGTGCCCTTGATATGTTTTTTCTGACCAACGGCAGGCTACATGGTACGGCTTTCTTCGTTAAAGATTCTGTATTTTAATCAACTTTGCTTTTGTTGTTCAGTTTAGATTAGAAGGGCATAGTTCTTGAAATGGCCAAGCGGGATGCATATTTATTCAATGGTTGCTAATCATTTCAGAACTGCCTTGCTGACACACATAACGTTAAGAGGTTTTTGATTTTGATGCATTACTTGTGAATTTGATTCTTTAGGAATGTTACGGGGGAATGCAAGATTGAAGTTAAAATAAAGTTAAAGGTCATTGTAATATAGGAGGACCATTGTTTATAGAATAGCTTTCACTTTAGAATTAAGAAAGCATGTACGGTATGTGGTAATAAATAGAGGAGGAATGAGCACCATTAACTCATTATACTATTCGGTATTTGCATTCTAAACCCATGAAAAATAATTGTTTTTATTTCATTTATTTAATTTAATTTGCTTCATAAATTTGATCTTTTTTGGTAGCAGGTTTAGCTTGAAGCTCGAAGGATATGATTAGGAATGATTTTCAGTTTGAAACTATCTTCAGTTGGGTTGGTTCCTTTTTAACTTCCATCGTTTCTTTTGGTTTGATGCAAATTCACCAATCCAAGTTTGAAAAAGGTGAAGGTTATGAGTGAGAGGTTCTTTCAACAGATCTTGAGGCTGACTGTTCTTCTTTGAAATCTTTGTTACTGTACTCAAAATATGAAGGCATGATGATAGAATAGTCGAGTAAAATGCCACCTGTTAGATTTCAAGAGCTCGATCATATTCTTCATTGGATTCAGAATCCATTTCTGTTGGGTGGTAACTTTAAACATAAAATTTTGAGGATTCATCATAAGTGTTTTAGAAAAGCACCTCAATCCAAATGAGATGTCCTATAATTATTATCAGAAGACATATTTGAAAATTGATATCCATAGGTTTCCTTTGAGCAAAAATTTGGTAGATTATTCAGAGCTTACTGTAGATGAGACAAGAATGCTTTGAGAATATGGACAATGAAGGCTACACATAATCTTGAGGTAATTTTTAATACTACACATGATCAATGGACTAAGTATGTACTACTCGGAAAATTTTCCCACATGGCATCGTTTTGTATCGGGGATCTTTTAAAATTGAAGAGTTAAAATGACATATCATACATTTCAAAGACCTATTAGACGTAGAACAAATAGACATAAAGTTGAACGTAAACGTACTAAACTCGGGAATTGAATATTTTCTCATTGAAATTTCAATGGAATAAAAACAAAAATGATAAAGATAACAGGATGTAAAGGTTTAAATGTTATTAAATAATATAAAAAAAAAAAAAAGGATGAGGACTAGTTAAGAAATTGAATGCAGAACATATACACATCATTTATATATAATCCTGGACAACACAAGAAGGAGAACTATTGAAGTTGGCCTCTTGTCAAGTCCTTCGTGGCTGTACCATCACAGGCCTTTTAGGCACTATTTTGTGGCCCAAACTATTGAACAAATTAAATAAAAGAGAACAATGATGCTTATAATTTATAACACAAATTATAATTATTAACAATCTCAATTGGTAAAAAGAGAAAAAAAAAGTCAATTAATTAATTACGATATCATTATGAAGCGATTAAGTAAGTATTCAGTGGTTGGGAGCGGTCGAGTGAGGGAAGGGAGAGATTAATGATTAAAGTTGATGATATGATAATAATAATGTTAGAGTTTAATTAAGTGACATTAGTATTGAATAATATATAATTTAGTTGGAAAGGGAAGAGAACTTTTTTTTTTTTTTTTTTTTTTTTTTTTTTTTTTTGTTTAATAGTAAAACTTTTGGGAAAAGTAGTTTTGTGGGGTGGGATGGTACGTATCACCTTTACATTAACTTAAGCCTGTCATTTCAAAATTGGACTAACTTTATTTTTCCCCTTTAAATCGTAAGCTTTAAGCCTCTGTATGCACTTTCTTTGTAAGTATTTTTATTATTTAGTGCCAAGAAATACAAATATGGTTTTGTGGTTATTGCTTTAACTCACATGGCCACGTAGAGGGACCAAAGATGCTTATTTTGAAGACTCAAAAGCATAAATGAGCACCCCTTTTGAGTAGATAATGCCATATTTTGCTTTTAAATATCAACTTTTTTTCTCACACACTGCCCCCTTTGCTTTTTTCCCCCTCCTTTAACTAAACCAATACCCAACCAACCATAATTTCAATCAAATCTATACACACACGTATATATATATATATATATATATATATATATATATATATATATATATATGCATCTCTATTATAGTTATTGTTAATTATCTCCTATGAAGAAAAAAATAATATTCAAAAGGACCCATGATATCTAAATAAACTATATATTCACTTTGAAGCTAAACTTTGATTTGGGAGTATATCTATAGATTTAGCTTTTGTTATAGTTACTCTTTGAAAGTTAAAAAAAATGGAGACAGAAAGACAAGGGAGTTAGGGTGCATATGAAGCAAATACATTTATTCTCTTCTTCTTCTTCTTCTTCTTCTTCTTCTATTTTTTCTTTCTTCCTTTCTTTCTTTATTCTTTCTTTTTTTTCTTTTTTTTTTTTCAATATTCAAACACTCCTTTTGGAGCATTTTAAACCCCATAGAATGCTTTCTGTTGTTCAAATTATTGGGTGCTCTTTGTATGTCTTTTTAGGACAACAAAGATGGATACTATAACTTAACTTTTTGACCAAGGGATCACACTTAGCTTCAAACTCAAAAGCATTTTTAAATATTTATGTACAGTTTTGGCACAAGTTCTTGCACTTCGACTTGGACTACATTTTTACCTTTTTTTTTTTTTAAGAAAATTTTATTTTTGAGTCCCTACAAACAATATGGATTCAAGTTTCTATAGTTCTTTTTGCAATTATTATAATCACTCCCAACGTTTTTTTTTCACTTCACCAACTGATCTTCTTTTGCTCTCTGAAAACCTAAATCTTTATTTTCTTTTGGCTTCAAATGGTAATTAGTCACAAAGATTTAGTTGTTGAGTTTTGTGTAAATCGAAAAGTTAAATATCATCCACTCTTTGGTGTACGAAGTCTTGCCTTTTTATACTTAATTGTGATGCATTTACAGTATGATCACTTAATTAATAGAAAGGCTTTTCCTCTAGTTTCTCTCTATTTGTATTTTTATCTAATTTTGGGCTCACCTCAGGCTCTCCCTTTGTATATACTTATTTGAATTAATGCATAACTTTGAATTTGAGGTATGATGAGTAAGTTGAAGATGGGTCAACCTAGTTAAGACATCTAGGTATAGATGGATCTACTAATCCTTTCAACCTTTAGTATCTCGTTGAAAAATGTTAAATTAAACGAAAAATAGACAGACTGAAGTACCTCTCATTTCCACACATATTCAACAAAAGAAAAACTACATTTTGTTATAATGCATGAATGATGATTTTTCATCCGAAAAATCTCTTTATTTATTTATTGAAAATGTATTAAAAGGTTCAACATAGAAGCCTAATAAAACCTATTATAATTCATGAATAACAAGTTTAAGGATAAAGTATCTAAAGTTAGTAACAAAATATGGTTCTAATAAAGTGGTAAAGTATGAATTTCATGAACAGTTTGGAAAACTTTTTAAGGGAATGCACCTAGATATGAAGCAAAGAGAAAAGGTTAAAGGGAGTTTAAAATGTAAATAACACATTTTTTTGCATGTTAACTATTATGTTTTATTAATTAAATAATAATATCTTAATTAATTACCAATGATACTAAAGAAATCAAATATCGATCTCATGCATAGGTGACTGTGAAGTCTCTTTAGATCGGCACCCTCTTTAATCTTTATTCCATGATTGTTTGAGCATTTTCTCTCTTTTTTTTTTCTTTTACATGAAAACTACTTTTTTTTTTCCTTCCTAATTCTCTGTCAAGTTTTTTTTTGTGTCAAAAAAACGAGAGAGAAAAAAAGAGAGAAAAAAGAAAAAGGTTAAAGTTGAAGATGATTGAGGAATGAAAAAACAGATCTCTCTCGTTTGTTGTGTTGGAGAAATTACTATATATTTCTTAGCTATGGCGGATGGCAAAAGAGAAAACTTCTTTTCTTTTTCTTTTGTTTTTTCCTTTCTTTCTTTTCTTTTCTTTTTCGCTTTTAATTTTTTTTCCTGTCTTGATCTAGATGGGGTTAGTAATTCAAAAAGAAAAATGCTAATACCATCCAAAGAATTTCGATGTCTGTGTGTTTTAATGGATCCATATGTTGATAGAGGTAATCGTAACTTTATTCTTTTTCAATGGCTTCATGTATAATGAAAGAAGCAATAATTTCAATCTTGAAATACTATGATATATCTGTGTTAACAAGTGTTGCTTAAATTCCTAATGATATTATGGTGTAATATATTAGCCATTTATCTTATACAAGGCTCAACTGATAACAGTATAGTAATATCAGGTTACTTATGGATTATATAGATATATATTACACAAGTATTGATTAATTAATACAAAAAAAATTGAGCTTCGAGTTTGATAATACAAGTATTAGGCCAATTGAGCCTCCTTCTTTTTGCCATATCTACAAATTTTTATTTTAAAAATTGTGTTAGTATAGAAATAAAATACGTACGTGAAATATTCTTGCAATCATCAAGTGGAAATAAAAATCGAAGGATTAGCAGACAAATCTAGATATCTTAAGTAGGTTGAGTTATATAATTTATTAGAAAAAATGGATCCTTAGATATCTGAACAATAGTATGATATTGTCTTTTTCGAATATAAACTCTCGTGGTTTTGTTTTTGATTTTATCCCAAAAGATCTAATACCATTTATCATTCCTTATAAACTCACGATTATTTTTTTAATTTAGAAGACAGTGAAACTTTGCCTGTATTTTTCATCTAACATAGTTAATATTTGTTTGAAAACATATAGGTGCTTTAATATTTAAATATAAATAATAGTAAATTTCTTTGTTCCCACCTGGAAAGATCAGAGAATTGAAAATAAAAAAGAGAAACAAATGAGTGACATCACATTCACACCTACACACACTTAACAACAAAAAACAGGATGAAGAGATTTTCAAAACCTTCTGTTTATTTAATTCTTTTTTAAGAGATAGAGTTGCATCTTTTAAATCTTATACTTCAAGAAAAATCAAATAAATTCTAACCTTGCAAAACTTTGTTTCACTCATCTTTATACTTCATTGAGTTCCTACAGCTGAGTTTTAAAATTATTATGTCATTTTTTCTTAAACAAATCTTGGACATATAGTTAGTTAATCAATTTAGATACAATATATGTGTAATTTCAACTCATCGTAAGCTACTGTATAACCCTATTTGTATCATGTTTAGTTAGAAAACTTTTCTTCAGCTTCTCTTCTTTATACTTCTACTTTTTGCTTTCTAACTGGGACATTCTCTTGCTTATATTATCAATGAAGTTTTTTTTTTTTTTTGACGTACGATAAGAGTATTAGAAACATGTCAATCTAATTGAAATATATATCTATTCTATCTTATGATATCTATATATACATATAAACTTTAACTAAATTTATAATTATATATAAAAGTTAGGTATGATGAAGGTGCTACGGATATGTTTAAGATACTTCGATGCATGCGATTCATGATCGATCCATTTGTGTTAAATAAAATTATATATAAAGAAAATAAAAATAAAAACAAAAAACAATGAATATTTAATGTTGAAATGTTATTGTTTTAGGAATATTACGTCACTCAAAATGGCTATAATTACAAAAATGAATGTATATAAAGAATGATGTAGGTAGGATTATATATATGCATATAATTAAATAATGGGAGAGAGAAAGGGGGAGAAGTAAAGGAAGCAGCTTTTAAGAAAGAATAGAGAATAATGAAGAATGAAGAATGAAGGAAGGGAATTTTGGGGGTGCGTTCATTGAATTAAAAATAAAAAATTAATAAGGAATTGAATTGGATTGGGAATGCATCAAATGGGTTTGATCAATTCAAAGTCCTCACTCCAACATGTGTTTGATTCCCAACATCAGTAATAAATAATAATAGTAATATACATTACACACACACACACACACACACACACACTTCCCTATTCTCTCTCTTTTCAGGCCATCGGTGTTTGTGGATACTCTTTTCTTTCATTTCATTTCATTTCATTTCAAATCAAATCAAACCTCTCTCTCTCTCTCTCTCTCTCTCTCTGCCTTCGCCAACTAAATTAAAATGGATTTTATGATTTTAATTTAATGCCTTTTTATTTATTTTCCTAAAACAATAATACTAGGTTAAATAATATATGTTACCTATGGTGTGGACTAATAGGGTTTTATTCATTCAAACCCTATTGTTTTATTTCCACTATATTTAATATAATCCATACATACTATGCACCAACGTTAATTTTGCATCATGGGAAGATCACATCAACTCAGTTTTTATAATCTTTTGTTTAATTGTAAGTCTTTTTATCTTATCTATTCTTTTTTGTATTATCTAACTTCTCAATATATATTTCTTTTTTTGATTACTATAACATTTTTTAGCATAGGTGTGTGATAAGAGCGCGTTAAGAATGTGTCCACCTTGTTAAGATCATATCTTGATGCACTCACTAATTCTTCTATGACCATTCAAATATTTGTTTTAAAAAAAGATTATTTTACATTATGAAACCCAATAATGTGAAGTTAAATTTTTTTTTTCTTTTCACACGTCTTAACAAAATATGATCATTTTTCTATAAACAAAACAAAAGTAAAGTTGATTTAGGTTATATGCTGTCTGCCCCAAAATTGTTAGTAAATTTTTTAGAGTTCTAATTCAATGAATGAATCCCCACTTACCCTTATATATATATATATAAAAGAACATATACTAACAAACAAAAACAAAAAAAAGAGTATATCCCAATGGTAGTTAGTCTTGTAAAATAGTGTGGGAAAAAAAAAGAAAGAGATATAGAGTGTATATATAACTATAAAATATGAGATTGTTAGAAAGATTTGTTGTCCACTTGGAAAAAAAATGAAGAGATTATATTGATTTTGATGTTAGTGCCCTTCCTATGAATATACAAATACCTTAACAAAAAAAAAAAAAAACATTTATATTTATCCTTTTAGTGTATTTGTAGAGAGAAAGAGAAAGAGAGAAAAAACCAAAAGCAAAAACAAAGGCAAAGGCAAAGGCAAAGCTGAGTTGCCTTTGATACTGCTGCCATTCCCTTAGCCTCTCTTGTTTAATTGTCAGCACATGCATTCCACTTCCCCACTACAAATAAATCCCCCTTTCAACCCACAAATTTTTTACCCTCAATTACAAGAAAAGCATTTATAATTACTATAATTTCTTCTTCTTCTTCTTCTTCTTCTTCTTCTTCTTCTTCTTCTTCTTCTTCTACTTCTTCTTCTTCTTCTTCTTCTTGATCTTCTTCATATCCAAAAATCCAAATATTATTAATCATGAGAACAGGTGGTTGCACAGTTCAACAAGCTCTTACTTGTGAAGCTTTAAATGTTGTAAAACAAGCTGTTATTTTAGCTAAACGTCGTGGCCATGCTCAAGTCACCCCTCTTCATGTTGCTAGCACTATGCTGTCTCCTCCTACTGGCCTTCTTCGTACTGCTTGTCTTCAATCTCATTCTCATCCCCTTCAATGTAAAGCTTTAGAACTTTGTTTTAATGTCGCTTTAAATCGTCTTCCTGCTTCTAATTCTACTCCTCCTATTTTAACCCCTTCATCTCATCACCACCACCATCAATCTCATCCTTCTATCTCTAATGCTCTTGTTGCTGCTTTCAAACGTGCTCAAGCTCATCAACGTCGTGGATCCATCGAAAACCAACAACAACCGCTTCTAGCCGTTAAAATCGAGTTAGAACAACTCATTATTTCCATTTTGGATGACCCTAGTGTTAGTCGTGTTATGAAAGAAGCTCGTTTCTCTAGTACACAAGTCAAAACTAAAGTAGAACAAGCTATTTCTATTGATATAGCTTGTTCTACTAAATCCAAACACAATACGACGACCGCGAGTAATAACAACAGCGAAGACAACAACAATACTACTCTTCTGGGTGGTGCGACGACAACGTCCGGTCGAGCAAGGGAGGAGGATGTTGTAGCGGTGATTAATGAGTTGGCGGAGATGAAGAAGAGGAGTTTAGTGGTTGTAGGGGAGTGTGTGGGAAATGTTGAATGTGTGGTGGAGGCAGCCATTGGGAGGGTTGAGAAAAAGGAAGTGCCTGAATGTTTGAAGGAAGTGAAGTTCATTAATCTTTCAATTTCATCATTTAGGGATAGGTCAAGAATTGAAGTGGATGAGAAAGTTTTGGAGCTAAAGAGTTTGATAAGGAGTAATTATTGTATAGGGAAAGGGGTGATTTTGTATGTTGGGGATATTAAATGGAGTATAGATTATAGAGAGAACTATTATTATCATTCAAGTAATCAAAGAAGAGGGTATTATTGTCCGGTGGAGCATATGATTATGGAATTAGGGAAATTAGTATATGGGAATTATGATCAACAAATTCATCAACCAAAAGGAGGAGGAGTTAATGTTTGGATAATGGGAATTGCAACATTCCAAACTTATATGAGATGCAAAACTGGAAATCCATCTCTAGAAACTTTATTGGCTATTCACCCTCTTACAATTCCAACAGGCAGCTTCAGGTTGAGTCTCATCACTGACAGGTTAGACAAAATTATAATTTAATTTTGGTAAAGTCATGTTTTTTTGATTTTGGGTTATATCACTATATATTCTCTCTCCTTTTTTTTCTTTTATAATTTCACTATTTCAATATCTTTTTTTTTTCTTCTTCCAAAGCTAGCTCTCATATTCATAGCCCCTTTACTTTGAATTCAAGGGAGAAAAATGAAAAAAAAAAAAAAGAAGAGGAATATTAGAATAAAAAGAAAGCTGTGGAAAAACAATAAAGGTTGTTTTATTTTGATTTTCCTTTTGAGAATTTTATAATATTTGTTTTTGTTTTGAGCACTTATTCCAAATTCCCATAAAAAAAAAGTCATCTTTGGAAATGGGCCAAACCCCAAATATGAAATATTTTTGTTTGATACCTAGTTTTAATTGGTGGTTTATTTATTTATCTATTTAAATTTCTTGTAGTGACATTATTCAAAGTCAGTCCTTGGAGGAGAAAAAGCAAGAGATTGTATTAGATGAGGAAAAGGAGCTGAATTGTTGCGGTGAATGTTCAGCAAAGTTTGAGATAGAAGCAAGAAGCTTACAAAATTATTCAAATAATAATAGTGAATCAACAACCTCTTCAACTCCTTTACCTGCATGGCTTCAACAATACAAAAATGAGCAGAAAGCAATGGGAGAAAATGACCAGGTCTTCTTTAATTTCATTATATATATCTTGTATAAACACTTCAAATCATAATTTATTCCACTATTTAAAAATGAGTCCCACATGAAATGCCAAAAAAAAAAAAAAAAATCAAAACTCTAGACATCTATTCAATAATGGGAACTCATGATCATTGGCTAAAAAGAACTGTATAATCTTTCTCATAAGATGTTTTATGTCAGTGGAACAATAGTCATGATATGATTTCTTGAAAAAAAAGGGGAAAAAAGGGAAATTTGTGGAATTCCACTTTGTCTCTCAAAAATTTGAAATCCACAAAAATTTAAATCTTCCAATAAATAGAGATAAAAAGAAGCTCTTGTTTTGTAACTAGGAAACTTTTACAAATACATATATGTATATTATAAATAGGGAATTATTCCATTATTAACCCCTCCACTATCGTTAAGTATGAACTCATTTTTTGCCATATAATAAATGGAAATCAGACGTGGAAAAGGATTTTTCCCTTTTCCAATTGAATTAAAAAGTTGTTTGGAATATTTCATCCTCCCGAAAAGTATGAGATAAATTTCCCAATCAAAAAAGAAAGCCAAGAGGGATTTTGTATCTTTGTAAAATAATGTAAATTCGATAATAATAATTTTTGTAGATATAATTATTATTTATTTGACATTATCTCTTAGGTTGTTTCTTATTTTGTAACAGACGAAGTGTGTCACAGTCAGAGAGCTTTACAAAAAGTGGAACTCCATATGCAATTCAATCCACAAGATCAATTCAAATAACAACAATAGTATTTCTTGTTCTGAAAAAAGTTTATCATTCTCTTGTATTCTTCCAAATTCATCATCTTCAGCATCGGGGTTTTCGTACGATCATCATCAACATCATAATAGTAATAATCACTACGATTTTTTACGGAACACCCAAAAAGAGAAGCTTCAAGATGATCATCATGGCCATTTTTATGAGGGAAATGTGGAGCCAAAGACATTGATGGTTTTGAGTAGTAATTATAACAATAATAGTAATCATGGTTCGACACCGTCTTCGGGATCATCGGGAAGCGATGTTGTTTTGGAGGGTGAATATGTGAGTAGGTTCAAGGAGTTGAACTCTGAAAATTTCAAGAGGCTTTGCAATGCTTTGGAGAAGAAGGTGCCATGGCAGAAGAATGTGGTTGGTGATATTGCTAGTGCAGTACTTCAATGTAGGTCTGGGATGGGTAGGAGAAAAGGCAAGATTGGCCATGGAGATTTCAAGGAAGAAACTTGGTTGCTTTTTCAAGGTAATCTAAATTCTTTCAATTATTAACTTCAATAATGGTTAGTTTTATTCTATTTGGATGTTTTTGTTTTGCGAAGTTGAGGGTTTAGTGTCTTTAGACCATACATGTGTTATGTGGGTTTGATTTTATTTTTAAGTTTCATTAAAACTTTTTGAAGGGGTGTTTCCTTTTAGATTTTGTAACTTAAAAAGTTTTTATTTTTCTCTTTTTTGTATTTTTTTTTTAAATAGTAATAAATTTGATTTATCAAACTAATTTCAATTTTCTGTCTAAAGATGTTAATCATTTTGGTTTTGTTTAGAATTATTCTCAAAATCAATTGATTAGATGATCATTAAAAAAAGTTTAAAGTCACACTAACTTAGGTCAATTGTTGGGAATGAGTTAAATTTAATTTGGACCTAAATTATATGCACATTATATGTTATTTGCAATTTTAACCCTAGGTTGAGAGGGTTGCATTATATATGAACTCTCTAATTCTACTATTGCCTTTGTAATTTATATTATCTTATATTCTTCGCTTTTGATAAAACTTCTCTCCCTCTATATGCGGATCTAACTTTCACTTTCTCAATTTATTTATTTGTTAAATTGCTCTCTTTTCTTTACATTTGAACTATGATATAGGATAAAATTAAATGGACTAATAAATGAATGGATTGAATAACAGGCAATGACCTAAGAGGAAAAGAGAAGGTGGCAGAAGAGCTAGCTAGAGTAATATTTGGATCAGCAACATCAAATTTGGTATCCATAACATTAAGCAGCTTTTCGTCCACAAGATCCGGAGATTCAACGGAAGATAATTGTAGAAACAAAAGATCAAGGGATGAACAAAGTTGCAGCTACATAGAGCGATTTGCTGAGGCAGTTTCCATAAACCCCCACAGAGTATTTCTGGTTGAAGATGTTGAGCAAGCTGATTATTCTTCACAAATGGGTTTCAAAAGAGCAATAGAAGGAGGAAGAATCACAAACTCTGATGGCCAACAAGTTTCTTTAGCTGATGCCATTGTTATTCTTAGCTGTGAAAGCTTCAGTGCAAGATCAAGAGCTTGCTCTCCTCCTATCAAAAAACAACAAGAAAATGAACAAGAACAAGAACAAAATAAAGAGGAGAAAGAAAAAGATCATGAACAAAAACATGAAGAAGAAGAAACGGCCCCTTGTTTGGCTTTGGATTTGAATATTTCCATTGATGATGATGAAGATAGAACTGCAAATGATCAATCAATTGATGATGTTGGCCTTCTTGATTCAGTTGATAGACGAATTATTTTCCAAATTCAAGAACTATGAGAGTAGAAATATATGTAAAAAAGGAAAAAAAAAAAAAAAAACGAGTAAAAAGGTTTGGTGTAGATTGTTTTGCTTTTGTTAATTTTTTCTTTACCTATATATATATATATATTGTTTTTCTTAGTTCCTTAACAACGCTTTGATCTTTAGATTCCTCTAAGATATGTGTACATTATATATATAAATATATGTGTGCATTAGTTATTTTCATATTTGGTTAATAGAGAAAATAAATGGTCCGCCCTTGCCCTAGAAAAATATAATTACTTAATAAGGTCATAATGTGGCCCACAATTTCACATTTATTGAATGCACAACAGAAAATTTGTAGAAATACCTTGATTAAAACTTTTTCTTTCCAAAAAAAAGGTACTAGAGGATAGGGATTATATAATAGGTACATCTAATTATCTCAAATAAGGAAACATTCTTAGCACTCTCAAAATACCCTCGAACCTAGAGGAGATACATAATCACGAAAGAATTTAGATGTTGTATCTAGTAGTTGATGCTAATATCTCTATAAAAAAATTCGATATATATTATAGACGATATATCTATAAAATATAGATATCAACAAAGATTTCGATAAATGGATGCGACCGTACCATCACCTAATTTATCGGATCCCATATTAGAACTCCATAGTTAATTAGCATATTTAAGTGAGAGTACTAAGTTCGATGACACTTAGAAAGTCCTGTTGCATCTTTTAGAAAAAAAAAAAGAAAAAACAAAGATTTTTATAAAACATTAGATTTATAAAAGTAATATATTTTGATTGTATTGTTGGATGAGTATATTATTTTTACTTGTAATTATATCAAAAAGTCCTGTAGTCAATCTTGCGTTGATATTACGTCGCTCGCTGCCTTTCTTTTTGAAATGCCAAATCCTGTCTAGATGTTTCTTTTAGTATTGTACTTTACTAGAAAGCTTTCTTCTCTATTCTTTTTAAGCTCTTCTCTTTTATACTAACCTATGAATTTTATCTCTAGCTCTCTTTGTACATATTAAACTTTGTCCTGAATTAACACAACTGATTAGAATCAGAATATGGTGAGAGTGAGTGGTAAGGATGAGTCAACCTAGTTAAAACATTCCTGTGCACCTCTGGATCCCAATTTTCCCTAGTATTTTGTTAAAAAAGTGATATATCTTATAATTAGTATTCATACTCATATTTAGAATAATTGATTGAACACATTTTTTTATGTTTTATGCGTATTCATACAAGATATAGAAGATATCGGTTGATCCCTAATAATTAATGTCAAATCTTTTTCAATTTACGAATACATTGTGTAATATACAGGCACACAGATACTTTAATGATCCTTGCTAATAGTAGGGTATAAAATTGTTAACTATATTAGTGTCATCAAATAATTTATCCTTAACCTAAAACATTAGACCATGTAATGAATTTGACTTTTTTTTTCCCCTTCTTTTTGTGGTTCAATATAAAAGGAGTCTCTCTCTCTCTCTCTCTCTCTCTCTCTCTCTCTCTCTCTCTCTCTCTCTCTCTCTCTCTCTCTCTTTCTTTCAAACTGTAATCGATCCAAAACGAAATGGAATCAAATCCTTGTTTTGAAGTGATATATAAACAAACCATGGGTCGAGATTTTGTAATTCGTTTTTGTTTTATATATATTTTAGTTGGAAAAATTAATTAATGGGTAATATATCTTTTCAACATCTCCATTTATGCATAAAGGGGGTGTTGGAAAGCCATTTGGTTTCGGATTCTTTTTACTTCAATTGGTATGATATGGTTTTTTCTTTTTATAAAATCACTTACTAATGGTGGAATATAATATAATAATTCATTATCAAATAATATAAAGGCTGAAAAAATTCTTCTTTCTAACTTGGTTCCTTTGTTAGGTTGAATCAATTTTAACTGTATCACCTCATGAATTGAATTTGACACATAAAAATGGTTTTTGTCCATGATCATTTAAATTTTCAATCTTACATCTAATAGATCATAAATTTATTAGACATTTTTTTAATAAACTTGTAATTTAAATAAAAATAAATAATATCCTACAAAATTGGATCTGCCCTCAAACAGATTAAAGAAAAAGATTGAAGACTTACAATGAATCCTCCAAATTGAACATTGCGAAAAAGAATAAAAATGTACTCTCAAAAGGAGTTTAGAGCATTCTCTGCCACTACAAACTCTCCTTTTCTCTTTCTACTTTAAAAGTTTTGAACTATGGATCCTCCAATCAAAACTCTAAAAAACATGACCACATATATTGTTGATTGAAAATTCTCCACTTTAGGCAAAGTATTACTTTCTTTTTAACATGTTATTCTAATACATCTACTCCCAAAATATACAAAGCAAAAAGTTTGATTGAAATCACTCATGTTTTCAAGCATTCAAAGAGTTCTTACAAATTGGATCATCGAACTCATCTTTTTAAAGAAAGTATAACACAAGGAATTTCTCAAGCGATTATCCAACTAATTAGTAGTGTATATGCTCTCGTCGAGAAAGGACAAAAACATGAATGGATGAAAAAAAATTTCGTTGGCACACCAAAATTTGAGGTGAGGTGATGTTGAAATCCACTTAAATAAAGGAAGGTTTTCATGTGCATAATCAATGGCAATGGCGCTTCTTCCAAAAGAATCAAAACCATTTTATAAGCATCTGTCAAAGCCCTCGTTGTCTGAATTTTTGTTAACATCACAAACTGTTTGATATGGCTTTCAACTTTATTCTTCTCCCCTTTTTAATTTGTACTAACCCAACTTAGCTTCATTCCTAAATTTTTGCCAGTTGTGTTCTCACACTTCTTTTTCTTGTGCCTTAAAAGCATCAATAATTGTTTTTTTATATACTTAAACTGCTTTTTCTCTCTATACACATATACAACTTAAATTAATAATTATGGATTATATATTATATATGTCCATTCCTTCTAAATTCAATTTGGTTTTCATTGTTTGCATATAACGGCATGGTTGAGTAATATAATTGGTAGATGCACCAAAGTATCTCAATTTTCAACTAGGTTAACAATCTGTTAAAGACATTCCTTACATATTCCTAATTTCATTCCAATAACATTAAACAAGTACCTATGATGTAGATGGGTAGCTCAAAATTGAGATTATGGGGAAGTGGCTTAAGGAGAGCCACAGGGGAGGGGGAGAAAAAAATAAATTGCATTAACGTTCAAAGATAAGTAACGATTGTTTTTATAAATGATAAATTTATCCAATAAAGTTGTTTAAATCTGATTGCTTCCTAACTATTGCTAGATGTGGATAAAAAATTGAAATAATTATGGAATATAAATTTCAAAGTCCTATTCATGTTTCTTTTAAAGTTTTATTACCAAATAAAAAGTTACATGCCTTTCTTTTCTTTTTTTCTTTTTTTTTTTCTTTTGTCGTTAGATTTACTTTCTTAAATACAAAATTATAATAAATAAAAATGAGGACTAGAACATTCCAACTTTTTAAAGGAAAGAATGTATGTCGTTATGATATTCATTTAGTTAAATGCTCTAATTCACAACTCAAACCCAACAACTTTGATAATAAAAAAAATGTAAATTACACAGACTACTTAAGTATATGATAGTAGTTCAATTACATCCTTAAATTTTCAATAGCAATAATTTGGACTTTAAGCTTCTGAAATTGTTAACATTGAATCCTCAAGTTTATAACGGTCATAAAAAATAGACTTAAAAGTAATAAATATTAAATCATCGAATATATATAATCAATACAATTTATACAATTAAATAAGTTTGAGGGTTTAATTTTAGAATTTAGATAAATTTCAAAACTTAATTTTTAATTTTACAAGTTTAAATAAAAGTATAATTGCAACTTCAATCTTAAAATCAGTGGAGTTTTTTTTTTTTTAAGAAAAAAAAGCTACAGTAAAAGAAGTTTGATGTTGAAGAAAAGAGGAAAAAAGGAAGAAAAAAAGATTATATATAGAAGGCGTATTTGAATATAATTGCAAAATTCATAGAATACTTTCACATTTTATTCCATAAATTCTAACCAAACTCCATCTTTACCTTTTTCTTTTTTCTTCTTTCGAGAAAAACAAGTCTTTTCTACCCAACCAAAAATCCTACAGTTCAAAGTTTAAGCACTTTTTTAAAAAAGATATTCTCTCACTAAAAATATATTTTTATACAAAATTTTCTGTTCCTTTAAAATTTAATTTCGCTTAAAAAAAATTTGTAAATTTAAAAAGTTAGAGCAAAAATGAATACAATTATTCAACTGAATAGAAAAGTAAAAATTGATATGTTTCCTAAACAAAAATATGGACACATCAATCTCTCAGATAATTGACGTAGCAGTAGGGTTTCGATCATGAACAGTAGATTGAAAACTTGCAAAGCTCCCAAATGTAGTCATGTCAAGTCATCCATCACAATTTTCTAAACAAATTTAGCAAAAAGAAATGACAATAATAATAAAGTGACTAGAAAAATTCTAATCGAATAATGAACGTGAAATCCGGTGGCTTTCCAATTATAATTATTCCTTATAGGCAAAGTCTAAGAGTAATGGATGCATCAATACAGCTATTATATGTACTTTGAGGAACTTAATTTTATTCTAAATACGGTTTTTCAGAAAGAAATTAGAAAGAAAAAGCAGACGTGGGTCTTTAAGAAAAAGATTTAACTTTTGAAGATTTTGCAATATAAATTGTTCTAGATATGCTTGTGGTATGTAAAAGCTAAATATTATACTTTATATATATAACCTATATGTTAAAATTTACCTTTTTTTTTTCTCAATAAAATATTTAGGCCATATACCTTATTTTATACACGTATCATGTATATCAACTTGATTGAAAATATAATTAATAAATTGGAATTTTGATTACGAATACTTTTAGGACTAATAACTTTAAGTGTACAACAACATTTTAAAATAATTTTACATATAGCAAAACTTGGTTGAAATATAATTAGTCTACCACTTGCAAACTTTGACTTTCATAGGTTATTTTAATTTTGTTATAGTTACAAGTTCTTTTATATTGTGTCATATTAGTTAATTTTTATGTGTGAATATAACTGTTTTTTGATATGTCCTTAAAATTACAATTTAGGGTTTGATATATGTACAAGTTCTACAAAATAAATAAAGAAATTAATGGTATGAACAAACATGAAAGTGTTATATATGTAGGTATGTTAACTTAATTGATATGTCTGAATGCACGATCTTTTAATCGATATATTTAAGTCATATATTTATCTCTTCAAATTTGGACTCACTATGTTTGGTTTATTAGTTACTATTATTTTCCTAGAGAGAGATAGAGGTTAGAAATAAAGATATGAAGAAAACTTGAGATAATAAAGGAAGGGAATATAATTATGAATATCCTATTCAAGAGGTTATCAAGAAATGAGTAAGTGGACATAAAATATAAACAGATATGATTTGTAATAGGATATTAAATAGGTTAACTAGTTGCTTAAAAAGATGATTAACTAGGGTTAATGGTTTTGAATGGAAAGCTTAATTATATTAGAAAAGAAAATAATAAAAGGATTTGAATAATAGAAAAGTTGGAAAATAATAATAAAAAAGTTCAAAAGAAAAGAAAAGAAAAGGGGAACGTTGGGAATGCACAAAGTGAAGAAGATTAAGGTATGATCCATAACGTAAGGGTTGTGCAAAGGGGAAGCAACTTTTACAACTTTAGAAGAGAGAAGCAAAATCTTCCCTAAGAAATATCAAAAGAGAGCACTACTTTTGATGGTGTTTTTTTTTTATTTATATAAAAAAGGAATAACTTTTTTCTCACTTTGATTTTTGTAAACCCAACATTCTCATCTTTGAAAAGTTGGGTTATATACAAAAATTTAATTAACTTAAAAAAAATGCAAATAATGTGTTTTTTTTTTCTTTTCAAAAAAAAAAACCCACATAGATAAGCATCTTCCTTCTTTAAAACCTTAAAGATGTTGCTACTTTAGAATCATAAAAAGATCATTATCTCTCACAACTTTTTTCTTTTAAAAACCCTAAAGAAGAGAATTTGTCGTTTGTGGCCTTTCAAAAAGATTAGGGCTACTCGAATAAATCCACTAAGTAGAACACATTGGTGGGGCTCTCTCTCTCTCTCTATGCATCTTAGACTTCTTCAAGACCATAACCAAACCATAAGGAGATAAATGGTCAAATATATCTACAAATAATATATAAGATTATAGATTCTTTTTGCCATCAAATATATAAACCAAAGTGCTATATAGAATATAAAATATATATAGCCAAACATATATAGTAATCTCATTTGTTTTTGACCTACTTTGTACACGAAGCAAATACCAAACCTCTAATAGGAACTAAACTAGGGTTTCCTATAAATTTTAGCCAACCCTAAGCTTTAGGATTAGACTTCTCATATCGATGGTGATTTGATTTGTAATGTAGTTAGTTCAAAGTATTACAAAATACAAAATTAAACACATCCATGGTTTTCATAAATATAGAAATTATAAGAAGCCTTTATTGCAATACATAGATGTCAAATATTCCCACTTGATCTCGTTCTGATATATAGTTAATTGAGTGAAAATGTACCTATATGAATTTATCAATATTTCTTATTGGAAGAGTTCATTGTGCAACTTTTAAATTAGAAAATGAGTGGCTTAGTTAATTCTAAATTCTAATATTGTATGTTGCTCTCGAATCAGGATAATTTGTTTTATTTATTTTTTATATATAATATTCTAAATGTTAATTGTCGTTTTGGTATTTGTCATTAGTTACTATTATATCATCCAACACAAACACAAAAATTGTAATTGAATTGAAGTAATATTTTAAATAAAATACTTAGAGAACAAAGCGGAATCAATAAATGCCCTCAAATATCGCAACTATATTAGCACATTTATAGCAGTGTCATAATATCTTGAACATCCCATCTTAGTTGAGTAAATCTAATTACATCAACATGTGTTACTATTTAAAGAAGAAAAATGATGTAATAGAAGTTTGAACATACAATACTCATCATGTTTTGATACCCATGTTAAACTTTACTTGGTTTTTCATGTATGTGTTGGTTATGATTTTGGGTCCAAGTTTTGGACAAGTGACATATGTAAACGTATATACACACTCTAATTTTTTTTGGCTTCGTTGTAATTTATATAATTATCGAGTGTTCGTGTAAATCTTGGTGCCAATTTCTTTACTATTTACATTTTCTCATTTTCTTTTATAGTTGAATTCACCTCTATACAAAAGCCTCCAACTGTCTTTATTAATCATTACTCCTATTTGACTGTTAATCATTGTTGATTTAATACATCAATACTACTTGAACAAACATTTACATTTTACGCTTGGAATTGGCCAGTGTTTTTTTGTTCTCGGATCAAGAGTTTCAACTGTCTGTCTCCAGGTATTTTTTACTTAATTTGTATTCAAGTTTGGCATGTGAATCTAAGTCAAGGAAATGAGATTCAATACTCACAGAAAATCTATACTAATTTGTATTCAAGTTTGACATGTGAATCTATATAAATCTGAAGGTATATATATATACACATATACACTTGGTTGTGACAGAAAGAGTTGTTAATTAATGGGAATTTTATTGAGAGTAAAAATGGTATCCAACTTTTATTTAATTTTATTCGTCCCTCAAAAGTAGCAAAAACAATTAAAGATGAATTATAAAGGAAAGAATTAAAATGAAGCAAATTACGAAGAGAGAGGGAAATTAATGAAAGAAAAACCTAATTAATAGGGGAAAGTTGGATTCTCCTTTTGGGTAAAGCAAAGCTCTTCTTTTGAGTGGTTTGTGGGTATAGTGTGTGTTAATTCCTCTGCCTCACAGGGACATATTAACTTTTCTTTCAAACAATTTGGACGGTTCAGCTTTTCCCAAAAGGACCCTTTTACTAATGCTATCTCTATTACCTATATATATACATACACACAATATGTTTGATACTTATATACACACACATTATTTAAATATCATATATCATATGATATGGTATGAAATAATTAATTAAAAGGCTCACAAATTTAATTTCATGTCTTCTAAAAGATTATTGTTCCTAATAATTGATTTGATAGTCGCCCATTAATTGCATAAGGGCACATGGAATGCATTTCCGGATTCTTTTATGCTTCAATAACCATAATTAATTACACTTACAAAAGTGTTTCTTTTATGCTTCACACTTTGAATTATTTATCTGGTGTCTTTCAATTATTTATCAGTTTTTTTCTTTTATGCTTCATGGTATACTAATTTTTTTTTTTTAAATGAAGTTAGTAAATCTTCTCACATGTGTAACTATCGTCCTTCTATATCACTTCGTTAAATTGGAAGATCTTCTCTAGCCTCTACATCGTTTGTTTTTTTTTACTTTGAAACTCATCTCCTAGCTCCATGTCTTTTATATCTTTTTTTTTTTTTTTTTGGTAATAATGCATCTACTTTTGGTTTGGGATATGATGAATAATGTGTTATAAATGTGTCAACAGGTTTGAAATATATTGTTATATGGCCTTCTAATCTTCCCAGCTCAACCTTCCAATTCAACGAATTGATATATAAGCATTACTCTGATTTCATAAATATATATATATACCTCAACCCTCAGTTATTTTCTTTTATAAAAAAGAAAACATTACACGAGGTCTTCCAAGTTTTGCCTCACATCTAGGGGATACGATGCCTATGTCTAGGCCCTTTTCCAAGATTATTTATTTTATGAGAACATATACAGATAAAAGTGGTTCTTGTTTGATGAGATGAATAATTATTCGAACTGCAACTAAAGTATTAGGTTTTGGGTTAGAAAAGAATAAATCATACAAATACAAGTGAAAGATAAATCTCTCGATGTTGTGATGATGTATTTTAGTAAAAGTAGGGTGATACATAAGCCGGGTTGAAGGAAAATTATGACCAACCTATAGTATAAAGGTTGGGCCATATTGGATTGGTAGGTAGGTTTTTTTCATTCCCTTCTATAATTTAGACAAATTTTCATATATTTTTTTTCAATATGCAAAGTGAACAAGTTGTCATTCAATGTGCAAGGTGACATATATATATGTTATAAGTTTAAATTCCAAATCTACAATGTACTAGCTTGGAGATTTACTTTTAAGTTTGGTTTTAGGCTTATATATATTAGGTACATAATTGGGTTGGGTTGGGTCACTTACTTGCATCCTATCTCAACTTTTTCTTCTCTAGTTTTCTTACCCAATTCAATCCGATATAAAATTTAACCTAATCCAACATTTATAGCTTTGATTGGATAATCCAAGTTGGTAGAGTTACCGATTTTTCTAACACAAAAAATAATTAAAACCAAAATAATTCATATTCGAAATAGATAATATTTTACTGACATGAATACGACCTTGTGGGAGGCTCATTGTCCCCAACAAGACCAAGAAACTTTGTTTTTATGAAATGCAGAGATTTCGAGGGTTTCTTTGGTTGAAAACATGAATTTCAGGTCGGGTTTGAGAATTTATTTTTGGTTGAAAAGTAGATGGCTTGCAAGGCTACATTCTTCTTTAAAGATAAATCAATAATGCTTCCTTAAACGTACTTGCTCTTCCATAATGCTAAATAAAAGTTCCATTTTTTTTAATCTTTTATTGACTTATAGCAAGAAATTAAACTAAGGAAAAATTAAATCAAAAGACAGAGAAAGATATAGTTAGTGATAAACCAAAGTATATAATTTATTCAAGATATAGTAAGCATAGACAATCCACTAATGACTTATAATAAACAATGTCCTATACAAATATATATAACTAGCTATATCTTGATTTCATCTAAAAGTATATTTGATCTAGTAAAAAATATTGCATTCGATTACTTTCAATAATACGTTCATCTCACGTATCTTCAACTTTTACTTTTAAAATAATTAAAGTATTGTTATATAAATAAACTACTATATAATTTAGAAAATAAAGGAAAATGATAATATTCAGTATATCATGAGATCACCAACTCAAAAAGACTTTAACTTTTAACCAAATAGTTACAAATAATTTGTTAATGGGTGTTTTGCCTTTTGTGATAGTTCTTTGATTGACCAGCCATTTAGGTTTGTTTGGGTATGAAGTAAGCAAAGCCATCAACAAAGAGTAAATGTTTGACCTTAGAAGACAATCACAACACAGAACTAATTAAAAAAAGAAAAGAAAAGCCATTGTTCACATTATCAACGTAAAAAGAACATTAGAAATAAAGAAAAAACTTAAGCTACAAGGCTAATTTTTTTGGTAACAAAGATATACATAGAGAGAAAAAAAAACCTAAACCCTTTGTTTACTTTAATGAGTTTCTCTTTAATTTTTTCCCCCTTCTTTAAGATTGGAGAAGAAACCATTATGCTTCTTTCACTTTGGAAACCTTTTAAAATCCACCATAAAATCACAATGCATAGCCAACTTTTTGGAACTCTAATCACTTTCTAAAGATATGTGGGCTTCATCTCTTCTCTTTTATATTCTCCAACAACAATGGCGGTTCTTTAAATTTTGTCATTTTTTTCTTTTTTCTTTTTTCTTTTTTCTTTTAAAATTTTTCCCTTTTTGATTGATTTATTTGGAATTTGGCCTAAACCCTTTAAACGTATAATTGACTTACATTATAGAAGTTAATTATCGACCTCCACTAGGTCACTTGAAAAGCAGCACTTGTTCGAGGGCTATCTATTGTGTGTTTTAATATTTTACTAGTCCCACGAGAGAGATACTTATCTCAACCAAAAAACCATCATCAAAGTGTGATGCGTTTCCAAAAAGTTCCCTTCACCCCTAGTGTTTTGAATTTTAGATGGTCTTGCTTTCGTTTTGTTCAAATTATTTCATTATTTGATGCCGGATTCAATCATGCTCAGTGTTTCTTTTACTTTTTTTTATAGAAAAATGATACAAGTTGAGTTAGAGGTAGACCAAAACATCTCCACATATGTCTGAAAAGGCCAAACCAAAAAAACATTAAATGATACAAAAAACGCTAAGATTAATGGCAATTTTAGTCGGATTATAGTCCTTTAAGAGTCCTTATCTATGAGAGACCAACAACCAGTGAGGTTGCAAGTTTATTTTCCCTAGGAAACCAACAAAATTTGAGAATAAAGAAATTGTGAACAAAATTTTATGTTCACAATTATGAATGAAAACATATATTTAAGTACCTTTAGCCAAAAAAATATTGAAGGTTGTATAAATTGATGTAAAATGGATTGTGTTGCTCCAAGAAATATAGTGAATTGAAATTGAACACATTTAAGTGAGTCAAAGTTACTAAGATCATCCATCACTACGTCTAAAGAAAAATGAAGGAGATTATGATTTTATAGACCAAAGACCACCTTTTAATGTTTAAAAGATGGTGTAGCAAATAGAGTCTAAGAGAAAATTTTGTGAGTCGTTTATATCCTAAAAAATTTATTCCGTGTTTTCCAACGGGATACTAGAATAGTGGAATTAGGACGAGTATAAAAATTCCTCAATGGGATTAGGTTGACAAATTTGTAACACCCACCCTCGTGCATATTCTAGCTAGACCTATAAAAAACTTATTCAAACTAAAAATGTGGTGGGATTTATCTCATCAACTTTATGTGTTTTATATAGAGCTATATCAGACGAACATATGTGCATCAAATAATTGGTTTTACTAAATTAAGAAACAATAAGTTCTTAATGATGATTAACTTTTTCGTTAGGTGACTTAATTTATAGAAGAATTTTAGAAGTGAGAAGAAGTAAAAGTATTCATCATTCAATACGTGGTAAGATAATGGGGTTTTTTTAAAAAAAAACAAAAAATCTAAACTAAACAATTAACCTAAAAAAATCAAAAGAGAGTCTTAATGTAGAGTAAATCGAATGAGATTGGTGTGTTATGACTAACTTTAGAATATAAGATTTTCTATCACATTTGAAACAATTAATAATTTTAAATTGTACCTAGAAATGATTTTAATTTATTAAAACAGTCTTAATAATAAGTTAGTTAAAGAAATTATTAACTTAAAAACTTCTTTTGGAAGAATACTCGATAGATGAATTTGAAAAGAATAGAAAAAAAGGACTGCTTAACCAAAAAATTTCAAATGATTTAGTAAGAAAAAATATTCATAACAGTTGGAATAACTTTTGAATATTTGTCATTTAAAATAAATCTGAAAAATGTAAGATACAATAATATATTTTACTAGGAATTTTATTTTTATTTTTTAAAAAATATGTTTAAATAAGAAGATAATCCAAAAGCAAAATAAAAAGATAAACAAAAGGCGGTGGAACATGTGGTATAGCTAGTAATCCCTAGTATGTTCTTTGTTATTAAATTTCCATCATCCTAAGCATATTTTCTCAAAGAAAACAAAAGAAGAAAAGTATAGAAAAATTTACAAATTACACCTACAAAATCAAAAAGCTGTAAATTCCAATTTAGACCCATCAAAGGAAGAATTGAAAGTGAGTAATTTTTATTTATTTATTAGGCATCTAAAAGAGACAAAAAAGATTAAACATAGAGACAAAATTTCAACACAAGTTGAGCTCTTTTCCAGACTTTAAGAAAAAATAAATAAAGGTAAAGGGGAAGTAACAGGATGGTTCTTTTACACAAAAATGTCATTGTCTCTATTCTCCCCTTCCCCTTTAGAACCCAAATGTATGAGTGAAGAAAGAGTATTATATATATATATATATATGTATGTATGTTATTCTTCCTTTTCATCAAAGTAAGGGATTTCAAAATCAATGAAAGAACAATACAAACAAATTAATAAAATTCCCTAAAAACTTTCAACTTTGAATTGTCACACTCTCTTTTGATCTAATTCCCTTATTAATCACTGCTTTATAGGAGTATGGATTTGAAAGGTAAGTTGAATAAAATTTGAAGGATCCCAAGGAAAGAAAGAAAAATGAGAATGGGATTCTTTCATGTGGTGTTGCTATTTTATTTTAGTTAATATGGTCAAAAAGAACAAAGGGAAGCTGGTTAGGGCTCATGGGAATATAAATATATCTTGAGACAAGAATGTTTTGTCTTTTGATTGGGTTTTTCTAGGACATTGTGAGGCTTTTGATGTCTTGTTGGGTCTCTATCTTCAACCATAGACTTCCCTTTGAGACAAAATTACAAACACTTTGGAATGCAAGTGGCATTCATATGCTTATAATGTGATGTGTGCTTGCCTTTTTCCTACTTCTCTCTATTCTCTCATTACATAATTATAAGGGAAAAAAAAAAGAAAGAAAGTTAAAGAATAGGACCACATACAATAATGTTTAATGGAATTAATATAAATGGTATAACATTACATACCCAATTGAATTGAATTATATATGTTGGGAGTAATAGTGTATGAGTGGTTGAAATGTTTGGACTATACTGCTGATAGGGTTTAGGGTTTGGGCCATTTTCACTTTAATAATAGAATAGGTCCATTCATGTTTCTTCAGGTCTAAGGTGTTCTGTAAACAAATATATGGCCCAACCAGCCTTTAATGTTTGGGAGGTTTGTTTGTTGAGCTTTTGAACTAACTTACAGCTACTATACTTATCTATATATTGGGGTTCTACAATGATGATCATTGTTTAAAACTTTAAAGGAAAAAGAGAAGGGAAATGGTAATTATTATATAAATATATAGTGATCAATTTTGTAATTGGAATGTCTTGAGCTTCTCTAGTTTTGTGATCTTTTTCGACAATAAAATATTAAATGTATCAATATAATTAAGATATTTGAGTGCATATTTTATCACTTTTTATAAAGGTGATCGGGATTGAGTTGAGTTGGACTAAAGTACATATAAGATCCAACTCATTTGTTTGGATTACAAATTTCTCTAATCCAAACAATCCCCTCATTAAAAAATGAATACAACCCAGCCATGAAACACGAGAATTAAGGTCACAAAAGGGGCCTAATTTCTTTTTTTTTTTTTCTTAAAAACATGTTAAATTTAGAAATATAATTGTGCACTATATTTACTTTTAATGAAAATTAAGCCTCAACATGGTCATCATCTAGAAGTGTCACTAGTATTTACTTATCGATCCTCCTTCATTGTTGGTTCTTGTTTAAAAAAATAGAAAGATAAGCCAGAAGAAATGCATGTATTACTACACATATGAACGCAAAAGGTTCTTGGTGTGGTAGAAATATAATTCAAATCTAAATTTAAAGGTGACATTTACTCAATAAATATGTAAATTTCTTTATTAATGAGTTAGCTTATTTACATGAACGTAAAATTTGATCAATATGAGCCAAAAAAACGTAACCTAAAAGTATAAATTTAAGAATAGAGATTGTATTTAGAGAAATTTAGGAAGCATATACAATTTGTTCAAGTCAATAAGGCTATTTTAAAATGCTCAACTAAGTATATTTTAAAATGCTGAAATAAGTTTTTTTTTTTTTTTTCTTTTTACTTCATGATTGATTTAACTATACGTATAAATTTTAACCAATGGGAAGCATATGCTATTTCTCCTTTCAAATAACATGCATATATGGAGAATTGTTATATTGTTTTTGTTTAGCACATTAGTTTATATTTAGAATAGTTGTTGATTTTAGTTTATAAGTGCTTAATTAGTTATTTGTCGTATTTTCTTGTAAGTTGATAGTAAATTTATTAGTACCCTATAATTTTAAACAGAAAAGTATAGGTTTTGGAGGGTTTTTTTCAACCTTTAGGAATGAACTTCACTCATCTAACCATGAATTTGGTTAAATACTCAAGTTTACAATCAAGTGATCATTCTAAAAGTATATATATATATAGAATATATTGTTACTCGCATCTTGGATTAAATAAATAAAAAAATGAAAGAATTAAAAGGTGAAGTATTTTTTAAAAAACACAGATTAAAGAAATCAATTAACAAAATGAAAAGATGAAAAAGAATAACAGTAGAAACAAATATATAATAAAATAAACTTCTACATAGCTTATGATAAAATGCAAATTCAATTCTTTACTCATGGTTTAGAGAATGTTAAAATTTGGTCGAATAACTCTAAAAACCCTTATTAATATGCTAGTATCTCATAAGTAGTAATGGATGGAATCATCTTATATATATATATATATAATTGATAATTTATAATGTAGAAATTAGTTAATAAAATGAAATAAATATGATATGATAATAGACTATTGTGTAAAGTATTTATGGTATGATAAATAAATAAAAAATGATTAATATAGAATTAAAATTGAAATGGATAATTATGAAGTGTCATTTATGGATTAAAGGGAAATATGTGAAAAGGATAAAATATAAATGGAGGCTATGGCGTTCCTTTCCAAGGTCTTACCTGTATTAAAAACACACATCTTTTTCAATTAAATAACAACCCCGCTCAACCACTTCAAAATTTAAATCTCTCACTCCCCCCATGTCCACGTCATCATTAAATCCCTAACTCCCCTTTTCCTTTTCTTTTTTCTTTTTCAAAATTTACCATTTCGCATTTTTTAAAATTATAAAATTAAAATTAAATAACTAAACACTCATATTTCTAAAATACCCTCTTTCCTACTCCTCTTCTTCAGCCGTAATTCCAAGATATGGACGGCGGCCTTAACAAGATCGCCACCCCACTCATCCTCCTCTTCCTTCTCATTTTCTTCTTCCTCCTCGCTCAGATTCTATACATTCTCTATCGCCGCCGGCGTCTTCAACGCCTCGGTGGTGCTGAACCCAACCAAAAGTGCTTCTACCTTTTTTGGAGGAACCAATCGCGGATCCAACCTAAAGAAATCCCCTCCATTTCTAAAATTGATGGTCATTCCTCCGAAGGGGCGGTGGTGGTGGTGGTGGAGACAGCGGAAGACGAGTTGACGAAGTGGCAAGAACTGTGCGGACCGTCAAGAACGCTTTTCACTATCAAGGAAGAAGAAGAAGAAAGAGAAGGAATAATCGAATGTTTCGAGTATAATAATCCTTTTCCTAAACTCAAAACGGATGAAGATACAACGCCCTTCCATACTCCATGTGCTTCTCCTCCCTACCTCACCCCCTCCTCGTCCCCTTCTCGTGACTTTCCGGCAGATAGAGGTTGTCCCGACGACAATATGACGACGCCCTTTTCGGCTATTCAAATTACCACTCACTGATTAGAGATTACGTACGACGACGACGACTCTGATGGACGACATGTCGGTTCAGGGAACAGCATTTGCATGACACGCCACGTCAGCTTCGTTCCGTTTAAAAATAAGGAAAAAAGTAGGCCCCAGGTGGACCGTTGGATTTGACACCTCTTTGTCATTTACTATTTTACTATTTTACTATTTTATCTTTTACTTTTTGCTTTTCACCGGTATCTGTGCTAATCTGGTGTGGGGAGGTGTAGGTGACCATTGCTTTTTCCTATGCTAGCGTGGCGGTTTTCAACCATGTGTCTATTCGTGGGCCCTGTTAATGTTTCGGCCCAAATATCGGCCCATATATGAAGGTTTGTGGGGGAGGGGAACGTTTATTGAATATTGATCGTTGATTTTACCAGTGATCTTCAATATAAGGTTCTTTATGTTCTATGATTTAACTTTTATTTATTTGTTTGTTTATTTATTTATCGACAGTGATTTATACTGATGTTGAATTGGTCTAGATATTTGTACAAAAAATCAATAAAAGTATGTTAATTTAACAATTTCATATGGTTATGTCTTTAAGCTGATCAGTTTTGATTGAGATGTGATGATTTCGTTCCTATAGTCAAGAGTGGTTTTTGGTTTTCAATTTGAATTATGTGGTGGTTTGGCCAAATCTAACAAAATGTTATCTTAATTATTACATAAATATTTGACAGCTGTTGAGAAAAGAAAACTATAAATTACGTTATCTTATCACGTTGGTGATATTTTTGTTTGACATTTTATCAAAATTCAATAAAGGTGCAATGAATAACTCTAAAAGAATATAAAAACAAAGGATATTTAAATATAATTGAGTACACATGACTCAAAAATAGATAATTAAAAATCAATAATCAACATGACAACCAATAGCCTCTTGAAACCAAGGAAAAGAAGAAGTTCCACTAGAATTCAATGGAACTTGGAATCTACATTCCACTTTAGGCCTAACTCTAACAATTTTATAAATCCCAAATTTCAACCTCAACGAAAGACGAAATTTGACATCAACTGAATAGACTCCAGCAAGTTTCTCAGATTTTAATTCAGAAACCTTGTTGTTGCCGATTACCACAGCCCGTTGCCCTTCAAATCGTCCTCTAAGTAAGCTCGTTGTCTTTGGGGTTTGGTAAAATGGAGTTAGCAATCTTGTGTCAAAGTTTTGATCTTTGTACATTGCAGTTGCTTCAATGGTGTCATAATAGATTCCAACTCGCTCGTTAGGGTTTCTAATGGTGAAGTAAATGCCAAGGTTGTATTGAAGTTGTGTGTCATTGTTGGTGAAGTTGAATTGGGTTAGAGTGGCATCTGTTACATTGAATTTGATCTTGTGGGTTATGAAAACAAGCCATAAGATCAATACTGTGAACCCAAAAGATGCCCCAAAAGCAACGATAACGGATATTAAAAGACACCATAAACTTGCCATGGTCGAGGGAGATTATTTGATCGGGGATGCTGTTGGATTGGAGGAGGAATGTATATATAGAGAGAGAGGATAATGAAATCTTTTTTATTTGTGTTTGTTGATCAAATCTTGCTTGTGGTTGACTTTTTGAGACGCCAGCTCATTGAGGTGCTTGAAAATATTAAATGCCCAAATTGATTGAATATTCAAGTAATTAATATGTATTAAACTAAGGGCGTTTGTACTATGGAATTAAGAATATATTTGTTGACATGTTAGAGATTAACACTTGTCATGTATCCAACTATGTGGAGAACTTTGGAGTAGACCTTGAGTTGAGGTTGATTTAGTATGAATATGTACTTTTAAAAAAAGAAAAAAAAAACATTTCATAGTTATATCATTTGATATGTGAAGTTGATTGGTAGGTGCACTAGAAAATTTTAGAGATTATATGTATTATAAAACAATTCCTATTCAGTCCCAACAATAATTAAGAAAAATGGTAAAATAGGCAAAATATTTAAGTAGGCTCTCGTAAATATAACAAAACCTATAAAGTTAACTATTTTTTAAATATTTTTATGTTATTTTTTGTTCGTTGTGACCATGTTTTTCTTCTTTTTCTTTCTTTTTTGTAGGTCGTTTAAATTTGGGTAATCAAATCTAATTTCTTTCGATCGTTCGATCGTCTTTTTTTCTTGTGATTTCTTTTCATCGTTTTATTTCTTTTATTCTCTTTTTTTACATTGTTTAGATTAGAGTAACTAAATCTAAAAGATCGTGTATAAAGAATTTTGAAAAAAAATCGTTTTGATTGAAGTAGCCAAAACTAAACGATGTTATAAAGAAAAGTAAACAATCGTGTAACAAAAGAATTAAAAAAAAAACGTTTAGTCAAATCTAAACAATTGTAGAATCTTGAAAAATAAAAGTACAAAAGAATCTTGAAAGTTTTTGTTTAAATTTTGTTTAGTCAAATCTAAACGACCGTCTACCAAATATATTACGTATTGTTGACATGGTTGACGTACATTTTTTGTATTTTTCATCGTGGACCTGCGGGTATTTTTCATTTTCAAAATTATTCTATATAATATATAAATATTTTAAGTTTGTTATATTTTTTTAAAAACCCCAAATATTTATACACACAATAAAATATAATGCAATATAGCGGTTTTTTTCAATCATGTAAATAGTTTGATTTTTTAATTATTATTTTGAAAAACCTCTAATATAAATTAATGTATTTTGTTTGGTAAAAAATGATTTAATTTAGAAAAGAATAATTAAATTTTGTCCCACTTCTCAATTATTGATTCCTTAATCTAAACAATAAAATTTAGTCACCAACTTAACAACAGAGGCTTGAAATTATACCCCTATGCTGGAAAAAAAGGGCTAGAGATTAAAATCCTATTTTCCAGTTTTTTGAATAGGAAAAAAATGAAATAAAAAAAAAAGGTATAAGAAGCTTAGTTTTAAAAAAGTATTGAGGCATTAATTAGTATTACTCATATAAAAAATTATAATTAGAAGTTCAAGTGATCCGAACTTCTGTATTATGTTGACCTCCAAAATTGGCTCTAAGCATGCTCGTGGTCCGTTTCATTTCCACCTTAGTTAAAAAGACACAAAAAATTTCCAACTTCCCAAAATATTATTAGTACACTTTACCCAAAGAATTTGTTCCATATTACTATTATTGTTATTATTTGAGAAAATTTGTGTTATATTAATTAATTAAACTATGGAAACTATTGTTATGAAATTCATCAAGGGATGACAAAATATAGTACTGGGTAGGAGGTTACAATTTCATTCTGGTGTCTACCTGATCTACCCAACGTGTATGATTTTGGACACTCAATTAAATATTCAATTTCCAGAAAGATGCATTGAAGTACTCCTCCAACAGATTACAAGATCTCAAACAAGAAAACTCAATCAAATACAAATGATAATTGAGTACATAACTCAAAAATTGAAAAAAAAAATCAATAATCAACATCACAACCAATAGCATTCTGAAAAGAAGAAGCTCCACTAAAATTCAATGGAACTTGGAAACCACATCCTACTTTAGGCCTAACTCTAATGAATTTAAAAAGCCCAAATTTCAATCTCAACGATAGACGAAATTCGACATCAATTGAATAAACCCCAGAAAGTTTCTCAGACTTTAATTCAGAAACCGTGTTGTTGGGAATTACCACAACCTGCTGCCCTTCAAATCGTCCTTTAAGTAAGCTTGTAGTGCTTGAGCCTTGGTAAAAAGGGGTTAGCAGTCTGGTGTCGAAGTTTTGACCTTTATACATTGCAGTTGCATCAATGGTGTCATAGTAGATTCCAACTTGCTTATTAGGGTTTCTAATGGTGAAGAAGACACCAAGATTGTAATGGAGTTGAGTGTCATTGTTGGTGAAGTTGAATTGGGTGAGAGTGGCATCGGTTACATTGAATTTGATTTTGTTGGTTATGAAAATAAGCCATAAGATCAATATAGAGCCCCCAAAGGATATTGCGATCACAACAATGATGGATATTAGAAAACACCATAAAGAAGTACTTCCCATTGTCAAGAGTTCTTCTTTTCTTTTTTTTTTTTCTTTTTTTTTTTTGTTGGAATGATGTTGAATTGAAAGAGGAATAAGAATATAGGGACTTTATAATGAGATTTTGGGAGTTGTGTTTGTTAATCAAAAATTAGTTTTGGTTGACTTTGTGAGACCCCAATTGAGGTCTTTTAAAATTAAATTGCCTAAGAAGTTTGAATAAGTAAAAGCTTTATATATAGAACTAAATAATGTATAAAACAAAGGGCTTTTGTTAATATGGAATTTTTTTTTGAAAGAAGATACGGTGGGTCAGTAGGTGCACCCGGGCATCTCCACTAGGTGGACACCCCCTTAGCACCATCATCATACCCGCTTCATTAAGATATAACAAATACAATACACGGAAGCAGGATAGCCCAAAAATAAAGGGCTTGAGAACAGCCCCGTAAGGACAAAGTACAAACAGAGAGAAAGTGAAAACTAAGGAAGTGCAAACTAACTAAAAGCATTAAGGTTTAGTGCTATGGAAGAAGCTTGATAATTTGAGAAAAGAGAAGATCTACTGGTCCATAGTCCTGCAAGAGCTTTTATATCTTCCCAAATTTCTGCAACTGTTTTTTCTTTCCCATTGAAGATACGGGCATTCCTTTCCAACCAAATGTTCCAGAGGGCAGAGGCATAGGTGTTATAGAGAATGACATTTTTCTTTGTTTTCTGTTTCCAGCTGCACATGGTAATACAAAGATCCTTTGGACTGAGGCAGTTTACATTGCTGTTTAAGTGTGATGATATTAATCTCCAAATAGACTTTGCAATGGGGCATAGGATAAAGAGGTGTATTCTGTCTTTGTCATTCCTCTTACACATGACACACCAGCTCGGTCTAGAACAGAGATTTGGTAATCTCTTCATAAGTTGTTCAGCAGTGTTCACACTATCATAGAGCAGAGTCCATATGAAAAAGATGCATTTCTTTGGGATGCTTGTCTTCCAAAGATTCTTGAAAGTGTTTTGGCTTTGGAGGTCTAAGAGGCTTTGATCAGGCTGTTGGAGAGCTTTTTTAACCGAGGCCACTGTGTATAAGCCATTAGAGTTTAGGGTCCACGTTGGAGAGTCTTTTCCATTTTCGCAAAAGCTTGCATTTAGAGAGTTTTTTAACTCAGCCCACAGAGGATATTCCCACTCTCTTAACTGTCTTCTTGGATTTAGATCCCAATCCATCAAGGTATTATTCCACATGTCTCTTATGGAGCTGTCCTTATTTGTAGATAGAGCAAATAATCTGGGGTAGTGAAAAGACAGAGGACTATTTTGATGCCAGTGACTATGCCAAAAGGAGAAGCTTCTGCCATTTTTAATTTTCTAGGAAACATGTCTTTGAAACCACTCCAAGCCTTTGCAAATGGAAAACCATGGGGAACGGCTGCTGCTATGATTGCAAACACAAGGAATGTCCCCTTTGGATAGGCTTCTATATTTTGCATTTATAATTTTCTTCCATAGGGGGGAATCTTCATGGATGTATCTCCAGAGCCATTTTGTTAGAAGAGCAAAGTTTGTGTCTTTCAGTCGACTTATGCCCAGCCCTCCTCTCTCTTTTGGAGAAGTAATCTTCGCCCAATTAACTAGGTGTAGTTTATGGGTCTCTGGTGGGTTCTTCCATAAGAAATTTCTCCAGGTTTTTTCAATGTTTTTGCAGGTTGATACAGGGGCTTTGAAGATTGATAGCTGATAAGTAGGAAGGCTAGCCAAAGAAGATTTAATCAGAGTAATTTTACCTCCTTTAGATAACATAGAATATTTCCAGCTGGCAAGTTTTTTGTTTATCTTTTCTTCAACGTTCTTCCAAAAAGTCTTTGTGATTTGTTTACCTCCGAGAGGAACTCCAAGGTAGTTGATTGGAAGAAATTTTGTAGAAATTCCCCATTGTGAAGCTATCTGTTCAGTTCTTGCAGCGTCAACATTTATAGGAGAAATGGTGGATTTATTTAGATTGATACTCAGCCCCGAAGCAAGCTGGAAGAGGTTGATGATATTCTTTAAATTTTGAATTGAGTGCTCATCATCTTCTACAAAAAGCAGAATATCATCTGCAAAGAGTAAGTGTGTCAGATTTATGTTGCCCTCCATTTTCACCCCTTTGATTTTTTCACCCACAGAGTTCAGCAGCCTGCTTATATAATCCATTGCTAGGACAAAAATAAAAGGGGAAATAGGGTCTCCTTGCCTTATGCCACGGGAGGTTGAATTTTGCCTCTAGGTCTGCCGTTGATGATAATAGAGTACTGTACACTGCTAATACAAGCTCTTATCCACCTCCTCCATCTGAAGGGGTACCCCTTTTTCATAAGCATGAAATCAATGAATCTCCAGTTTAGTTTGTCAAATGCTTTTTCAATATCCAGCTTTATAACAAAGCCTTGAATTTTTTTAACTCTCCAATAGTCGATGGCTTCATTTGCAACTAAGATAGCATCTATGATTTGTCTGCCTTTTACAAAGGCCATTTGGTTCTCTGCCACTGTGGATGGAAGAGTTTCTTTTAGTCTTTCCGCAATGACTTTGGCAATAAGTTTGTAAATGGAGGTCGTTAAACTTATAGGTCTGTAATCCGCAGGCTCCGCACACTTTTCCTTTTTGGCAATTAGAGCAATATTTGTGATGTTTACTGCTTTGTTAATGATACAGTTTGAGTGGAAGTCTCTGAATATGTTGAGAATTTCTTCCTTGAGGTCAGACCAAGTTGATTTATAGAATTCCATGGTAAAGCCATCTGGACCCGGGCTTTTATTGTTTGAGAAAGCAGTAAGGGCTGCATGAATTTCCTCCTCCGTGAACAAAGAACATAAATTTTGTGCTTGGGTGGTTGATATAGGACACCAACTAAGATTATCAATAAGCCAAGGGCTTTCCTCTCCACCCCCTTTGTAAATATCTTCAAAGTGATCTAAGAAGGCTTTTGCAATGCTCTCATTTGTTGAACAAGGAACACCATCGACGAAGTTAATATTTGATATAATGCTTCTTCTTTGTCTGGCAGAGCAGATTTTGTGAAAGAAAGATGTATTTTCATCTCCTTCAGTGATCCACAATCTCTTGCTTTTTTGGTACCATATTTGAGCTTCTTTGAAACCGGACATAAGGACATCAGCTTTTAATCTAGTCCTACGGAGGCTAAGCTCTTCAGATAAGTTTCCTTCAGCTTCTAATCTGTCTATGTTGTCGATTTCTTTTATCCAAGCATTTTTATCTTCATCACTGTAGCATTTGTTCTTTCTTTGCTCATTTCTTATAATGGCAGATAGTTGCTTTAGCTTTCTCATAAAAGAAAAGCCTGGGTGCCCCTCCTGTCTCAAATTTTTCCACCAATATGTGACATTTTTTTTGAACCATGATTCTTTCAGATGTACATTTATAAGCTTAAAGGGAGAAGGGCCCCAACTGATCATGGAGGATTCCAGTGCAATTGGGAAATGATCTGAAGTAACTCGCGAGAGGGTCTTTGAATAGTGGGCAGTGAATAAATTTTCCCAATTTGTTGTATAAAGGAATCTGTCGATCCTGGAGAGAACTGGTTGAACTCTGAGATTAGACCAAGTAAATTTTGCATTTGTTAATATGGAATTATGTTGACATGTATTAGGTAGGTCAAATTGTCATGTGTCCAATTATGTTAAGAATTTGGACACCTTCATGGATGGTTTTTTCTTTTCTTTTAAGCAACCTTGGTTAGGGTTGATTTTTTCTTTCGGAATGTTTCCTGTTACAAAATTAGGGACTATATAATTCGAACAATTAATTAATTCAAACAATGGTATATATAATAATATATTTCTTTCCCGAAACATTCTTAGTAGACTTTATTAAAAATTGAAGTCATTTAGTAGATAGGTAGGTGAAAATTTCCATTTTGTCCCTACAGGTTCATAGTATATGATTTTGAACACTTCCTAGTGATTAAATAATTTCCATTCCCAAACATTTAATAATAAGAAAATCGTTTTCCTTAACAAGTTTCTTATTAAAGCATGGTAATTTATTAAACCATGGGGTAGGGGGATGGCTACTTTTCTTCTCCCTCCCTGCTCTGCTCTTTCTTGGATAATTTTTTTTTTCTCTCCCTCTTTGTTATATAAGAAATATGTTATTATTTAAAGAATTTGTTTACTCATTATTAATCCGAATAATTGGCCACCAATTTCTCAACTTATTAGTCATCAAAATTTCATTACACTTTATAATCCATTTTGCAATGAAATTTCTATGTTACAAGGTGTAAATATTTAATCCATTTTGCTAATTTTTGACATGCAAAATTGTCAAATTGGGATTTATCTTTATTACTTTAATGTATTATGAATTATGTAATCATATTCATTAGCCACATCTTCCTCTCCTGTAAATATTCTGAGAAGAAATGGGAGCTTTGACAGTTCCAACTCCTTCATATCCTTCGTTATCAATCAGATAACAAAGACTAAAAAAAGCATCATCTCATTCAACATTATGGTGGCTCTCGTATGGTCTATTTGGTTGGAAAGAAATAGAAGAATTTTTAAGGGATCATCGACAACAACAACTCCATATGGGACTTTATTTGTAACCAAACAGCTACTTGGCTTGCAAAAGATAAGATCTTCAAGAGCTACTCTCCTTCTTCAATAGCTTTAAATTTAAAAGCTCTATTTAGTTCTTAATTGGCTTATCTTAAGCCTTCTTTTTACTTTGTAACTCTTTGTGCCCTGATTTATGTGAATAAATTTTGGACTTGATGTAGGCTTTTTTTTAGAGTTACCCAGGTAATTCTTTGTTGAGGTAGCTCTAAAGATCTCCATCGGTTTCTTTCTAAAAAAAAACTAGAGTAATAGATAAAATGGTAATTTAAATATTTAATTGATTTAAAGCGAAAGTTAGACAATGCCCCTCAATCGGATATTTCAAAACACTTGTAGTAAAATATTTATATACATATATATTGACTTTGCAATATAGCTGCTAAAATTATAACGTGCTTGATAAAAACAATTGCTAGTTACTCTAAAAGTATGATAATGGACATTGATACGTTTTTACTATATTCATTAGACCTCCAAATCCAAATTTTCTAACTTCCATGTATGCAATATTTTTATAAAGAATCTCAATGTAAAAAATTATTAATAACATCGGTCTCATTACGACAGTATCTTGAAATAAAAAGATAAGACAAAAGAAAAATCAATAAGCGACAAAGCAGCCAATAATCCGAAACCGAAGAAACGATCTTCCATGAGAAACCAAGGGAAGATTAAGGCCACAACGAACCTTGGGATTAAGGCCACAACGAACATTGAGTTTGATTGAGTTCTTGACATGGTTGTTGAGAGGGGTTAATGTATTGGAACTCATATCCATTGATTTCGCCGGTATTAATATAATTTAGTTTTTGTATTGTATTTGGAGAGTTGTGTATGAAGATTTTTGTTTTGTTGACCCAAATAATTGATTATAGGTATAGATGATTTAATGTAATTATTTCCATACGTGTGTGCGTTGCTTTTTGTATTATTTAGTTGAATCAAGTGGTGTGGTGAACTAATATAATTTATAGAGTAAGTCAATGTATTAATATTTAAAATTATACTCCCTTTACGATGAAATTTCTATGTTACAATATTAGGATTGTTATATGATTCAATTACAATAAAAAAAAGGGTCATTATTGTATATATTTTCACCTTGTTTGAATTACATAATCTATTTAGACACGGTGTAACACATAAAGAAGAGAACTAGCATATTCAATTGATTTCAAATACTAACATAAATTAGAAATACATATCTTAATTAGGAAATATCCTTGTTATAATTTTTTTTACAAAAAAAATGTGATTTGTTAAGTCTAAATTTAGACGATATTGTGATCATAATAATATGTATAAATAGAACTCTAGCAAGACTTAGGCATCTTATATAAAAAATTTATATATAAATATATAAGAAAATTTGGTTAATGTAACCCAGAGACTTTTGCTGTGTGTGAATAGTGAAACTTCTTGATTTTTTAAAAGAACTTCATATAATTAATTATCCAATGAAACCTAGCAGAAAGTACCATTACCTAAGTTAGTCAACCATATATATATATAGAAAAAGAGAGCCAAACAAACATGAGCCCCATTAAAGGAAAAAAGTGTACATTCTAAGCTAAAGTATTAACAAGTTGAATTTACACATTTTTACCTATTGAATTAAGATTTTAGTCCAATCAGTAATTTTGCAATAAAAAGATCTATAATCATAAAACAAAAAAAAA
The DNA here is from genome assembly GCF_025177605.1 of Cucumis melo. NCBI lineage: Eukaryota > Viridiplantae > Streptophyta > Magnoliopsida > Cucurbitales > Cucurbitaceae > Cucumis > Cucumis melo. Next base: position 32,037,084 of record NC_066860.1, on the reverse strand, counting down.
TTCCACTAATAAAAGGCTTCATATTCTTTAAGAAGAGTTGAATATATAACATATCAATAACGCTTACATATTAACTCGGATTGCAAGATAACAAAAATAGAAGCATTTTAATCCGCTTTGCTTTATTCAAATAGGCTTGGATACGGTTGATATTTCTTCTCAACGCTTGTAATCTTCATTCCAAAGAATGCAAAAAATATTGATATTGCTAGAAAGAGAAATGATGGTCTTTTTTCTCTCTTCTTAATGTGAGCTGTTTGAAATGTGACTAGAGCTTTAGAATGGTGGAAATTCAACAAACTAACTTTAGTATTTATGTCCATGTTGATTTAACAAACTTTTGACCTATAATAGATTTTAAGAGACTATTTGGGACACTATTTGAATAAGAAAATACTCCAACATCCCTCAACATTATTTAACTCGGCCACCTCAATTGAAGACAAGTTGTAGACAAAGATTAATAAGGATACATATACATCTCTCCATTTGTTGTACCCTGTTGATAGATTATTTGGAGGTAAATGAATTAGGAACCTCGTTGTTATATTGCTCTATATGACAAACAAAAACCCTAATTTGATATAATTTATGAAATACCATCTTCTAAACATCATTTTTTTTACCTTTGTATTTTTACTGAGCTAATTAATAATTAGTAAATTTCTGTAATAATTGTTGGTGCTTTCCTTAGTTTTAGTGATATTTTGGTAGTGGGATATGTTTTAGCTAATTAAAAGGTTGAAATATTGAGAGAAATGAGAGGTTAGATTATTTCTCCAAAATATTGATAATTGAGATTTAGATTAATTCCTTCGAATGATCGAGTCTAGTCTATATTGTCCCTTTCTTTCAATATCTTTTATTATCTTTTATCTCAAAATAAAGTTTGATAAACATTTTTAATCATCATTATCAATGACTTAATGCCGTCCTAAGTCTTCTTTTAAAATAACAATTATCCATTTTTTTCTAAATAAAATGAATATATGTTCCGTTAATCCAACCAACAACACCCAAATTAAAAACAACAAAACCAAGGCTCCCATTTTTTTTTCAAAAAAATTTATTGATACACACAATACAAAATAGCCAATCGCCAAAATTAATTAGAATAAAAAATTAAAATAATACAAACAACAACAACAACAACAAAAAACAAATAAAATAAAATAATAATAAATTTATGATTTCACAACAAAAGACTAAGAAATACGACCAAGAAAAATACGAATTAACTCACCAATAATCAATATCACAGCCGGTGGACTCAAACACCGAACCAACAACTGAGCTTCCATCGGAACTCAACGGAACTTTAAACTCACAATTCACCTTAGGCTTAAACTTCCCCACCCTAACGGCACCAAACTTCAACCTGATCCGAAGATTAAGCTCCATGTTCATCTCGTACACGCCCACAACTCTCTCGGCGTTGAACTCCGTCAACCCCTGGCCGGCGAGGAGGAGGAGCTGCTGCCCAGAGAAAACACAGCTGATGACGGCCGTGGTTTTGTAGCCTTGGTAAAACGGCGGTAGCCACTGGGTCTGTAAGCGCTGGTCTTTGTAAATGGCGGAGGATTCTATGGTATCGTAGTACACCCCGATCCGCTTGTTGGGGTTTCTGACTGTGATGTTGAGGGCAAAGTTGTAATGGAGCTGGTTGTCGATGAGGTTGAATTGGGTGAGTTTAGCGTCGGTGACGTTGAATTTGACTTTGTTGGGACGGAATATGAGCCATAAGATCAATACGGCGAGACCAACGACGATGATTATGGCGATGAGGATCTTGAGAAAGGTGATGAAGCGGCCCCCGCCACAGCTGCAGCGGCAGTGGTCGTGGTGATGTTCGGGTCGGTGGTAGGTATGCTTGCCAGCCATTTTTAGAGAGAGGGAATTGGATTGGAATGAGACTGGAGAAAGGATTATATTGGTTGAAATTTTGAGAGATTTATGTGATTTTTATAAAGAAAATTAGTTTTAGTGCATCTCGAACAGTGAAAACTGTGTGTCAATATCTAATTTTCATAAGAAAAATTTTAAGATATAATTAACTTAAAATATATATAGACTAAAAACTCAGGCATAAACAAATGTTCAAAAAAATTTGGACATATGTCAACTTTTTGTTTTTAACATGTACTGCATTGTTTTCGTATTATCTTCTTCTAAAGGAATCGTGCCTGCACTTTAAAATAAGAGTGAAAGTTGAAAAGAAAAAATGCATTGATGGTAATTTGGGGGATTATTTTTCCAATTGGCATTTGAAAGATGAAAAGAGGAGAAAGATTTTTGTTTTTGTTTTTTCTTTTTTCTGGGTGACCCAATAATTGAAGGCGTTGACTTATACTTGATAAAGTAAATACATATACGATCAAAAGTTTAATTATAATGTCAATGTATAACTGTTTGCTTGTAGTTAATTCATTTGTTAAATTAAAGAGGATCATTTCCGAGGAAATTTCTGGGATTGAAACTAGGCGTGTCCAGTATTAAGTAAGATTGATTATGATCGATCAATGGGTGTTATTAACGAATATTACCGATATGGATTAGATGCTACCAATAACTCTCCATTTGAGAAATAATATTATAAGATGCTTGTAAGTTAGAAGTTGGCTGGTGAACGTTTGATATATTTATAAATCTTTTAAAGATGTGTTATATTTTCTGATTATCTTTTTTATTGTGTTATTTGCTATACTTTTCCATTAAATATTCTGTTAAGTATGTGTGCTTGTGTATATATATAAAAGAAAGTACTTAGAATTTGGTAAGATCAATTTTTCCCATAAAAAAGTAAAAGGAAAATCTCTTTTTAGTAACTCGTATTGTTCTTTTTCTAATGCCATAATCAAATTCATTTCGAAAATTTTCAAAGAGATGAATATGGTCAATTTCTATACTTCTATAAAACTTTTTTATTCTCTTTAGAAATTTTAGCTTTTAATGTGAGTAAGAATAGGTGCAGCACTACTATGTTCCCTTTTCATTAATTACCTCACAATTTAAAAAAAAATCAAAATCAAAATCAAATTGTAACGTGACAATATTTCATTGAGGAACTTGCAAAACATAGATCAAGCAGCTGACGGGTATTATTGTTGTTGAGTATTATGTCATTGTGATAGTGAAATAAGTACAACCTTCCCTTCAATATAGCATTACGCATATTATATTGTTTGTTTTTCAAGCAAGCAGTTGGTACAATATAATTTTCTTCGACAACAACATAAAGATTCACAGCTACAAAAACATTTACTTTTTATTCATAGCTACAAACTTTTCACCCACATTATTTATTGTATTAAAAAAAATACAAATAAAAAATTCAAAAAAAAATAAGAATTAAAAAAAAACAGCAATACATCTACAAAAGAATACATAATGAACCCAAATAAATGAATCAGAAACTGAAATCACAAGCAGTGTTGGAAAATAAAGAGATCATGTTAGGGTCGATGTCACTACCCAATGGAACCTTCAATCCACAATACACCTTAGGCTTGAATTTCAACACCACCTGACCGGACTTCATCCTTAACCGGAAAAAGAACTTTACATCAATTGAATATATGCCATTAGCTTTCTCGGCATTGAACTCGACATGTTCATCACTGTTGAGAAACATGAGCTTCTGACCGTCGAAGTTGTTGGGGCCGACAACCACGGTGGATTTGGATTCTTGGAAGAACAGGGGAAGCCAGTGAGTTTCAAGCCTTTGGTTTTTATAAAGAATGGCCATTTCGTTGGCGTCATAGTAAACACGGTAGCGTTTGTTGGGGTTTCGGATGGTGACGTTAAGAGCCAATGTGTAACGGAGTTGATTGGATCCTGTTGTGAGGTTGAATTGGGTGAGTCTAGCACTGCTCACATTGAACTCCAACTTGTGTGGACTGTATATAAGCCCTAATATCAATAATAGAATACCAACCGCTACAATGAACCCAATTGCGACCATCAAAATGGTGCATAGAAGACGGCGGCCACGGCGAGATTTTGACGGAGGAGGCACGGCGGGGCCGTAGAAGTTGCTGTTTAAATGGGGTTGTCTGTCAGCCATCATGATATGAGAATTTCAAGAGATTAAATTAGAGTGAATATGTATATGAAAAGAATTTGGTGAAGAGAGATTATTGGATTGGATGATAGTTTTGATTTGGGAATTGGGAGGTGAAGGTTATTATTTGGTATATATAGGGAAGGAAATTGAGGGATTCACAAAGAAATTAATATATAACGACAATTTTGAAAGCCAACTTGTAAATTAATTTGAACACGTTTTCTTAATAATCACAACGTGTTGTTTTTAATTAACTATAATGATCAAAGACATCGGTATGGGTATTCTTTTCTTCTTAAGGGCCCTTATATGTTAAATTTGTTTTGTTTCACCTTCAAACAACTTGACAACAGTTTCTGTGACATGATAATTTTTATTATTCTTGCTTGGTACACGGATTTTGAATTATCAAAACTTAGTATTAACCATATTTACCTATATGGATGGTTAAACAACAATTAAAAAAAAAAAAGTTAATGGGTAAAAATAAATTTAGTATTTGGATGTATATTATTGATTAAACTATTAAATTGTTAAAAGTATTAAGCATCAGAAAAAGTATCATTATAATCTGGTTGATATGTGTAAGTTAGTTGTCCCATTCTGAAAGGGAAAAAATGAAGAATACAAATTAAAATGTCAACGGCAGCCATAATTGGATGTAGCAGGGAAAGTTCGTCGTGGTAAAAAAGAAATGTAAAATTCACGTCAATGTTGAACATCTCCCTTCTCAAAAGTCAAAACGATTTGAATTATTATTACTCTTATTTTATTTAACGAGTTGTAATAAATATAATCTAACCCAATTGAGTGCTAAATGTAACGTAAAACATCTCATGCTTTTATTTATCTTTTTAATTTTTGCCATAAACCCTAATTTGTTAAATGCAAATGAGAAAAAGAAGCAAGTGGAATAACATTGATTAAAATAACAGGGCTGCTTTTGAAATAGCCGCTTTGGATGCTAAAAGATGAGTCAAGAAAAGTGGAAGCGTATAGGGTTGGCTTAACTTTATAAAATTGAATTAGCCGATGCCTCTATATATCTTCACCTTTATCTATAATTAAATTGCCACTCTTTTTATTTGCTTATAAATCAACTCCACACTCCATTTTGTTTTTCTTTCTTTTTTACTGTTCTATAACAATCCTCTCCAACCCTTTTTTTGTTCAGGTTTTGTTTTCCTTTTTAGTTTTAATTTATTCTTCTTATTTCCTCTATACACACACACACACACACACATAAATACTTCTTTGTTGGACATGATGTGAATTTATTGTCGATATACCCTTTGTTGCTGTTGTTATTGCAAATCTATAGTGAAAGGAAAATGCAATGGAAAAAAATTAAATCAAATCCAATAGGGACATCGGTTTTTTTAACACAACTTTGTCTTTTCTATGGTATTTAATTAGGTATCATGAACAATTGTTTTTATGATAGGATGGACTACTAACCTATTAATATATGTATTTCAACCTCAAAATTCTTGCTACAATTTACCAATTTTTGTTTTGAAAAAACTAAGATATCGTTTTTTCACTACTTTGATTTTTATTTTTGGGTGAAGCCATATGTCCGTGGAGGGCAAGGGGCACATGCCCCTCAATTGGTTTCTTTATTTTTTATTTATATATAGCTCAATTTGATTAAACAAATTTTGGGCTTTGGCATAGTGTGGTTTTTGATTCTATGTGTGTATTGGAGTGTTCCAGTCGTGTTTGACTCTTAACCCTCCGTTTCTTAATTATATTCATATTGTTGTTTTTTTAATTTCAATTAAACAAAAAATTCAGGGTTCAAAAGTTAATTTTAATTAGAATTTTCCTCACATATAAATAAAAATTAGTGCATAAATAAATTTTAGCTTTAGTTTCCTTTTTTTTTTTTTTTTTCTCTTTGCCCTGCTAGGAATGTTGCTTATTTGATTAAGATAATATATATGAGATGAAATTTTCAAACCTATAAGAAATTAACAAATGGCTTAAATCACACGCTACACTCATGTTCTTATGTAATTATAATGTCTTTCTTACAAATTATACTAACTTAAATTTTCGCCATATTTGAAAAATGAACTTTAAAAGAATGAATACCGATCCATTAGAAATAATATACAGAACTAGAATGTTTATTCAATACCCAAAAAGACTAGAAAACATAAAGTATATCAACATGAAAAACAATAAAAAGAATATATATCAAAACATGCAGTGTAAAATAAATGAAACAAATAAATAATAAATAATAATACAGATCAGTTGACTCAGTCAAAAAAAATCTGCAAAGAGTTGACTAAGTCATAACCGAAAAGATTTCGATCAGAAATCGAAATCGCAGCGAGTGGTCTGAAAGGAAGTAAAGGAGTTTGGATTGGATTTCAATGGAACCTTCAATTCACAGTTAACCTTCGGCTTAAACTTCCCAATTCTCACGGCGCCGACCTTCAACCTCAACCGGAGACGGAACTTGACGTCGACCTCGAAGATGCCGGCAAGTGTCTCCCCGTTGAATTCTGTAAGCTTATCGCCGGCGAAAAATACGATCTGCTGGCCATCGAAATGGGGGCTGAGGACGGTGGTGGTTTTGTGGCCTTGGTAGAACGGCGTTAACCATTGTGTGTTAAGCCTCTGGTCTTTATAATATGGCGAAGCTTCGATGACGTCGTAGTACACACCGATTCGCTTGTTGGGGTTTCGAACAGTGAGGTTTAATGCCAGGTTGTAATGGAGTTGGTTGCCGGAGACGTTGAAGCGGGTGAGTTCGGCTCCAGTGACGTGGAACTTGAGCTTATTGGGACGGAATACGAGCCATAATACCAAGACGGTTACTCCAAGGACGACGACTATGGCGATGAAGAACTTGAGAAAGGTGGTGAGAAGGCAGCAGGCGCAGCCTCGGCCGTGGCCGTGGCGATGGTAGGTCTTTGCCGGAGGAGGGACGGCAGGGCCGTAAAAGGCGCCGTTGAGATGGGGTTGTTTGTCAGCCATATAATGTTTTGATGAAAAAGAGAGAGAGAATGATATAAAATGAAATGGGAAATGGAAGTGAAGAAATTGGTATATAAATAGTGAAGGAAGTCGGGGCATACGCGTAGTTGGAAGCTAATTTAATTAATTTCTACGAACTTTCTCATTGATATATTTTCCAAAAAGCCGTTTGAAATGTAAGACTGTTTGGAATCTTTCAAATTAAAAATAAAAATAAAAGTTACAATTATACATAACACACACAAATATATAATCAAAACAAGGATTACACACGTCAAAAACTGCAAAAGTTAGAAGTCAATTGAATCCAAGAGACATTTGGGTTACGCATAGTATTTATGAAGCAGTCACTATCAGATGACAATTTCAATATATATTTGTATTCTTACAAACTTTAATTTAATGTTATCCTCTAATTAAATTAATTATTTGGAAGTAGAATACTTATGTATATGTGTAACATTCTCAATTCAAATTAATGAGAAGGATGTAACTAAATTTGGAAACTTCAACGCGGTTGGGTCGGTTATTACATTGATTAGATTTCTTCCCTTTTTTCTTTTTTTTTTTTTTTTGGAAATATAATCTATATATATATATAAATATAAATTAAATTATTTCTTAAAGGAAATATAAAATTGGTACCGTACTCGTTTTGACTTTTCACAACACGGCGTTGCGAATTGAGATGTTTATGCTTTCTTACCCAAAACGCCACCATGTCATCCTAACCTTCCCTTGACGTTCCTTTTCAATAACAATATATAATATGACATATTTTCAAATATATATATATATATATATATATATATATATATTAAATGAAGTAAAACCTAACCAATTTTTAAATTCTATCCTTTCGACATTGATAAAATGTTATTATATTAATTTGTAAATATTATATGAGTCTTGTGATTTATCATAATAAATGTCTTTTAATTATTAATTTAGGTTGGTTTGGAACTATTTGACTTTTAGTTTTTACATTATTAAAAGTAAATTTCTATTAAATTTATCTCATCAATTAGTTTAAGTTTTTAGGTCAACCGATGATTTAAATTGATATAAAAGTAAGTTAGTTTAGGATCGTAGTTAGGTCAAGTGCGTCAAAATCTTATGTTGTTGTTTGTTCAACAATTAATATTCATTTTCATTTGTTGATTTTTTTTATATTTCAAATTCACAAGTGAGTGCGAGTTTTAGATATTTTATTAGATTTTACTTAATCGATCAATTTAAATTTTTAGATCAATCGATAATCTCAAGAGTTATCAAAGTTTTCTTTTAGTATCGTAAAGGAAGTCTATTGACAAAGTTCGTTAATTTGTTATTTATTTGTTATGGTATAAGCTCATATTATAATAAGGGCCTCTCTTTGCCAATAGATTATTGTTATCTCTTATTCCTTTTTTGTTACATGGGGTATAATCTTTGTATTATTTAAAAAACGATAAGGACAATAAATATAGTTTATATCTGTTTAATTAAAATTAAGTATTATTATATCGTTGTTTTCCCTTGTAATTTGGGTTTTAGATGGATGCTTCTAAGTTGTAATCGAAAACAAGAGGCTCTCATCTCAGGAAGAAATTTAAAAAATCTTTCTTATCATTTCATTTTCACTCTTTTGTTTTCTCATTTATTTGTTTTACACATCTATATTTTTTATTTCAATATTTTATTTGTGATAGGAATCTCATTATTGTGTCTTAAATTAAATTTTGTAATAATAATAAAAAAAAAAAAAGATTAATCTTCCAACGTTAGGATTTTAATTTATATCAAATATTTATATTTTTCGAAAGATCGTAGTAGCCTTTTTTAAATCATAGCATATTTGGTTGTTTTCGTGGTGGTTAACCTAAAATACAGCTCGTGGGTTGCGTGATATATATATATATATGTGTGGAAGATAGAAATCTCGTCATGGACTTTTAGTAGATTTTGCATTGACAGTGAGTTTCTCATTATTACTGACATTGTGATTCACTTCATTGAGAAGATTTGTGCAAAGGAGCAGCCTAACGTTGAAGGTTATTTTGAGTCTCTTTCAGGGGAAACCTAAACATTGATATGCAAGGATGAAGCGTGAAGATATGATTTTAGGGAACTTAGATCGAATCTCTTGTTCACATATCATCAAGTGGTTTAGGGAGAACCTAAACATTTATCTTAAAAGGTTGTGTGTATTTCAAAATAGTAAATTCTTGATAAATTATGTACTTGTAAATCTCTTCAATAACTAGTCAATAATTTTTTCAATTGGCTTGAGGGTCCTTCAGATGTAGGTGAGATTACACAAAACTAAGTTACCAACTTGGTTGTGTTTTTGTCTTCTTTTACTATTGTGTACACTATTTAATTTGTCAATAGCTATGTTGCAAACATAATTCTCTAGATTAACACTGTGTTTTTAGTTACCAATCAGATATCTTGTGGTTAAAAATCTCTCTTTAAGAAAAAAATTGATATTATGGTTATAAGTTTCCTAAAAATTACTCTTGCAATACAATCTCGTTACAATGTTTGGATGAAGTTGTTGACTTGGAAGGAAACAATGTTTGAGACCCAATATTCCTTCTAATTAACAAGTCACATCCCACAATTTCACATCACAATTTTCGTCTAATATCCAAACCAATAAAAAACTAATTAATACCGTAACTTTCGAAATAAATATTTTAAGTATTGTGTGAACTAAACATTAAGCGTGTATTTTTTACCAAATCAACTCAACTTAGATTGGTGTGAGCCAAATTACGCATCCATAAAGTATGTTTAAAAATTGTTCTTTCCTTTCTCCTAATTTTTTTTAACTATAATTTCTCTTTCATATCATTAAACATTGAATTCTTAATCAAAATTTTTAAAATTAATAACATTGATGATAATAATACTAATAATATCTCAAAAACTACTTTTTTTTTTCTTTTTTTTAGAATTTAACTTAATTTAGAAAACACTCATAAAATGTATACCTCAACACTCCAAAATTAACTAAACAGTGTTTAGAGAATTAATTTTATATGTAAAATAAGGTAATACTTAGATGCATTTTAAGATGTACTCATTTTTACGGGTGGATCTCTTCTCACCAATCACATTAAAAAAATATTAAAATATTTCGACAAAAATAAAATACAATCTATCCTACGGGATAAGATAATTTGGTAAAATAATGCACGACTGATAAGTGAAATCTTAAAAAGAAAAGTTAGATAAAGCTCAACCTTTTCAATTGGTAAGTTAATTGAAAAAATAAAGAGAGAAAATACATAATAGTGGAAATTAAAAATAAAAAATAAAATTTGCTACTTAACAAATTAGAATTAGGAACTTATGATTTGGTGGAATACTGTAACTAAGTTACTTTCGAAAAATTAGTGTTTATATGCCACTTTTGATAATGAAAGAGCCACCCGTAGGTGACTTCCCTCCAATGTAGACTAACTTTAGGAATAGGTTTTGTTTTTTTCAGCAAAAGAATGCAAATTGAGAACGTTCCTATGGAACTTCCATTCCGCGTATCCTCCTTCACTTCCCTCACTATTTATACATAAATTCTTACTTCCCCTTTCTCATTTCCCATTTCATTTTATTATTATTTCACTTCCCTATTCGTCTTTCTCTCATTATTCACCAACCACACACATCTGACAGTATATATATATGGCCGACAAACAACCCCATCTCAACGGCGCCTTCTACGGCCCCGCCGTCCCTCCTCCAGCAAAGACCTACCACCGTCATGGTCACCGCCGTGGCTGCGCCTGTTGCCTTCTCACCACCTTTCTCAAGCTCCTCATCACCATTGTCGTTGTGGTCGGTATAGCAGTCTTGGTATTATGGCTCGTATTCCGTCCCCACAAGCTCACGTTCCACGTCACAGACGCCGAACTAACCCGCTTCAACATCTCCGGCAACCAACTCCATTACAACATGGCTTTAAACCTCACTGTCCGAAACCCTAACAACCGAATCGGAGTGTACTATGATGTCATCGAAGCTTCCCCATTTTATAAAGACCAGAGGCTTAACACCCAGTGGCTACCGCCGTTCTACCAAGACCACAAAACCACCACCGTCCTCAGCCCCCACTTCAACGGCCAGCAGATCGTGTTTCTGGCCGGAGATAAGCTTACTGAGTTCAATGGTGAGACACTTGCCGGCGTCTTTAACGTCGACCTGACGTTTCGTCTCCAGCTGAGGTTGAAAGTCGGGGCGGTGAGGATCGGGAAGTTTAAGCCGAAGGTTAACTGTGAATTGAAGGTTCCATTGAAATCAAATGCCAACTCTTTTACTTTCTTTCAGACCACTCGCTGCGACTTTGATTTTTAATTGGCCACTTCCGGGGTTTTGACTCAGTCAACCATGTAGGAGTTTTTGTTGACTGAATAAAATCTATATTTTATTTTCATTGTATTTTTTAATTGTTTTATTGTTTTTGTTTTTAACGATAATAATACCATTCATTTCTTTTTCGTTTTTTTTTTTTTTTTTTGTATAATGGATTTTGTATTTGTCTATAATTTTAATTTTTTTTTATTTTAAATCTCAAGACACAATAAAGAAAGGAAAAAAAATTATAATCTATATATAAGAAAACATTGTCACCATACCCCATGATGATAAGGATAAATTTCATTCACCCTATCTTTATGATGATGCGGTATTGCTTCTTTAACATAAACTTTTGTGTTTGATTTACTTTTTAAAACCACTCAAGAAAAAATTCATACCCATAGATATAATCATCATCATTTCCTTCTCTAACTATTAATTACTTTATTTTCACCTAACATAAAATTGTAAAGAATAAAATTATTTTTGCTACTTTTATAGAATTTTGTCTCTAATGAAAAATTATAAATAAATAAATAAGATGTCTAATTTTATTATAATTATGTACTTTATAGATGATTTTGGACCAAATGATAAAATAGATATAAAGTAGGGACAAAAACAATAAGGTCGATAAAATAACAAGGTTTTGGCCTAGAAAAAAAAAGTTAATTTGTTTCTTTGTTCAAATCAATATGTTCAATCTTGATACCCTAGTGTTGAAATAGCTAATGGGACATGTCCTAAGCATCACACACTCAAACCAAAATGGGCCTAGGGAAATATTTCGGCCTCCATTAAGGCTAGATTATCTTATAGCAATTTTGAAATCTAATCAGGACAACTTAGGTCAACCGTGTACTTTCATGAATACATCATTCCCGCTCAATAATGAAATAACATGAATTGTACTATCAACCTTTTTAACTTTCACACTCTTTTGTTCCCTTACTTAAATATATGAATGTTTGTATCAAATACCACTAATCACTTTGGTCTTTTGCAATATGTATTTTTCTATGTCTCAAACAAATTCTAAATGTCTAAGTATGTTTTTTTAATAGCAATGAGTGTAGATTGAAAAATAAAAGTGATTTCACTAATTTCATTGGCATTTGGCCGTCAAACAACGTTAAGAGACTCTCCAAACATGGCTATATCTTAAATGAAGAAAAGAATTTTTTTTTGAAAAATAGCCTTTTGTTTGTCCCTCCATTAATTCAATGATTAGCAACCAATTTTATCAAACCTTATCATAAACTTAAAAGTAATTACTTTCATTGGAGGAATTTCCATCAAATTTATGAGTTTGTAAAAGATCTTAGCATTAATATTATTCAAAACTAAACTAATCACGAGATCTTTAACCAATAGTTTTAAACTTGTTTGATTTCAACTGCATATTAACCTATGGTATTTAATTTGGACATTACTTCAACCATTGGGATTGAGTATTTTTCAAATTTTAGTTTAGTTTGAGCATTATATGAATATTATGATGACAATAACAAATATACCCTATACTAATCTCTTCATCATATTAATGAAAAAATAATAATAATAAAGGTTATAAAAGGAAATGAATGTCGAAGAGAAAGGAATTAAACATGGGCCGTAATCCGGCCCGTATTACACTGGACATGGCTAGTTTTGGGCCTAGGCTTTAAGAAGCCATTATCCAAATCATTCTGTACTGAAAAGATAAAATAAAATGAATTGAAGTCAACTTTTTCATTATACCAAAAAAAAAAAATTGGAATCACTTTGGTTCCAATGAAAAGGTAAAATCATAATGCCATTTCCATTTTTTTCAGTCTTCGACTTAAAGCATTTTCCACTAAAATCATAATTAAATTTTTGTCGGTCTTTTTCTAAATTAATAAAGAACATATTCGATGTAGGAAGTTTTTTGTTTTTATTCCTTCTTTAAAACCGTTTTTCATTTTAGAAAATATATCTTTTAATATATATATATATATATATATATATCAAAACTTATTTAAATTTTTCTAGTATATTCTGTAAATAGTTATTATTATTATTATTATTTATAAACAATTCCCCAACATCTAAAAAGAAAATATATAACAGCTCCCCTTCTCACAAACTACTCTTCACTTTTTCAAGAATAAAAAGATTTTCTCTTCACTTCATGGAAAGGAAAAAGATTTAAATATTCTATTAACAAATAAGCGCAACAAAACAATACTCCGAATATCTTATCGTGTTGATCTTCGATATAATAAAAACTCATTCTAAATGCAATCCATCCCAAACAACCACAACATTTAATTTAAAATCAAAATGATATTTAAGTTAATTTGACAAGGCCTCAAGGGTGCAAAATGATTAAATGAGACAAACCCACTCTAACTTTAGTACATAATAAAAGATATATTAAATTTCCATAAGAAGTGGGGACAAGAAAATTTGGGAATGGAGAATGCATCCATTGATATTTGATAAAGTTTACCCAACTTTATAATTAATAACATTGGGAAAGAACAAAGAGATTGAAATAAGCAAAAAGGGCATTATGTGTAAAGCTTAGGTTAATGGGATGTTTCTTTTTAATTTCTAAGTTTTGTTTTGTTTTGTTTTTCCTATAGTCTAAAACTTAGGAAAGGGACAGATGCTTTGATGAAAAAATTGACCACCACCCATTTTTCATGTGGAAGATGGAACCCCACATTTCCTTTCCATACACATTATTGTTTGTTTTGGATATGAAGCTTCTATGTAACACTTCACTTTTAATTATTTAATTTGCTTCTTTAACTTAGCACTCTTTTTTAAATAGTGTATATATATTATGTGTGTAATTAAGTTTGTTTAGGGAAAATTTATATTTTTATTATTTATAGGGTTATCATCACTTCAATGAATTATGCTATATTTAACTTTATGAATTAAAAAGTAAATTTAAAAAGTTCATCTACCTCATGATTTTTATTCTATAGAATATTGAACCATTTTAATTAAGATATTGCAGTGCACTATATCAAAAGTGGAATCCGATCCTCTTCATGCTATCAACCTAAATTTCTTTTGTAAAGTTCTTATAGATAATTGGTCTTTTGTATTTATTGTTTTTTTTTTCCGTATGATATTAGGTGTGATATTAAATTAATGGTTGATAACGTGAGATTCTTCTATTTAGTTTTTAGTTTTCGTCATAGTAAAGAAAGTTACTTGATCATTTGGTTTATTTAAGGTTAAAACGAATCAAATATTTTAAAACGATTGAATTAAGTAGGGGGTAGTGGGTCGAAAAACTGAAACAAACGACCGAAACCGAACGAAACGAAGATGGGCGATCGCAATAGTACAATCGACGGTCGGGTTTCGATTTTAGAAACTAAAAAACCGAGAGGTTGATCGGTCGATTTGAACCGACCCATGTACTTTTATATATATTGTATAATTATAACTTTAGGTTTAAAAAGAGAAATAAAAAAAAAATAATGCAATTCTTAAATTTTAAAATCGTCTATCAAAGAAAATTTTTCTCCAACCATAAACCATATAATATTTGTAAAAGGAAATTCAAAGTGCAAAGAAAAAATAGGAATTGAATCTATATATTTCACATTTCAAAAAACAAAGGAAAAAAAAGAAACGGAGAAAAAGAAAAGAAAATAAGAAACCTAAAAAGGAAAAAAGAAAGAAGGAAGAAAAAAAAAACCAAAACCGACCGACTATCGGACCAACCGGTTTTGTTGGAAACAGTGGCAGAAGTCGGTTTTGTAATATATATACCGATTTGTAGTCAGTTCGGGGACGATTTGGTTGGAAAACCGACCTCGATCGCCTGCCGCTCACCCTTAGATTTAAGTGTGCTTTTTCATATGAAAATACTATTCATTGCCTAAGCTTTAGTTATAGTATAAAGGGGAAGGTAGAGAGTTTGAGCTACTGATTAATTTTGTGGTAAATACACATATTTGTTTGTATTCAGAATATTTAATTTAGTATTAAATGTCTCTATCTATATTTCATAGGCTGCATAATAAAAGGTACATTAAATTCCTATGTCTTAATTTATTTTAGCCCAAGAGAGTTGAAAATTGTGTTGATGTATTGAATTTAGCATTCCAAAACTGAGGAATGTGAGAATGACGTCTCACCAAAAGGTCCTTTACCTCATTTTTTTTGGTTAAATCAATATTTTAGTTCCAAATTTTTAAACTGTCCAATCCATAATTTTCTACAATGTTCACCAACTTCATCCTAACTCAAAAACTCAACATACAAGTGATTTTAAAAAAAAATTGAAACTATTTACATATTATAATAGGAAAAATGTATAAATATATTTCCAGAAATAAATGGGTACAGAAAATAGCAATGGTAATAAATGATAAATGGTAGGAAGAAACAAAAGAAATGGACACTAAATGAGTGAATAATTAACAAACATTGCCACTAATTAATCTCATTTATTAAACACATTTCTTTTTGGCTAATCCTTCCTTTTCTTTTGCTTCCTTTCCGACACCCGCTCGTGCCTTTTTGTATACACTTTCCAATATTAACAATAAATTCAACACGAAAACACATTTACCCAAATGAAACAAACCGTTAACTAACGGCGTTTATATTTTTAGCCAATTTTAGCTTTTCTAGAAAAACTCAAACGCTAACGTCGCATCTCTGAACCACTTGGTACTTCACGTTATACTGAACCATCGACCCGTCTCCGTTCGCCGGATACGCACCGAAGTTTATCACCACCGGGCAGTTCGCGTGGAATTGGTACCGCCCAGTTATGAAGCTTCCGACCTTCCATCGAACCTTGCCGTCAATTTTGACCAGGATCATCAGTGCTCCGGCGTTCCTGTCCTGATTCAGCGCCGAACTGATGAAGGGCGCGACCGGCACGGAGGTGCCGGAGACGAAAGGGGACCATACGTTGACGTCCTTATGGCCTTGGTAGAAGCGAGGGATGATGGTCCGGAGAGTGATCTGTTGGTTTCGGTAGATGGCATAGACGTGGAGTTCGTCGTAGTAGATTCCGATTCGGCGGTTTGGGTTGCGAGAGGAGATAGTGAGGAGGAAATTGGAGGTGAGGAAACTGGGGACGGTGGCGTTGAAGGCGTAGACGGTGACGTCTTGAAGGAAGAAAGTGGGTTTGGTGGGACGGAGGACTGCCCAGACGATGAGGATGGTGAGGAGGACGAGGAAGATGAAGATGCCGATGATTGCGCCGATTAGTTTGATGAGCTTCTTGCGTTTCTTCTTGCAGTGCTTCTCGCAGTCGTAGGCCATGGCTGTTCCGGGCGGCGAAGAAGAAGAAGAAGAAGAAAGGAAATAGCGTTTGTGTTGAATGGGGAGTGGTGGTTTAAGAGGAGAAATCTCGTGTGAGTGTGTAGAAGTATAGATGGTATTTATATTTAATCTACACCCTCCATTTTCAATCTGGTCCCACCCACTATGTCCCTTTTCATACTCCTTAACATTTCTTTGAAATATCTCCTCCATACCAATGTGTTTAAGGAGCCGAATTAAGTTACCTAAGTTTTGAGTTAAATATGTTCGGCTTAGAAAATTCAACTTCACTTTTCTATTAAAATTGGTATAAATCAACTATTATAAACACTAAAACTATTGAAATATTTATAGTAAAAATTTAGATTTTATTAACTATAAGATACGATATAATCTTAAATTTTAGTATAATTTTAATCAAAAATAAATAAATTGGTTTTTATTGCAACCAGAATTGAAAACGAAGGACAAAATTAAAGTAGAGACGTCACAACCATAATGGAATAGGAATTCACACGGTTATCAAAGAAAAAGTAGAATTTACATTTACTATTTAATAATTACGAAAGAAAGAATTCCCTTTTCCAAGTTTCACACTTTCCTTTTTCTCTCTTTTATATACAAAGTATTTTTTGTTTTCTTGCCATGAACACCTATGCAGTCCTTATCATCAAGATCTTTACATCAATTTAGTAAAGATATTTAATTCGTCTACTTCAAAATAAAACCAAAGGTGGAGGTAGTAAATAAAATGAGGAAATGTAATATATTTGAAATAATAATAAATAAATATGCATAGTTTAATTGAATTAAGATGCAGTTTAATAAATATTGGAAATGCATTAATATGGTCTTGGATCCATACCCCCGGATCCGAAATAACGCGAATTGCTCTAAAATTTAAAATCATCACATGGGGGGTGATTATAATATAATAATTACAAATTAATTCATTTCTCTTTCTTTTTTCTGAAACCTAATTATGGATTTCAACTTAAACACGGTTCTGCCTCCCTTCTTTTTTTCTTTTTCTTTGGTCAACAAAGGATATGAAGCTTAAAAAAATTTCCTCCTTTTTTCTTTTTCTTTTTCTTTTATTTATTTATTTATTTATTATTAATGTCTCAATAATTGAGGGGAGGAAAAAAGATTAAGGGGAAGTCTTGTGTTGTTGAAGTTGATTGGAGGTCTAAAATGAATGGAATGGCGGTGTTAATTTAATTTAATGTTATAGAATAAAGGCTGTGTATTTATTTATTTATGTTGTATTATTATCTTAATGGATGGAATTTTCAGCTTATTAAGTTTTCATTTATCTTTCTCCAAATTTAGAGTGTTTGTTATAACCTTTTTATTATCGCTGCATTTTTCAAAATTTTTAATCTCTCTCTTTTTTTTTTTTAATCACTACAAGTCGTTTTTGTTTATTGTTTAAATATTTCCATAACAAGTTGATTTGAAATATGCAACAGATGATTTAGTATGGATATAGCACAAAAGAATATATGTAAAATGTTTATACAACAATAAATTTGACATTAATTTGAAACGTTAGTGAACAATGGTATAAGTTAAAAACATTTTTAAAAAACAAAATTAAACTGAAGATGAATATAAATGAAATGTTTAAGGGATGGGGTCGGGTTGTAGAATATTCGAGAATGAATGGCGACGGATAGCCGTTGGCGTTAGATATTGATTGATGTTGAAAAAGTCAAAAGCGACGTGGAGTACGTGGGGACCACTAATCTTACACGTCACCAATCCCCCCCCCCCCCCCCCCCCTTACTTCACTGTGCAAAATGCAATGCACCGACGCAATAGTGTCGGCGTCCACATAATACGACACCCTTTTCTGTTTGCTTACTTCCTATTCCCTTTCCATTTATTATTTTCCCACAAATTTCTTCTCTCATTTATTAATTTCATATAAATACCATTTCTTTTTTGTTTATTGTTTTTTATAAAACAAAAACCCAATATTATTTTTATTAGAAGGTTAAATATTTACTTTGAATTATTTCAAATGATATATCATCCTATTTGTTTGATATTTTCATGTGAGAGATAAATTAAATATCATATTTTAAAACGTGGAAAAGGTGTTGTTCTTCGTGTGTGTGTGTTTGTGTTTTTTCTTTCTTTTATATAGAACCAAATGGACAAATAGTGTGTGAAAAAAAATATATGAAATTGAAATAATATTGGATAGAACTATTTGAATTAAAGAATGGGTGTTTGTTTAATTCATCTGACAAAGGATAAGAAGGTAAGTTGTAGGGTTATTGAAATATTTGAAGAGACAAAGTTTTAATGTGGAATCAAACTTATCTTGTCTACATCCATATTTCTATGAGTTCCATAAACCACCTTTAATTTCATAGGTACAACACCAAATAAAGTCCCACTTTATTATTCTATTTTAATCTATCTACTTTTAATTATTTGATTTTAATCTCTATATTTTTTTTATATAAAAAAAAAATCCCTTAATTCTCAACACTTTTTATGTTTTGAAAATTTGTAGTAAAAATGTTTTAAAAAGATACCATAGCATAATTCAAGCAATATATATAATGTTAGTAGTATCCATCTCTATATTAGAGATTCAATTCCTAAATCCATGCATTAATTTATTATCTAGACATCATTTGAAAGAATATTTATATTAAAATAGACAAAATTCTCAAGAACGAGATGAAAAGAATATTTTTATTATAAAATTAATATGTAAATCAAATCAAAGATAGACATGTTTATCTAATCTTTTATATTTTAAATTTCAAAAAGTTTAAATTACTAGTGAAATTTTAAGATTTTTTTTTTCTTTTTTGAAAATATTATGTGTTACTTAGTTCTTAAAATTTTAAAAATATCTCATACATTACGATCCACAAAATTATAAATATATCACTATAACAAAGTTTAATGTTATATATTAAACATGTAAAAGAAGTATAACTCAACCAATATAAATTTGTATTATCAATTTCAAAATCATAAGTTAAATTATCCACCAAATATTGTTGAATAAAATCCTTAGTGATATAAAATTCAAACAAATTTTTGAAAAGAATAAAGACAAATATGTGATGGAGTGTATAAAATTAGAAATGTATACATTTGTTATACATTTTAATAAAATTTTGAAATTATGTTAGAATGTATGAAAGAGAAATAGAAAGGAGAAACATTTAGGAGAAATGAACGTGAAAAGTGGCATTTTTTTTCCTTCTTCTTTATACCATCTTTCTTTATATGTTTAAAAGAAATCAGAATGTGAACAATTATGCATATGTTTCAAGTCACGGCTGCTATCATTTTTCTTTTCAACAAGTCAAAAAAAGCATATTATATAATAATTTATTACTATATAACACAAATATATATGTCTTAATTAATTAGCCCATTCCCTAAAATATTATTATTGCCAAACCTACTTAAATAAATATACATAGGTTTGATTAACTAAATCCTCTTTCACGTTGTATCATTTGACAAATTAATTTTTGCCCATTATATATTCTTTCGAATCATATGATTCTAATTTAAATATTGGTTTATTTCGTTTTTTGTTTCTTAAGATTTTGAACTTTTAAAAAATTCAGTTTTTTCCCTAAATTGTTTTACTTTGATTCTTTTCATTTTTTTAAGCAAAGTCTCAACTTGATTATTACATTAAACATCGCTTTATTAAATACAGATATTCATTCTTTTTTTTTTTTTTTCCTTCTAAAAAGCATATAAGAATTTCTCGATATTTTTAAATGGTTTTTGTTAAACATTTTCTAAAAGTTAACTGGCCCTGGCCCTAAGTTCTTCTTCTTCTTTTTTTTCTTTTACCTTTTTAACAAAACTTCAACTCTAAAAAAAAGATATAGGCATTTGGAAAAAGTACCTTTTTTTAGTTTGGATGCTTCCAAGAATAAATGTGTTTGGTTCATTCTATAAAATATATTATTTTACTGTTTAAATTTTTAACAATATATACATTTAAATTCAACGTATTTCTTGCGATACCTTTTTTATATACTTAAAATTAAAATTTGATTTTTTAAAAAATTATCTCTTCATTGGGTTTTAAATAATTATTTTTCTAATTTACCATATCATATAATTATTTAAAATGGTGAAAATTACTTTTGATATCTTTTTAAATCTATTCTAAAAGATTTTAAAAATAATAAGTTATATTTTCAAAATACACAATAAAATATAATTTTTCCTAGATAGGATGAGTTATACGATAGTATTCTTTAATTGTCCAACAAAAATTTTCTCATTCGTAGCTCTAATAATCTCAGAAGTTTGCTTAGTGATGGGGTGGGTCCTTAAAAAGATTCAATTTTATATAGATAGATTTATTTTTATAAAATTTCAAAATGATATGGTTGGTTGTCTCTACACCTTTCTTTAGTTTCTTAGATCTAGGTTTATTGTATGATCAACGGGTCAATACAATGAAAGGGACTTACAAATTATTAATGCATAATACACAAGCTAATTGGTCTTTCCATCATTGAAACAAATAAGTGATTTTAATTATCTCCCAAATTTGAATTTGAATTGTCTCACCTTATAATAATAATATATAGTTTTTATACAAAATAATAATGCCTTTTTTTTTCCAAAAAAAAAATGGCATCTTTCATGTGATGGCTTGAAAAAAAAGGCTAATGAGATGAGAAGGATATGGTGGGTTGTGTTATCTAAAAGGCAATAATGTTTGATTGATTGTCCTTTTATAACCATAATTCATAACACACATCATGTAATCCCCAATCCAATGATATGAATTCATCATCATTTATATAACAGTGTTATTTAATAATAAACAATCTCACCTCTAGCTACTTCGTGATTGTCCGACTGATTTGATTAATATATGGTTTGTTTGATAATTATTTAAGAAATAAGGCTGAAGAAAGTAGAGAAGATTCACCCAGCAAAATGATTCGCTCCTTATGCCATGTTGAGGGAAAAAGTCTCCACACAGAAAGGCTAATTGGTTGATAAAAAATATTCTCAAAAACCGACTCTAATGGCGATGCTTGCTGAATGAAAGAAGATGCATGCATGCATGCAAGGTAACAATGAATGAGAAGGAGAAGAAGAAGAAGAAGAACACAAAAGTACATGGTTTGGTTTAATGACCTACATCCATGAGAAAGGAACGTGTTCTTGAAGAATAAACCTAAATACAATATCGCTCTTAATTAGTCTTTTCTTTGTAAATTTGAAACGAGTCAAATCCCATTTTTATAGTTTAAGGATGATTTTGTTACACAAAAATATTTTCTCATTCCATTAATATTTTAAGAAATTAAATAAAGTTTTGAAAATTATAAAAACAAATGGTTATCAAATACATATTTAGTTTGATTTTTTTTTTTTTAAAAGAAAAGTTTCAAGTAATAAAACAAAGAAATTAATAAGTTAAAATTTTTACAGTTTTAATCTCATTTATTAAAAAAAAAACCTTAAATTTTGGATTAACTTACTTTAATAGTAAAGTATACACACTTAAATTCTTTAAGAAGAAAAAATAAGCTCAGAATGATCTTTAACATCACTATTGAGATTTGGGAGCGATTGGGCCAAACCTTGTCATTGTCAAAGCCCAAATGTAACATTTTGAATTTTGGTCCATAATCCATTTTGTATTGGGCTTTGGAGTCTTCAAACAACCAAACCTTATCATATGTTTCAAATTTAATCTTTGAATATTAAGTTTAGGAGTCTACATGAATTGAGTTTGAGTATGATAGAGATCTTTTGAACCCACTTAACAATTTGGGTTGATCAAGTTCTACTCAAAACATCCGAACAAAATCTTCAACCCAATCCTTAAAATTTGTATTAATTTAGGAGAGGAGTGCAGTTAATTAAATTTTTTTTTTTTCGCAATGTTATACTATTAGTATTTTAGGACTGAAATTAATGTTTTGTGATTATCTAATTCACATCCAATTTGTAAAAACGTAGGATATTGTTAAATCCTAAAAACTATGGTCGTTATTAAAAGAACAAGATTATGGTATTCTTTAGTTGAGTACTTTTCGTACAAATTTGAAACTAAACTTAAACATTTTAAGTATCAAAATACATGAAATCTATGGAAACGATGAGATCAAAAGACACCCGGAAATAAGTATATAACTTTCAAAAGAGCAATTGATAAGAAAATGAAAATGAAAATGAAAAAACAAAACAAAGTTACATGGTCTCTTCTTTCCTCTAAAACAACCCCAAGACATTCAGAAACAAACTTTCTCTATCTAAAAAAAAATAAAATAAGATTGTTATTTGAAGAGGACAGAGATATGATACTAAAAATTTTATAAAAAAAAAAAATCCCTAGAATTGAATATAAAGTTTCATAATCTCCAAACATGAATGCAAATCTCTCTGCTATACCCCTTTTTCCTTGAAGCCCCCACACAATTTGCCTACTTTCCTGACAAAAGCAAAGAAACATCTTCTTATTATTATTATTTTTTTTTTTTGAAGTATTGCTCCTATAAATAATTGATAAATCATCCTAAATAGTTTGTATCACCTAAAAATACTAATGGAAGGTAAATATGTTGTGGTTAAGTTATATCTATATGTTAACATGTGGGTTAAAGTCGTTGGGGATAGAGAATGGATTCTAATAGATTAGGAGTTATTGAGTTAGATAGTAATAATTTAGGATAGCCTTTTCAACGTTTTGATTTTTTCTTCATTTTCATCCTCATGCTCTTTGTCATGGAATAACAAAGATCAATTCATATATTTTTTTAAATTCAATTAACTACTTAAAACTAAACACAAAAGATCAATTCATGCCTATATAACAAATGTTTACTTATTCAATATAGGTTAAAAATCATTTTTGATTCTTCAACTTTTGTGAATTTTAATAAGTATGGTTTAGTCTAAAACTTCTTAATACAGTAAGAGTGATAGATAAATAAACTCAATTTTGATATAAAAATGGATTAAATAAATAAGAATTTCAAAATATAGGAATAAATTACAAAACTAAAATTCTTTATAAATTTTCATCAAAATTGAGGGAGATATATATTTATTTTTAAACATATATAAAATGATGGTGACTATTTACCAAATCTTGTAAAAGAAAAAGACTTTAGATGAAAAGTAATTATTGAAAGAAAAAAAAGGAAAGTTAGAAAACATTGGAAGAATTAGAAAGAAGCCATATAATATGTACAATTAATTAATACTTTGAAAGCTTAAGAAACGTTTTGTCACAAAAGAAAAAGAAACAAAGAAACATTTTTACCGAAGAATTCTTCTAGACGAGAACAGAACAAGTCTTGGAGTGTTCGTCGGCCAAGTAAACGGCATGACCCGCGGCGGGTCCGGTGAAGACCAGCTTCATATCTTCACAAGACACTCTCATAACAACCCGCCTTGTCCACCAAGAACCAGTTCGGAAAGTTGTCCAAGCAAAGAATCTCAAATTGAAACTCACCGTTCCGGTCGCCCTCTCCCGCCCCAACTTCTCCTCTGTTTCCAACCAATTTCCCGGATCATCGGGACTACTCGACGTCAATTTCACCTTCATTTGACCGCTCTTCTCCACATCTAGAAAAAATGGATCCGCGTAGGACATTGCCAACGTATTTTGTTTGTAGTCCACGAAGCTCTGGATCCGCTCCATATTCACATTCAGTTTATGGTTCGGATTTTGAACCGTCACACTCGCATCCCAATTTCCGGAGTAATTCAATTTCGAGATATTGAAATTCGAAACGGAGAATGAATCGACTTTAAACACTGGGACTTCAGGGCGGAGGATGATCCATGTGATTATGCTGGACAGAGTCATTATAGCCACCAATAAAATCAACGCCGCCACAATCCCTCGGAGGAATCCCGCGCTTATCGTCCCCGCTCTGTAATTTTGGGGGTTATTGTAATACGCCGCCGGGGGAGCCTGAGCGTAGTACGCATTGTAAGGAGGGTAATTCCCTGTAGCCGGTGGGTACCTTGGATGTGGAGCTGGAGGGTACCCCATTGCCGGAGAGTACCCCCCATGGCCTTGAGGAGGAGGGTACCCCAATGTGGGCGGTGGATAGACAGGAGGAGGGTTGTTTCCGGCAGAGGACGGGTGCGGAGGAGGTGGGTCAGTGGCTTTGGATTGAGATTGTTGATCCTCCGATGAGGAAGCCATTGGAAAGAATGCTCTGTTTCTGGCCTTGTTCTCTCTCCCTGTGAGAGGATTTGGAGAGAGAGAGAGAGAGATAGAGAGAAGAATGGTAAAGGAGAAATGGAGAAGGGTTTAGAATATGGAGATCCGTTAAGGCTTTTCTTAGAAAAATAACGGAAGGTTCGGACATTGTCATCTTCAACCTCTGTTTTTAAAACCATTACCAACGGATAAGAAACAAAGACCAAACTTCTGAAACTTCTTATTTTGCCTTTTCATTTACATCGTCTTTAATTTTTCCCTTTACATCTCATTAATTAAACTATTTTTGTCATTATAGTTTTAATATGTGGGAATGTTCCTCTATTTTATTTAGCATTATTACATGCTTTCAACCAAGAAATCATAGTGTGGTTGCAATTTGGTAGAAGGGCATTTGATAGTTGGACAAAATTAATTTGTGATAAATGTAATTTATGGTTGATTTAAATCATGAGATTTCATGCTTCTTACCGTTTATTAGAATTATCATGTCAATTTAGGTGAGTGATATCACCAATCTATGAAAAATGAGATCTATATTAAATAAAATAAGTTCGAAAACTATATTAAATAATTTGGAAGCATATACTTTGCGGCAGAACAATATTTCTGCACACGTTTTTGCACCATACAATGATAGCCACGACCCTATTTCATCCAACTTCCTTTCTGGTCAATATCATACAAAGACCTGACTTGGCAGCTACCAAAAAGTGGCCATCCCAATATTATATTTTAACCCCAAAAAAAAGATATGCAAATATAACCATTAATTTCAAATATAATTATTATTCCTAAAATTATAATAACTCTAAATAATAGAATTTCTTTAACTCTGAGCTTCAAAATCCACGTTGAGCCCAATTTTGAATGAAACATTCTTCTTTTTTCCAAGTTAATTCATTCAATTAGAAAAAAAGAATAGTATGAGTTGAATTGAATGAAATATTTCTTTGTCGTGTCCCGGTGATATTTGATGGACTCAATATTTAAAAAGAGAAAAAATCCCACATACAACTAACCTTTTCGAACTATTCAAAGATTATTTTGGAGTTTCGGACAAATACCAACCACTTAGAATAATGTATTTTAAACATATTTTTTAAAAAAATTAATCCAATACTCCTAACTTTACATTTGAGCAGAGAGCAGAGAATACATGAAAAACAATGACACTTGTTGCTAGAATCAAGTAAGAGAGCAAAATCTCAATTATAATAGAACCCCACGTATTTTTCAACTCCCAGTAGCTTGAAAACGATTCAATATTTGTATTAAAAAAGGAAATCCCAATCCAACCTCCCAAACACGAAACAATACA
Organism: Cucumis melo; assembly: GCF_025177605.1. Classification (NCBI taxonomy): domain Eukaryota; kingdom Viridiplantae; phylum Streptophyta; class Magnoliopsida; order Cucurbitales; family Cucurbitaceae; genus Cucumis; species Cucumis melo. The sequence continues at coordinate 32,010,897 of NC_066860.1, read as the reverse complement.
GATACATGAACACAAGGAGTGAAGGGTCATTTTCGAATGGACTATAAAACAATGGAATAGCAAGAATTGAGAATCGTCTCTTTCAACAATAAATTACGACCAAGTATAAATAAATTAAGAACCTAGAAAACAAAAATAAAAGAAATTTAATTGGAATAACAACAACAGCAGCAACAACAACAACAACAATAATAATAATGATAATATCAGTATTGAAAAAGTAGTATTGTTCCAGTCCAAGGTCGTAGAAACTGCACAGAACGTAATCTTTTTTTCCTTACGTTTCTCACCAAAAAAAAGAAAAAGAAAGAAAGAAACTCTTTCATCCTATTGGTCAAAATAGTCTCACAATTTTAAAAGAGAAAAAAAATTAGGTGGATGGTGGAACCACCTACTTGGGTATGATCAACGGCTGCTGCGATCCGAGTGATCGAATTGTAGCCAATGGAAGAGTTGGGTACACTCTTCTTACGATGGTACTCGAGTACACGGGAACAGTCTCCACACCATTCCTTCTCCTTCTCAACCTACTCGCTTATTCACACGCACCGCACATAAAAATATCAATTCTAAAATAACCTAAATTCGGGTCGGATCTTTACTCCGATTCTTTTACGGGTCGGGCTATTGGACCCGCGAGTGACCGGAATCCCGCCGTTACCGCGTCGTTCGCGCAGCAGTGAAATCCCGCCGCCACCCCTCTTTCTTTTGCACTCACGCAATCACGGCATATTCTCGTTTCCGATCTCCCACTGTTGTTCCGCCCGCCATCTCCGCCTCCCCTCATCGTCAGGTTGTTTATCTGTAAGCTAATTAAATACTTCTCCCTCTCCAATTGCAGCTTCCTAATTCGCTCTTCGTATTCGTATCGATCCATCACCGGCGAGACGAAGCCTGAGAGCAATTCGTTTTCGATGCCACCGTTTCGTCTCAACAGCATCACATTCTCAGGTGGATTCTTCTTCTTTGGTTGATTCGTCTTTGTTTGCGTCTTCGTGGCCGAGGAGAAGTAATAATCCTCTTCGTTATCGTGGATGACCTTTCGCCTCCTCTCGCGTCTTGACCGTTTCAAAACCACAAGAAAGAAACTATTCTTCTCGCCGGAGATTGCGCCAAAATTGACCTTCCCAGTAATAGGAATTCTCCGCCGAATCTTCGTGGAGGAATCCAGAGAGATCTTGTACTCCGCGAGATAAACCGTGAACTGGTGCGAAGAGATTCCAATCATCTTGCTCAAACTGGACTGGAAATTCTTGAACTCCGTCGAAGAAGAAACGATGACGGAACCGATGTTGGTATCACGTTCGCCATCGTGGAAAACGATCGGGAACGAAACGCCCTCGACGGTGTCCGCCATCGCCACTACAAATCAATAATTTTTTCTTTACTTAAGGAACAAAAGAAAACTCTCATAAAGAAAGAGAGAGAGAGAGAGAGAGAAGAAGAAGAAGGTTTTACGGAGAAATCTTGAAGAGGACTATGGAAGGTTTTTGCTTTAACAGAATGGGTTTTAGGTTTTTATGGTAACAACCACAAGGCGGTGAGGGTATTTTCGGAATAAGAAATTAGATTTGTGGCCTTCCTACCTAAGGAAGCAAAGCGAAGAACTAAGAAGGAAACTTCAAAACGTTTATATAGAAGGAAAGAGACTTGGGAATCAAGTAAAACAAAAACGACATCGTAATAGTCAGCTTGGGTGTGTTTAGACCAAAATGCCCCCGTCATCTAATTAAATCCTCGTCAACGCATATTTGGGAAGGCGTCGTCTTCTCCTTCGTCTATCATCATCCATCCATGGAGTTCCCTCCAGAAGGTTACAGAAGAGGCGTTGGGATTTGCCTCTTTAATTCTTCTGGAAAAGTAATTTCGCTTCGTCGTCTTCTTCTTTCTCTGTTATCTTGTTTTCTTCTGATCATAACTAATTTTTCTCTCTCCAATTAATCTTTTGCAGATTTTTGCAGCTTCGAGACTGAACGGGCATGAAATCTGGGAAATGCCTCAGGTAGTTTCTATTCCGTTGTATTTTGAGCTTTATTCATTGGGAAACAGGAAAGTACGGTCTCTCTGCTTTTCTTTAAGTACTTCTCTCGCTTTATTCTGTGCGAATTAGGGCACATATCTATAGGTTCCATCTCCGATTTCCTAGTGAGAATATACCAAAATTCTTTGTTGAGCTCCCTTTTTGAAGCAATTCGAGGATCGGCTGAAATGAGAAGGGGATTTTCGAGTAATCTGTACCCATTTCTCTCGAATTTACTCTTCGAACATAGTATTGGTGGAATTCTTGCATTGGTTCTTTGGGTTCTGGTTCTTTCCATTAGAGAATTGTATTAGCTTTCAGAAAGGTGTTTATTATGGTACTGATGGAAACTTTGGTGGGATTCTTATCTTTTCAATCGTGAGACTTAGAAGTGTTTGATATTATGTCTTTTATCTTTTTTACAATTCGAGTATCTACATGAGTTAACTTACGTACTATTTAAATAGGAAGCTCATAGTTGATTTCTAATGATGGATTGATCCAGTAACTTCAAAATCATATAGATCTATTGCCTTGTGGAACTTGAAGCTTGTAGAGGATCCTTAGGTTTGTGTTCCCTGATAATGATTTTCCATCGTACAGGGTGGTGTAAATGAAGGCGAAGATCTCAAAACTGCAGCCAAGAGAGAACTCATGGAAGAAACAGGAGTAGTTTCTGCAGAAATTATAGCAGAGGTATGCACTTTGAGATGGTTCCAGTTATATAACTTTGCAGCTTCCATATCTCTTCTTTAGTACATTGTATGATGAACTTTAGAAAAAATGAATTCTAGCTTCATTTGAATCGGGACTGATTCGATCCATGGTTAAGTATAGCTACCCTACTGGCTTTCTTACGATTTCTCTCCCGAAGTCAGCATCAGACACATCAAACACTGGGGAGCAAGATACAAAGGCCAGACCCATAAGTGGTATTGCCTCCATAAAATCCGACTCCTTTAACGTTTTGATGTTAAGGAACCTTCTTTTTCCGAAAGCATCTCTACATTTATTTGTTTTCTTTGCATAATCCTATTTCTTTTAATCCTTAAAGAACCAATCATGTGCGTATTTGGTAACTTTTTTTTTTTCTTTCAGCTTCAAAGAATCGATCAACATATATGGATTATATTATTTCCCCTTCAAGCTTCCACGTTCATTTGATCAATCGTAAAGCTCATGGACAGGTTTCTCCTGAAGTTTACTGGAAAAGACGAAGAGATAAATCTTCTAGGCGATGGAACAGAAAGGCAAGAGTTTGGGGAGTGGTCATGGATGTCAATTGAACAGCTACTGAACCAAGTGAGTAAACAACTTCTACCTTCATTCATTCTTCTCCTGCAACAATTTTTCATAAACCTTTACAATCATTTGAACAGGCTAAGAAATCCCGGAAGCCTGTTTATGAACAAGTGATGAAGGAGTTTGGTAACTTCATACTTGGAATTGTGGGTGATGATATTCCTCTCAAGCAGAGTGAAACTTAATTGGTCATTTGAAGGGGTTCAAATATTTTTATCGATCATACCACGAACATATACCATACGAATCACAGGTTCATAGAAAATGTTATGCACTCACATCTAAGTTTGATTGTTCAAATAAGAGATGCCTTTATTTAGAGATAAGGCAGATATGTTTGATCCTTTTAGAATTTGAAGTGGTGGATTAATGAAATCTGAGGCCAAGATATTGGAATCAGAACCTTCACTAAATTGTGCAGCTGTAAACAAGGATTGAAGTGTCCAAATAAGAGATAAAGGGATTTTGATTATAGAAAGGAATGAAAACGTGGGATTCACTTTTAAATTTCGGAATTATTCTCTTAAAAGTGATTGAATTTTCATTGCCCAAACAAAACATCTTCAAAACTTTGTTCTCCTTTCCCATTTTGTGAAATCTATTGCTTATTTTTTAATCTTTTGTTCTTAAAACTTTTAGGGGTAGTTGGGTAAAGAATTGTTTAAACTTGAGTTCTTAAGTTTATATTCCAACATTCTTTTTTCGTTAATGTATACTAGATGGACAGGAGTTATATTTCAAACGAATTTTTCAATTAGAAAAGAAATTTGATTATATATTTGAAATACAGTTTGAAATATGTTCCAATTTAATAAAATAGAATTCTAAGACTTTCTAGACTCAGTTTATTCAACTTATGTTCTGATTTAAATTTGACCAACTTTTGATTCTGAATTGTTAATGCTTATTTTAAATAACTTTTATTAGTACATTTCTTATGTAGAGTTCTTGAAAATATTAGAGAGAAGAGAGAGATCAAACAGTGTTGAAGTTCACAAAACGCTAAGTTGAGTTAAACGTGTTATTCATGATTATTCAACTAATTGAAAATTCTAGCCTCCTATTTTTTTAGTAACAAATAATGCATTAATAATAATTACGTCTCGATCATAATTCCAATTGCAAGTATTGGATAAAGTTTGACTTTGATACTAATTCCAATTAATGATCTCATTTCTATTAACTCCATTCTAATTAATATCACAAGTAAAACAAGACTATACATCAACTAAAGTGGACGGACTCGACAACAATTTTGAACCTCGATTTTATGTAAACTAATCAACTATTTATTTACATAATTGTTACTACTCTCAGTTGGCTTTGTCAAGAAAAAGAAACTTAAGCACTTTTGAGTTAAGCTACCTTTAGTTGGTTAACTTCTTTTTCCAGCCTAAGTATGAATCCTCTCCAAGATTTCAATATGCTCATATCACAATGCTGCTTTTGTACACCAATATTGATCTGGAGCCTACATATCTTGATGCCAATGCCATTCCAGATGAAGTTGGCTGAGAGAATGCCAATTGAGAGCACTCAAGGGCAACTCCCTTGTAGAAGCTTTGCCTGCAGTAGAGGAAAAAATAAGTACATGAACTCAATTGTCGTGTCGTTTGCCCAAAAACTACCTAAGAATTTACAAGGTTATGTAAAATAAGTATCTAAATAACAAAGACAGGCTTAACAGTCGAGATATTTGACGATACAATGGTTAGGTTGTTTAATCTGCAAGCTCATTTTAGAAGTGTATTTGAACAGACCTGTTGGTATTTGTCCGTTTGTTCATATAAGGCTCGAGAGACCTACTTGCTATGTGGCAAGACACCATTAGTCAAAAAACCCATAATAAGATCTCAAAGAATATTTGAATCCAATCACCCATGATACTTGGGACAATAAGGGAAACTTCCTGTCATCTACTTACGTCTAATAATTTATGCCCTTTCCAGGAGTATGTCTATTGATTTAATGTAATTAGCCTGCTTTTGTGAATGTGTAAATGCAATCGTTCCAATTCTATTTGTTTGCTGGGTTTGAGCATTTGAATGAAGATTAGGTAAAGGTAATGATGTTAAATGACTTACCTTGCAGCATCTAGCAATTGGCTGGCGACATGTTTTCTTCTATTGGCAGGAGTAACCCAAATTGCACGAACTCCACAAACAGCAGGAACAGCTTCTTCTTCACATAAAATTGCACCATTCATGTTCGTATCCAATGCCTCGGGATTATTTGTAGGTTTCTTCAAAATGGCTTCTCTATGGAAAGTAATATTACCAAACTGCAAGGTACTTGAACTTGGTATTGAATCCTTCATCTTAGACTCTTCAGGTCTTTCGTGCAGATGACATGACACAACTTTATAAGCTTTCGTTATCGGTTCTACAACTAGACATCCTACAATTCTTTGGGATAAAACAAACAGATAGGCCTGCAGGTGGAATAAGAAATGTAAGTGCAGAAACATGATAGTCAAGAACTACAGTAAATGGAAGTCTGAGGATATAACTAGAAATGGAAACGTTGAGAACATCAAGAACAGACTTGATCAAGAAATATTGCATGGCAAATTAGAAGCCCATTTATACATATTCAGATGAATGTGTGCAAAAGAATCAACATGACCAAGAACTCTGAAATTTCTCAGTTTATAGTAAGTAGAACACCTGATAGTTCTTATGCAATATCCATCCACTTCCCAGCTCTTTCTCCATCATCTTCACCACCTCTTCAACCTTCCAGTAGAACAAATTTGATTAACATTAAGAAAAATGTCAGATTAACTCACCACAACTAAGTTTAACTTCACTAAGTATTCCACTTCAACAGTTCAAATTTAATAGAGTTTGGACCTTGTTCTTGTGCGCAGACGGGTCAGAATCCAACACCAACAAAATACGGCCGCCTTCAACAGAGGGAGTATCGATAACTCTTTCGCGAGTCCATCCCTACCCATGATTCAAAAATGTAATTAGAAAAACACCCAGAAATTAGAAACTTGAGAAAACTAAAAGGTTTTGTGTTACCTTAAATTGGATTCCACAAGTGTACTTCTTATGAAATGCTTTATGAGATTGTTCATCATCTTGATCCCCACGAGCATATTTGATTCCACAGGTGGAACAAAAATGTAGCAAAAAATCAGACTGACCGAAAAGTAAATGGTACTGAGCATAGCTTCTTTTCTTGTTCTTCACCACAATTTTGGTCGATAAAGCTAACTCTGATTTTCCAGATGAATCGTCTGGAACTGAAGTTTTTGTCTCCGAGTCGACACATTGTGGACTTTTCACATTCCTTGGAATTAAACAAAACGGATTTAATAGATAACAGGCAATAACAAATTCTGGGAAAAGAAGAAAAAAAAAAAGAATAATGTGGGTACCTGCGCTTATAGGTGTTGATGTATTGGTGCTCTGCCTTTTCCCAGATTTTCAATGTTCCATAATCACTGTCATCGGCGTTTGAATTCAAGGGTTCTGGCGACCTGTAGGATGAAATCGAAGAAGTGGGTTTGAAGAAGGTGCCGATTTTGGATTGCATGATGGGAAAGACCTCAATTCCGAGTTCAGGAGAAGAAGAAGAAGAAGATTCATTCAGCATTTATTCTTGTGGTTCTTAGATTGTGGCAGTCTTGCCGCCAAAAGGGATTGCTGAAATTTTGTTCTCCCGCACTTTCTTTTTAAAAAACTATTAAATTTCTTTTTCTTTTATGTAATTTATATTTTCAATATTTAAATTGAGGTAAATAGCAATTAAAACAAAAGAAAAAAGAAAAAGGAAATATATCCTAAATAGTAAATAGTGTATGGGTTTTTTCTTTTTTGTTGAAAACAAATTTGGGAAGTGTACGTATACATTTTGGGTTTGGTCCTCTACGAGGTTAGATTTAAGTACTTTTTCATAAAGAAAAGAAAAGAAAAAAAAAAATAGTGTTATCAGATGATTTAAGAGTTGAGTAAATAAATTAGGGTAATTTCATTAGGTAACTATTCGGTTTAAGTTCCATTGTAAAAATGGGATAATTTTTGGTAAAGTATTAAGTGAATGAAGTATTGTTATTATTATTATTATTTTTAAAAGAAAATAAAAGAAAAGGGAGGGGGTGGAAATTGAGAAATTAGCGGTCTTCTTGGTCACACCTCCGAAGTTTTTTGGGGGAAACAAATTGGGAGCAGTGAACATCGTCGGAGGGGTAAATGCGACACATTCAGCAGCCATCGCAGGGCCAAACTGCGACGGTCAGCCCTAACACTCACTCTCCCTCCTCTGCCGACGACGCTCCTCCCAAGCAGGTTGCTCTCGCCATGGACAGACTCGGCCACGCCGCTCGTCTTATCGCCGACATCAGACTCGGCGCTGATCGCCTTCTCGAAGCCCTATGCGTTACTGCTCAGCCTCATCAAAGCTCTAAACCTCTCCATTTGTTTCAGAAAGAAGACGCTTCCATGCGCCAACACCTCCTCGACCTTCGTGCAGTTGGTATTTTGCATCACTTCCTTTTTTTTTTTTTTTTTCTTTTAGGGTTACGACTAAGATCACGCTAGATTTTAATTGTTTACTTCTGATTTTGTTAGGAAAGCAGCTTGAAGAGTCTGGTGTTCTCAGTGAATCTCTTCTTTCGAGAAGTAATTCTTGGGGTCTACATATGCCTTTAGTGTGTCCTGATGGCGCTGTGGTTGCTTATGCTTGGAAACGTCAACTAGCTGGCCAGGCTGGTGCATCTGCAGTTGACCGAACCAGGTTAGTCTAGACAGCAAAATAGCTGCCCTGGGGCAGGAATTTTGAAGAACTACTTAAAATTTGGAAGTTTACTCGACATTTCTTCATATTGCTTAGTGGTAATTTGGACTCGATCGGCTATGTGATCAGATTTATGATATTAATAAATTCCCAAATAATTTGATCAAGTATTTTGCATATATGTAGTAGGTAAGTTCCCATCCATTGACAGATAGTGAAGGATCGGAGGTTATAGCTGCTTTGGGGATTATCGGGAATTTTTAGATTGGCTAGAGAAGAAGGGATTATCGGTTTTTTTGGCCCCCCAATCGTTTATCCCAAAGCCCCTTCATTTTCCTCTCTTTGGAAAGTTGGAATTCCATAGAGTAAAAGTTTTTGCCTGACAGAGTTTGCATGACAAAGTTAACACTTTGCATCACGTTCAGACACATTCTTAGTCGCGCCTTGGTCCTCAGTGGCACATCTTGTGCAGAGGAGCTCTGGAGGATGTTGATCATTTGTTTTGGAGTTGCCAGTTTGTGCAATTGATTTGGAGCTGTTTTTGGACTCTTTGAGACTTCTGTCGTTTGTGATAGGGCATGCAGCGCCATGATGGAGGTGGTTGTGTTCCCTCCCTTCAAGAGTATAGGTTCTACAACTGTGTCCCTGAGTTCTAAGGATAAAGAAAAAGTTACTTGGCAACTTTTTCTCCCTAAATCTTGTGGGTCGTTTGGCTTGAAAAAAAAAACCTTTGAGGTTTTGGTCGGTCTTGGCATGTTTTTTGGGAGAATACTAGGTTGTTTAATACTTGCGATGGCCTCTAAGGTCTTTTGTCATTATCCAGTTAGGTGTTATTCTTTTGGATTGGAGACCTTATTATTTATTTCTTTTTGTAGGTTGGGCCTGTTCTCGTGTGGGCGGTCTTTACGTATGCCCTTTGTATCTCCTTTCATGTTTCTCAATAAAAGCTCTATGTTTTATAACATATAAAAATCAAACAATAACAAGAAGAAGAATCCAAGTTGTTAGATGAATAAATGCCTTGTGGAAATGATGTTTCATAGTTAACTGGTTACCATTAGGTTATGGCCTGTGTCAAACAACATATTTTGTTCACCTACAAAGGATTTTAATATTGAACATATCTTCTAACACAGAGCGATGAAGTTATTTAATGAATTGACCTTGAATATGTTTTTGCTTCTACTTTACTGTAGGACAGTTTGAGTTGTTCTTGAAATTTTTATACGATAGACAAAATCATTTGATTTTTAATCTGACTTCCATAAGTTCACATGAGTGTTTTACTGATGCTTTGCTTGTTAATAGGTTAGCTTTAAAGGCCTTCACTGACCAAAAAAGACGGTTTTTCCCTCATCTTGAAGATGAAAATGCGTCAAATAATGAGCCTGCTTTGAAGAAGCCTTGTTTTTCTCATGGAGTGACAGATGTCAAACAAAATGAGCTTATTGATTCTAGATCACTCTCGGATATTTTATCCTGTGTGGAAAAGGAAGTGCCAGAGCTTAAGATTTTCACTTATGAGCGATTGGACTGGTTAAAACAAGCTTCAGCCCTTCCCTCTCAAGCAAATGAGAATTCAATAGGAGCATTGAAAGAACATAGCTATCATAGTCCTAGGATGAGCCCTGGAGCACTTGGGGCTACTCCTGCAGATAAAGCTGGTGTGATTGAGTTGATTATTCCTTCGGTCTTTAGAGCCGTAGTATCTCTGCATCCAATTGGTTCTGTTGAACCAGATGCTCTCGCTTTCTTTTCTCCTGATGAGGTACTCTATTTTCCGCATAAGCATTCATTTTCAAAATATTTCGCTCATTAGTCTGTTGTACATACAACAAGAAAATTCTCCAATAAATGGTGTTATTGCCTGATATGGGGTATCTTACCTCCCAGTTGCATGGTCTAAAGATATGCAACCAGTTGATTTATGAAATAGTTGGCGTGAATCCATGGTACTGTGCCATAATTTTTAACGACCTATATTAAGTTCTATTTATATCATTCGCGCGCACACACACATATAATTCAAAACCACATTTTTTAATATTATTGTATTGTTCATCATTTTATTTTAACGGATCTGAGACTAAGCAGACTTGGTGTTTGTTCATTACAAATGCAATTAGACTTCTTAGTTTATTTTTCTAAAATTGTTATCTCTACTTGAAGCCTCCACCTGGTTCCATTCATTGTGGCCTTTTTTCCCACTGATTTTCGTTGTATCTTACTTCAGTACTTAAGTTGGTAAATGTTGCAATTTTTTTAGAACTTTTTGTGTTTCAACAGAGAGGCAGCCATGTACATGCCAGGGGTTTTTCAAATTATCATGTGTTCAGACATGTTACGGTACCTATCGCTTTGCTCATAATGTTCGCTTTCATTCACATTTATGGAGGTTGCCTTCTCTCAGAGATGATAATTTCATTTTATCTTGATGCAGGAGCATGCTGCCACGGTGCTGCAGTATTTTCTTGGAAATCAACCAAAAGCAGCTCTTTATCCTCTATTGGTAAAACATCACTCATTGAAATTGTACCTTGAGATATTCTTTCTCCTTCCCATTTAAAATCCTCGTCAATTAATTTGTGGTGCTTTCTTGTAGCTTTGGATCTGCAGCTACCAAAATTTGTTTTCAAAAGCTTGTAGGTGAGTCTAAGGGTTTTTAGTGCTTCCACATCTGGTTTTGTATGGATTTGACATTTACCATTGTGTGTTATCTGATCTTGCAGTAAATGTGGACGGCGGCTATCAGTAAACAAACAATCCGATTTATTGTTACCTCCTGTAGTTCGGCCGTACAAACAGTTTTGTGCATCAAAAAACTCATCAGCTGTGCCCATAACCTCATTGAAAGACCAGAAGCTGGATTCTGTTCAAGCTTTCCACATTGATTGTTTCTCAGAAGAAATATAGTCACACATAGCGGTACAGGTACAGTTGGAATAAACCACACAAGTTCCTTTCCAGACTCTTCTGCTCTGTTGGAATGCTTTAAATTTATCATCTCAGGCTCCTGATAACCGAGCATGGAGTGTCATATATTACTTTTTTGTTTATTGATTCTGTTTCTGTATTAGCATGTTCCTTGTCTTTCACCTGAACTGAACCTTGTTTTTCTCAACTTCACTTGTCTAATTGTTGGTTATAATTCGTTTCAGGGCCTCCTGGACTCTGATTCAAATGTTATACGGCAATATCCCCAGAATCAGAGGATGGGCCCTGGCTGCTATGCTATCTTGTGCTGCTTTTGGTGGATGCAATTACATGCACGGAATGATATTCACATTCAGATTATTCATAGGAGCTGATCGTGATTTCGAAAATGACCACCTGTTACTGATGCGGTTATTTTTGTTGGCTCAAGTAGCTTGCCATCATCAAGGCAGGCAAAAGGTACATCCATTTGCTTTTGATATGAGCAATTGCTATTTTTTTTCTCAATCTGCTCAGAAGATAGCTTTGGATTTTGGAATTATTTTGTATCTTTCTTTCCACCTCAGATACAAGAAAAGGATGTTAGCCTTTCGTTAGTAAGAGGTGAGCGTGCGTATGTACAATACTTTAAAGTTTGGATCAGCAGAAGAGCGAAAAACTATAGTAAACGTTTCAACCTCAAGCGTAGATATAGTTATGGAAAACATTTTGCTGTGTTATTAATTATTCTTGAAAGTTGAATATTTGAATAATAGTTGGATGTATGATGTACACTTCGTAATTTCTTATGAAAAATTAATTGGTTAATCTATGCCATTTTTTATGAAAAATCGACTGACGAATCAAAAGCATACGTAAAACGGTTAATCTATGCCATTTTTCTACCAAATGAATGGAATTATCAATTATATATAGAGAAAGAATGCAAGACGTCTTCCATTTGAATTTGCTGGTATTAATTCTTATATATGAAATTTACAAAGAAGAAATTGAGAGAAATGAGGATAATTGATAGAGAGTATATGTTTCCATTATCTTTGAGAATTGGTTTTGAGTGAGAGGGCAATTAGCCAAATGCCAAATGACCGTTGTGTCCACTTCTTTTAACTTTTTGTATGGCTCTTAAGGATGCCCCTCTCAATAGGGGATGTCATTTCAATTTTCATCGATCACAAATATCTCTATGCTCTTACCCAATTTGTTGAATAATTCACTACCAATATGCCCTATGTGGCTCATAATTTATAGCATTTTCGATCCTATCTCAACAACCTACCTTCCATTTTCTAGGACTGGTTGTCCAAAAGATTAATGGAAAGGATTATTAGATTTCTATTTTCTATAGTCCAATAATTGGTTGATATGAGGATTAATTTCAATTTCGAAATGATAAGCTTGCTTTGGTTTCACGTAATCATTTTATTAGAGCTTGGTTTCTATATTTATAAAAGTAATTACGAATATTTGAAAATATGCTTTAATTGTAGTCCTCTTCAATTCTTGCATGTTTTGCACTTTTGGCTCCAGTAAAAATAAATGAAAAATGAGTTTTATTAACATTGAAATATGAAAAAAGAAAAAGAAAAAAAAATCAGAGGTCTAAGGTCTGTCTTCAAATTTTGATTTTTAGAAAATTCACATTTGAAGAAAAAGACTAGGATGAAAATAAAATTTTAAGAGAAAAAATAGAGAGCTAAGGACTTCCCTAGTGTCCTTAATGTTAGAGACAACACAAGAGGGTAAAAAGTTTTCAAAAGAAAAAAGAAGGTTACTGAGACTTAAAAATATAATGGAAGAAAAAAGAACAGTTTTTAGAGAACAAAAATTAGAAAAAAGAAATGAGACCTCAAAATTATAAAAACTAAATTCTAATTTCCGAAGACTTGAATGGTTGAACCTAACATTTGGCCCTCTGAGTAGAACCTGAAAATATGACCATTTGGATATGAGAAGAAATTTGATCTGTTTGGTCGTGGGTGTAGTTGGTGAATTGTTGATAGGTACACCACATCATAATTTCAAAAACTATGAATAAAATTGTCGAAGGTAGAATTTAACGAATGATGATAGACTAATAAAAAAAAGTTGAAAGAACAAACAAAATAAAATACATTTTTCTGAGAATATAATCAAAATTTTGAGGTCAATGACCAAACTAACTTAGAATATATAGAAGTTCAAAAGGGCAAAAGGAACCTAACATGTTTTCATCTCCTTGTAGCTCCTAGAATTCTGTTTCTGAGTTCCTTGCTGCAAGATCCACAAACCAATATAACTTTGTCTTTTTCTTTCAAAACAATTCTGTCTTTTGAACAAAACTTTTCCCTCTTCCCTCCTCCTTCTCAATCCAAGAAACAAACAGAAATGTAAATTCATTTTTTTGAACTCAAGATGCAAGAAGTGCAACAACAGAACATTGCATCTTGCAAGTCTGATTCACAAGGAATTTACAAGCACAAAAGAAGAAAAATGTAACTATCCAGTTTCAAGAACCATTGATATCTATCTACATTCACGTAAAAAAGGGAAGAAAAAAAGAAAAGGCCATATCCTACAATTGAAAATTTTCTAGCATCAGAAATCTCCAAATTTGATCCCACTGTAAAAGCAGAAAAGCACTGTGACATATTCAACAATGTTTCGAAACCGATTGAACACACAACCGTCCACCTATTAGAGGGGAAAGAGAAGAGCCATCAAGGTACCTTGTTCAACGACCATCGACCGAAGTGAACGAATCCGCAAACCCAGTTGGCCTTGATGGTATGCTGCCCTTACTATCTTGCAGATCAACGTAACTGAAATCGCTCCCTTCAGATTCTTGCCATCCCTTCACCATTTGGTTGAGGGGCAGGCTATAGTCAATTCCAGAGTACTCCTCTGTGTCGTCGTCGATTGGCTTCCATTTCTCGACAAGTGGAGCAAGGACATTTACAGCATGACCCATATCAGGACGTTGGGTAGGCTCTCTTGCAGTGCAGTGTCCAGCTAATTCAGCAATTATACAAATGCTTTCAGATATATCTTCTTTACAACCCAAGCTTGGATCCACAGCAGCCATCAGTTTCTCCTTGTCAGATTTTATATGCCAGAACCACGCAGCTAGATATTGACTTTCTTCAGATCTGTCTTCGTCGAGAGCCATTAGTCCAGTCAATAGCTCCATTAGCACAACACCAAAACTAAACACGTCGGCTTTGGTAGTAATTTTACCTGTCACTGTATCAATGAAACCATGAAAGTAGAAGTTAGATAGGAAAACTAGTAGGGGCATTTAGAAGATATACAAAAGTCATCCCAAATTAATTTTGATTTTGATTTTGGATTTCATCCATAAAAGTTTAAGAGCATACCAGCATATTCTGGTGCCAAGTAACCAAATGTCCCAGCAAGCCTGGTTACTACAGATCTTTCACCATCAGGGGCTAGTTTAACCAATCCAAAATCAGAAACTTTTGCTCTAAAATCATCACCAAGTAAGATATTTGACGATTTGAGATCCCGATGGATGAAACTCTGATGGGCTAAACTATGAAGATACTCCATCCCTCGAGCAACATCCAAGGCAATGTTTAACCTCCTCTTCCAAGAAAGAGGTTCGAGCTTAAAGCTTTCCCAATGAAAAAGATGCTTGCTGAGAGCCCCTTCAGACATATACTCGTAAACGAGTAGTCTTTCATTTCCTGCAATTGAATATCCCAACAGTGACACCAAATGACGATGCCGTACCTTTGAAAGAACTGCAATTTCAGATTGGAACTCATCCAATGCTTTGCTGCTAATTACACCTGACTCCATTCTTTTGACTGCTATTTTTGTTCCATCATCCAATTCTCCCCTATAAACTACTCCGAATCCACCACGACCAAGTTCATTCTCTGAAGAAAAATTATTTGTCACGTTTCGTAGAACTTGTACAGATATGACTAGATTTCCAGTTTCAATGACGTGAGAATCACCAAATCCACTGTAGTTTCTGCTTCCGGAACCACTTCCGGAGGCGGTAGATGTACTATTGTTTGTGTTATTTGCAACAACAATCTTAACCAAATTGTTGGGATCAGATGGATCTCTAGGATGAACGACCAGAGAACTAGGAGCCTGGCCATTGCGTTTCCTCTTCTTACACAGATATATAGACAGAGGAATAGCAACAAAAGCAACAACTACCACACTTACAACAGGAACTACAGTAGAAACTATTATAGATGCCTTGGAACGAGTAGATGCTTGTCTCACCCCATTTCCAGAACTAGGACTCGGTTCTGTCGTTGGAGAAGACCGGCTATCAGAAGGAGATGGACCTCCAATTTCCGACGATGGGGATTGCTTACCATCTAACAAAGGGTTGCCACCAGTAGAGAGCTTCACAGTGCTACTGAATCGTGGTACAGGAGGGGAGATGTTATTCCCACTTAAATCCAACAATGAAAGAGACTTTAAACCAGTCCAATTTGATGGAATCGTACCACTCAAATGGTTGTCCTGAAGTCGAATCTCAGCAAGGGAAATTAAATCTGCAAGTGAAGGACTCAAGGTCCCATTCAAATCGAACTTAGGTAAGTTAATGACAGAGACATCCCCAGATCTGCAGTTCAATCCCAGCCATGGGCCTTCACATGGATCATTCCCAGTCCAAGCAGAGACGAGCCTTGAAGGGTAACCCATGGCACCGAGAAATTCGATCAGCGCCATGACTTGAGGGGCACAAGCAACCCCTTCCTCAGTTAGACAGAACTGGTTTGAAGAATAACTCACTTTTGATGCTTTAAACTTTGGGACTGGACCCATGAAATTGTTATTGTTCAAATCTAAATTCCTTAAACTCATATCAGCTAAGCTCTTTGGAATGAGACCAACAAATTCATTACCATTCAGATTCAGATCCTGCAGAAGACTCAAATCCCCAATGTTATCAGGAATAGTCCCTGAGAAATGATTCCCATGGAGCCACAAACTATTCAACGAGGTCATTGTCGTCACCACATCAATAGAACCACTCATTCCATCTCCCATTTGATTATTCAACCAAAACTTTGTCAATACCATACCCTTGAAACTAGCCGGAATTCTACCGGTGAGTCTATTGCCAGAGAGCGATAACACAGATAAAGAGGACATAGACCCAAGAAAATCCGGCAAGGGCCCAGCCAAATTACAACTCATACAAGTAAGATTCGTCAACTGAGCTGAATTGCTCAACGCCGGTGGAAACATCCACCCAGAACTACCATTTAAATTATTCCCATCGAGAGCAAGAACTTCTAAACTATCAAGGCCAGTGAAAAAATCAGCCGGAATCGAAGTGAAATTGTTGTAATTAAGGAACGCATACTGGAGATTCTTCAGACCATTGAACGATGGCAAGGGACCGTAAAATTGGTTCTTCTGAAGACCGATGTTCGAGAGCATAGAAAGCTGATTGAAATTCTGCGGCAAAGGGCCTTTCAATCCAAAACCTTGGACCTGAATTTGGGAAACCCTCGAACCATCGCAGAAGACACAAGGCCATTTGTTTCCACATGGGTCGTCATCTTTGGACGGCCATTTCAAGAGCTCAGGATTTTCCAACCCTTTTCTAAAATCATTGAGAATAGCAAGATCATGGGGGTCGGTGGCGCCAAAGCCCACGGAAATTACAGCAAGAAGAAGTGCTAGAGCAAGCTCTTTTTTAAGGTCTCCCATGGCAGATCTATGAAGCAATACCAAGCTCCCAAAAGGACCATCTAGGGCCGAAATGCTTGCCAAGAACAACCTTCACAACCCCATTTCTATGGGTTTCTTACAACACCCACGTGAAATCCAGCACTGTAGAGCAAGAGAATTGGGGAATTCGGGTTAACATACAATCCCAATCCAAAGAACTCTACGACCAAGTGATAAAAGCAAAATGTTGAATTAACAGTTCCAGAAACGAACAGCTAAATCGGTCTGTCTTATAAACCGAATAACGGTGAAGAAATCAAACTTTGGCTGAAGTTGAGAGCGAGAAAGGTGGATCCGTAACGACAAAACTTTCAAGGAAAGACGGAAATGTGGGAAATTTAGATCGGGAAACTGAAGAAAACAAAAGAACAGAGAGAAAAGAGAGGCCCCCAAGAGAGAAATTATTGGAGAGTGTGTCCCTTGTGAGGGAATTTATGCTATCATCGCGTTAATGGTTTCTGGAAGTGGGGAATGCCACGCGCCTTCTACTTCTACTTCTTCTTCTTCTTCTTCTTCCTTATTTTTTTTTCCTTATAACTCGTCTTCTTCTCTTTCCATTTGTCCTTGAATGACGTCATTTCGTAATAACGGAAGGGTATTGTTGTCTTTTCGTTATTTGGCGGTAATCCGGCGCCATCCATCCATCCATCGAATATGACGAACACAAACGGAACTTTCCGACGGAAAGTTAAAACAAAACGTGTCTATTTAAAACTTTCCATCATTACATTTCTTTTTTTCCTTATTGTAATTTTCTTTTCTATAACATTTCACCCTTTTTCTAACTAACATATAACTAAAACAATTTTGATATTTTATATAAACAATTTCCATTTAATTACAATTTTGGAAAACTTTGTGACAAAAACACCCATATACTGTGCACTCTGCACGCAACAAAGTCCATAGAAATTTTCTTTTTTCTTTTTTCTCATGCAACTTCTTTTTTTCTTGCGATTTTATTTTTTCTCGTAATCTTTCTTCTTTTATGATTATTTTTACGTCGTTTAATTTTTCTATCGTATTTTTTCTTTTCCTCTTTTTTGATAGTGTGATTTTTTTGCATAGTCTTTCTTATTTTCCTTTTTTTACTGCGATTTCTTTTCATCGTCTTTCTTATTTTCCTGCGATTTATTTCCATCTTCTTTCTTATTTTTCTCGTTTCTTTTCATCAATTTTCTTCTTTTCTTTTTTTACGTCGTTTAAATTTGGGTAACCATCTAAACAACGGTACACAAAAAATAGCAAAATATAAAAGATCGTGTATAAATAATTTTGAAAAAAAAATCATTTAGATTGGAGTAGCCAAATGTAAACAATCGTATAAAAAAAATAAAAGATGTGAAAAAAAAAACAATCGTGTAAAAAAAAATAAATCGTGTATAAAAAATCTTGAAAAAAATCATTTAAATCGAAATAGGTAAATAATTGTGTAAAAAAAGTATGTGTACCAAAAGAATTAAAAAAGTCATGTACCAAATTTTGAAAAAAAAATCATTTAGATCTAAAGGATAAAATCTAAACTATCGAGTAACTAAATTTAAGCGTAGTCAAATTAAATGATATAATTGAAAACATAAATTGCAGTCGTATTTAAATGATCACGTACCAAACAATAACCAAATCTAAACGATAGTAAATGTATTACGCGTGTTGTTGATAGCCTAATTGACGGGACATTTTTTATATTTTAGTGGGTCTTTAGGCTTTTTCCATTGTTGAATGGTTCTATACATGTAAATACTTTGTCATCTCTACAAATTTTGACTTGTGATAAAATTTAGTTCACAAATTCTTAAAATTATTTAGAATTTATGTATTTTATTTTATCAAATTAGATGGAAAAAATTATAGGAAAATGGTTATGGATGAAAAAAAAAACAAAACCTTTTACAGAAAATATAGCAAAAACAATTTAAATGAAATAAGACAAATGGGATGAATTTTCCTATAATTTGTAGATAGTTTTCATATAATTTTATTATTCTTGAGAGTGAACCTTTATAACTTTAAATTTTCAATTTAAACATATTAATAATAAATTTGATGTTTTTGTAAAATTAGAAAGGATTGATAACTATTTACCCTTCACCTGATTATTTTTGTATGAAATGTATTTTATCAAAATATTATATATTTTTTACATTTTTTCAATCAAAATTTTGGTTTTCTTTCGATTAGATTAATTATCACGCCTCTTTTACCCATCTTTTACTCTCCTCATGAGTGATGAATAATAATTATTACTTTTATTATTATTATTATTAACATATTTGATTTTTTTATTTACAAAGTTTTGTTAGGAGAGATTTGAAACTTCAATCCAGTTATGCACAATTTAAATTTAGATTATTTATTTAACAGTATGACAACAAGTTCAAACACAATATTTATTTATGAATACTAAAACATAATTGTATATGATTAAATATAATGAAAAATGCGATTTAATCGGTTTTATTTTTTCTTTCTTGGCTTAACCAAACAATAAATCTCATCATTTGACTAAAATGTCAAAGTCTCTCTTTTCCCACCTAACTTAACACTAAAACTTAAATCATATCGAACTAGTCGATCTATATTTTTATTTCACATAAAATATAGTGTATGTATGAACAAATTACTTTATTAATTAAAGTGGAGAGGAGTTCAATATATAAATATAAATAGTAAATTGAAAAAAAAAAACGATTCTTACATTTAGTATAAGATATCGTATCATTATGGTTAAGTTAAATTGACTTTAAAAAAAAAAAAAAAGAGCATAGAGCAGCTGAAAAAATGAAGGCTTTATAGGATCTCAAAAGAATTGTTCTCATCTTTTGATGAGAGGCCAATATACTTTACCTTTTAAAGGGGAAAAAAAAGAAAAGAAAAGAAAAGAAGATATTATTTTTAAAATTTGCAGGACAAGGAGTGTGTAGAATAGAGCGCATGGGATAACCACCATCTTAAATATAAAAATAATAGAAAGGAAAATGATATTTGCACTTGGTGGCATTTACGTAAATTCATCTCCCCAACCAAGACGTGACTTCCACTTACGAGAAAATCACGGGACCGTCTCTCCTTCCATTTTACTTTTACCCCCACCTCACTCCGACGACCGCCGCCTATTTTTCTTTTCATTTTTGACCCCCAAACTTCTTCTTCTTCTTCTTTTTTTTTCTTTTTTTTTTTTAAATGACTAAATACTTTTAAATTTATAATTTATAATTAATTTGTTCGTAAAATCTTTGAAAAATATATAAAAAGAAATGAATAGAATAATTTGCAATTTGCAATTTTATTTAAATATCATGGTGTCTAGCTAAGCCTACGCACTTACCCATATCATTTCGTTAGCTTCAAATTATTATATATATTATTTGGAGGACTTCTTTTATTCTCTCTGACACGTGGCACATGGAGTTTCATTCAGATACTTCTCCTTCTATTCGCTTCTACCAATTATATATATATATATATATATATATATATATATATATATATATATATTATAAACCTAATGGATTAATATGAATATGAATTATTTGAGAGAAGTAAAGTTTTACTTATTTACTTGTTCCATTATTTGAAAATACCCTTTAAAATATATATATAGACCCATTAATTATTTAAGTAACAAAAATGGAAAACTGAACCTAACAATGTTAATGTCACATTTCATGTTCACGAGAATCTTATCCCAATGTTGTGTTTTGTGTGTGTTTTTTTTTTTTTTT
This sequence comes from Cucumis melo, assembly GCF_025177605.1. Classification (NCBI taxonomy): domain Eukaryota; kingdom Viridiplantae; phylum Streptophyta; class Magnoliopsida; order Cucurbitales; family Cucurbitaceae; genus Cucumis; species Cucumis melo. The sequence continues at coordinate 31,990,467 of NC_066860.1, read as the reverse complement.
TAGTATGAGTATATATTATATATTAATTATTATTGATGAAGCATGTATTGCATATACAAACTTTGGTATAGAGTGGATGAAAATTGAGGTGTACAGCTATTTCCAAATTATTATTATTATTATGTTGACAAATTTTGGTAAACGTAGACAAAGAGAAGCATTTCTGAATAATGCCATTTAAATATTTACCCGAAAAAAGGTCACGGGCTATGTTATGAAGTACAATCCCTCTAGTCACCTCCATTGTGGAAACACTTTCTTCTTTGTTATTCTTTATTTAAACATATATGATTTGTCTTAAACTAGTTTTTTTTTTTTTTCATTCTTTTTATATCATCGATTTTGATTTCTTCCATTTTTATATTTTCGTTTCCCAATATTTCAATTCACAATTTTTATTAAAATGATTTCCGGTCTATTTTTATTTTATAAAAAAACTTCTATATTTGACTTAATTCACTTTAGTTTAATTGAAAGACATGATATTAGAACATGCATGTGTTAAGTTATTCTAATTAATTACTATGAAGCGATTTAGACCATAAATTTCTTCGTCTTCCGTATTTGAAGGTATCAGTTGAATTAAATTATTGTCGACATTTTATAATTAATATTGATTTTCTAATAAAAAATTTCTTCTCGTTTTCTATGAACTTAGATTTTCTACGATTCTTCAAACAAAAGTAAGAGAAAAGTGTGCCTAAATAGTTATATATTCGAATCTTCTTGACTTAATTTGTTACACTAAAACCAATTAGACGTTTCTTTAGTACAAAACATTAAAGGTAAGAGATCAAATCATAAATTATTTAGTCATCGAAAATAGGGTTTTTTTTTTCTCTTTTATAATAAAAATGGGTTAAATAACTAAAATTTATGAGATAAATTCTAATACAAAATTATTATTATTTAAAATAAGACAATGAATTATAAAGTAATAACAGAAAAATTGAACATTTATATATGAAACCAATATGTATGTTATAGCGTGAAATGGAAGCAAATACACTATAATTCTAGTCAACTCCACGGTGTAATTAATTCCGATGAAATAAGAGATTCTCAAAGTATTAGGAATCTAAAACTTTCAAAATGGAATAATAACAAATTTATTAACTTCCAAGTGGTCATATATTCTTTCTCTCACTTTCCACGGAGTTATTAACTTCAACCATATTCACTTTTAGCCAATTGAATTGTATAGTATAATTGTCAAAATGCAATATATATATATATATATCTTCTTCAATATCTTTTCAAGTGGATACATATACATTTAAACTTAGTTCCATATTCTCTTATCCTTTCCTTTATTTGACTTTGTTTTGAAGTTAATTATAATTCCTAATATAATCTTATTTTGAAAACTATTATGATCTTTAGAATAGTCATATTGACGTAAATTGGTATAAGATAAATTTTTAGTTAGTCGAAAATATCGTTAATGATAAAAATAAAAATCCTAAATTTATTAAATTGTTTCTTAGATATTTTTTAAATCAATTAATAGATGATAACACCAACCACCAACCAACAACCAACAACCATGCAAACAAAATATTTAATTAAAAATAAGGTTAAGAAAACATAAATGGAAGAAAATTCAAAATCGAAAGATAAAATATAAAAATACAAAATGTAAAAATCTTTTAAAAATTATATATATATATATATATAAATAAAACTCAAATGATATTTTATAAAATTGTAAAAGTCCCAACAAAAGAGGGAAAATGGAAACTAGAGTCCATGATTAGGATTTAAAAGGGAGTTTAGTCCTAAACGTTTTCATTAAGATTCAATGGAAGGAGAATAAAGTTAGGGGAGGAAGGGCAGCGGCGGTGCAGGCAGAGGAGGCTTTTGTTTTGTTTTGTTTTGTTTTGATTTTATTTTATATATTATAAATAAATTAAAATTAAAATTAGAAAAAGTAAAATGTATATATTTGTATATTGATATGGTAAAGAGAGACAAAAGTGGGGTCTAAATCTTATGCTAAACCTTTTTGTTTGTATTGCAATGGCTTTGTAGTGATGTGGGGAGGAAGGTGAATGAGTCCAATTAGTCAAAAGCTGGATCCTTGGGCCCTACTTTCTTACTCTCTCTCTCTCTCTCTCTCTATATATATATATATATTAATTTATCCCATCTTTTAATCTATTTCAATCCATTTTAGTCCAATATTCCCATTTTTATTAAGAATAAGGTTAATTTTTTTTTATACCATTTGTAAGGTGTCTTCTTGAGAATAAATGTAACTTTGTTCTTTAGTTTGGTTAGCTTATGCTTTTTGAGTAGTGGTAATTTAAACAATTTTATAATATTATATGTAAAGGAAAAAGAGGTAGGAAAACACTTAGGAAACAATTTATGTTTAAATTTCTCCAAAAAAAAAAAAAAAAAAAAAAAAGAAGAAGAAGAAGAAATAATTAGAAATAATGAAGTGTTGAAATGGAAAAAAATTGGTGGCGACCATGATTGTGTCGACAATGAATGACCTTAATTTTAGGATCCGTTTTAGTTTTTGAAAGCAAAGCAAAAGCCACGTGTCCATGTCGGCATAGGAAAGAAAACGCCATATTAATCTCTTTCTCTAATTTCAATCAAATCCACTACTCACTCTCTCCTTTTTCCTTTTAAACTAACGCTTCCACTCAAACATCTCCCCATTTTTTATTTCTCATTTTCTAACCTAAAATATACACTTTTACCTAAACATTTTAGGACACTCATTTGTTTCTCATAAATACTGGTGAGTGATTAATCGGTTATTACAGTTAAATTTTCATTTTCGAGGTTGAATAGTAAAGTAGTTTGAATTCTTCATCTTCTGATTTATACTTAAAAAAAAACCTTTATCATTCATGGATTTTTTTCTTTAATATTTTAAGTAATTTTCTTTTAAATGATCCGTATCTATTTATTTTCTTATCATTGTTAATAAAAAATGTATATATTTTAACCAGAAATTTAACACATAAAATTTTCAAATTGAAATTTGAATTTTTATAACCTTTAAATTTTAGATTTTTAGATTTTTTTTGTTAGTTAGATAGAAATATTGTTTAATTGGTTTACAAGTACCGATGATTTCTCGTATATACCAAAAGTATAGATAGTATAGTTTTATTTGGAATATGAACATTTACAAGTAAACCATGAGAAGATTCGAATTACCTCTCCAACCTATTAGTATTTATAATTCAACAATTATGAAGATATGCAAATCGATAGAATTTATGAGAAAGAACAATGATGTAAGGAAATGGAGGAGGGAGAGAGAGAGTGTGTGTGTGTGTGTGTGTGTAAGAGCATGTGCATGAATGGGATAATAGCATTAATTCATTGAAATAATAAGAGAAGACAGAGTGAAAGAAAAGAAAAAAAAGAAAAAAGAAAGAGAATATGAATAATTCCTTCTCTTACCACTGCCCAATGCCAACCAATCAAACAAATTGATTCTTCTTCCCCCATAAAAATCCCAATAATGTCCACAAAAAAACTAAATTGGTCCATCATTTCCAAAGATAAGTCTGATCCCAAAAGGAAAAGAAGAAATAGAGAGAATATGTATGATATATATGTACTTGAATAATGTGTAGAGGGCAGTTATGGAAATAAAAAAAAGAAAAAGAAAAGAAAGGAAAAGAACATATGGGTTGAAGCCCACATATGTTTGTTTTGTTGGCTCATCTCATCTAACTAAGCTGCCTTGCTGTTTAGGGTCTTTCTTCTTCCTTTGATATTACTTATTGGACAGATAGGTCTCAATCTGTCTCTATTTTTCATCATCAATGTTTTGGTTGTTCTTTCATTTGGGTGTGTGAAGGAGGGAGCCATTCCATGTGCCCCTTCTTTAACTTTTCTTACATTTAAATCTCCCTTTTTTCTTCCCCCTCTTTTAAATGGAACTAACTCAACCCACATACAATATATGATGAATGATTTAAGGGCTCAAAAACATCTTTTGTACACTTCATTTTGTTTAGCTATTAGAAAGTCAGAACAGTGAATTCATTGAAACCTTTCTGTTTTGTGTCTGTTGGTATTTTTTTTGTGGTCTATATGGGGTTAAATTATCTTTGATGAAGAAATTTATATGAGAGATGTTTTAGTGATTAAAAGTCAAACAATCCTCTAATAATTTGACCATGTTTTCCTAATCATTTTAAGACCTTCCATATATTTCTTAACTTACCACAAATATTTTGTTTGCAAGAGTTACATTTCACAACAGTATGTTTTTAGTTATTTTAAGTAGACAAGAACAACAAGAACAACAACAACAGATGGTAGCATAATTATCTGGTAGCAAGCAGGTGAGGCTCCGGCACTGTTGCAGTTAAAATCTGAGATTCAACCACCTGGACAAGGCCGGTGGCCAACCTTTGGGTCAAATCTTCAACAGGTATCTTCATCACATCCTTTCTCATCCCAATATCAGCGGCGTATCTACTGGCACAGTACACCCCAACGGCCGTTGCTGCCATTCCATAGACGTTGGTTGTCACAAGACGCAGTGGTGTTGAAAGAACCGCTGCCAGAGGTCCTCCAATGATTGAAACTGCTTGCCCACTTTGTCCCATGGTCCTTTGATCAACCACAAGTAATCCAGTTTTGCAGTATATTGCAAAATCTTCACAGTTGTTCTTGAATACATTATAGCATCCAAAGCCATTGTCGAGTAGGTATTTTGCTCGATGGACCACAAGATCATCTGAATCAGAGCTTGCAAGGGTGCAAGTTCCACCTCGAGCTTTGGCCAGAAAAAGAGTGGGACTAACACCATACTCGAAACGATACAACACTCCACCGGCAAGAAAACAGTTCAAGCATGAGGAAACAACTCCATTCCCTTCTTCTAGAGGAACACAGGTAGCGCATGGCACGAAGGATCGAGCAGGTCCTGAACTTACGAGTAAGACATCAAGCACGGTCCCGGTTCCTACTTCTTGACCTCTTCTGGTAAAATGAATAACTCTGCCATCTCCCACATAGATGCCTGAATTGTTCCCATTAGCAAATATAGATTAGAGGAAAACAAACGAAAAGCGACACAAAGTGATGTATTTGAATCTAGTCCCAATACAGTTTACTGTCATAACATGTAGCATAAAGCAGCATATTCTGCTAGAGACTAAGAGAACACAATAAGTCAGCAACTTAGAAGACAGCACACTGATTTGATCCAAAATTTACATTTGATCCCATGCTCAATATTCACTAGTGATCCTTCGTTACTAGAGGAAGTGGTAGGCAGTAACAATATCAAAATTCTGAAACAGCCACTTTCTTTTCTGGAAAATCACAAGTGAATAACATTCAACATTCAACAGTTCTAAAGAAAAACAAAGTACTGTACAAGATGAGATACAAGATTCCAGAAAGAATTACAAACTCTTGGCATGCAATAAAGATCCAAATCTAGACCACATTGATAGATAGAGGGTATTATTTTGAGTTCAACCTTAGACACCAATAAGTTCTTATGAAACAAAATTTTGAAGAAAAATACTACAGAAACCTCATCCTTCACTACTTCTTTCAAACAAATCAAGCCAAAATAAGGAGATATAAAGGCCAGGCTTAAATCAGAGGTTACCTAAAGCATATTCCAATACTTGAGCTCTCAAATCAACCACTTAAACGACTAATCAACCATTTCAAATTACCCAGCAGGCCAGATGAATATTTGGAGAAAATCTAATTCTACTCTAATCGTCTCTAAAACTACAGGCAATACACACATAATCCAGAAAAGAGAGAAAAATGAAGGGAAGATTGAGAAGAAAACCATGATGGGCATAGATATAAGCGGCTCTCCAAGAGTAGATATGATCACCCGGTTTCAAGCTCCCCTGATTAACTCTACAAGCAACCAATTCAAACAATTCTTCATTTAGACGAAAAGGGCAATGAAACTGAACGATTGAAAGGAAACCCAATTGGGATTGCTTAAAATTAAGGGTACCCGAAAGATTAAAACATGTGATAAAACTTAAAAACAGAGAGAATTGATAGATCAAATTACCTGTTGGAAAGAAGCCCCATATCTGGTTTCGGCGGAAGGGAACAGGGTTGTTTTTCCCCCCAAATTGAAATGCTGAAATGGGGAAGTCCAATTCTAAGAGAAGCGTAAAGGGAAAGAGAAAGAGACAAACTTACGATTGTGCCCTCTTGAGCATGGGGTTGGTCTCGGGGGCCGCACTGGAAAAATCAGTGTGTGTTGGAATGAGTTGGTTCAATTTCCAATGAACTGTAAATCTCATTAGATTGATCTTTCATTAAATTACATAATCAAGTTTGTTACATTAATACAACAAACCTACTTTATCTTCAAAGATTCTTTCCTCTACATAACAATATCTCAATATCTTAACAAACCAGAGCCGGAAGAAAAAAAAAAAAAGAAAACCCTAACCCCCATTTAAAAAAGATCCCTACTTTTAATTTACATATCCATGTTCATATATGGAATGATCCTCATTCTCTGTTGCACTATCTGTAATAATAATATGGGGGTTTTTGTTCTTGTTCATCTTCAACTTCTATCAATGGCTTTACAGTCGATTCAATGATCTCAAATCTATTTAGATTGTTAATGGCAGATTTAGCGGGGTTTTGATGGAGTTGGGATGAGTATGATGGACCAGTCATCGTCTTCACTGCTACGGCTAAGGCTTTCAAGGCCTTTCCTAATTCCGAACTAAATGTCTTGCCTGAATTTTCTACCATGTTTAAACTTTCCATGGTAGAATATTAGTTTTAGTTGGTTTATAGAATGTGGGTTATTTGACGTTGACCCAAATTTGGGTCAAAGTGGAAGAAAAGAAGATTAAAAATCTAATTTTTATTAGGGAGCGGAAAGAACCCACCAAATCCTGCAAAGATTTTCACTTATGTCCAATACATAACTAAATATCAAAAAGCCATTGAGGACATTTTTTTCCCTCTTTATAGCCTTCAAAATAATTGGCTAATTTGTCTGTTTTGGAAGTAACCAAGTAGAGTTGTGAAGAGTTTCATCAACCCCTAAACAGGACAAACAATGAATCTAATACCATTGCTAACCTAAGGAAAAATTTGAACTCTTTTTACTAACAATGCAATCTTTTTTTAGCAAAAGAAAAACTTTCAATTTTGAAGAATAATATTACAGACCCAGTGTTAATTGAGAGGTGAAAAGAATTTACTCAAATTTAAACAATTTGGTGGGTTGATTTTAGCCTTACCCGAGGACGACTTAATTCAACTTTGGGCCAAATCAACCCTCCTCTCTAGGCCCGGGTAGAAACCTTGACTTATCAGTGATCAGGTATGATAGCTTCTCCATTCTTATTCTTCTTTGATATATCGAATTTACCCTTGAACTCGACTCGAGTTATGATGTCATGGGCTTTTCATTAGAACAATAAGTTGAAGAACAGATGGATTCATTGAAACATTCTATTTCGAGTTTGCTTTAGTTCAATTTTGCATTTATAGAGAAAACAAGTCTCTTGCAAAGATGGAATTTATCAACTTCTTGTATTGATTATGGTCAAACAGACAACTCATAAAATACGTGTTTTCCTAATAAATTATAGACCTCTTAAATAACTTTCAAAATGCCACAAATATTTTGTTTGCAAGAGTTACATTTCACAACAGTTCTTCCTGTTTAAAACTAGACAAACAACAACAGGTATCTTCATCACACCAGTTTCCTTTTAAAAATATATGTTAGTTTTAAATTATCTGCCAATAAGCAGGTGAGACTCCGGTGCCATTGCAGGTAAAATCTGCGGTTCTACCACCTGGAGAAGGCCGGTGGCCAGCCTTTGTGTCAAATCCTCCACAGGTATCTTCATCACATCCTTTCTCATCCCAATATCAGCAGCATATCTACTAGCACAGTACACACCAACGGCTGTCACTGCCATTCCATAGACGTTGGTTGTCACGAGACGGAGTGGTGTTGAAAGAACAGCTGCAAGAGGTCCTCCGATGATTGAAACTGCTTGCCCACTTTGTCCCATAGTGCTCTGATCAACCACAAGTAGTCCAGTTTTGCAGTATATTGCAAAGTCTTCACAGTTGTTCTTGAATACATTGTAGCATCCAAAGCCATTCTCTAGTAGGTATTTTGCTCGATGGACCACAAGATCATCTGAATCAGAGGTTGCAAGGCTGCAAGTTCCACCTCGAGCTTTGGCCAGAAAAAGAGCAGGATTGACACCATACTCGAAACGATACAACACTCCACCAGCAAGAAAACAGTTCAAGCATGAAGAAACAACCCCATTCCCTTCTTCGAGAGGAATGCAAGTAGGGCATGGCACAAAGGATCGAGCAGGTCCTGAACTTGCCAGAAAGACATCAAGCACGGTCCCGGTTCCTACTTCTTGACCTCTTCTGGTGAAGTGAATAACTCTTCCATCTCCAACATAGATACCTGAATTATTCCACTTAGCGATATAGATAAGAGAAAAAAAAAACCAAAGCGACTCTAAGTAACGTATTTGTTTCAGTACGAATATAATTTCAATACAAGTTATGTAGTATAAAAGCAAATTCAATGTGTGAAAGGAAAACTAAACGTGCAAAATGACACACAAAATTCTTGAGAGAATCAAGCACTCTTAGTATCCAATAAAGATCAATAATTCCTCACATAGACCACATTGATACAATCTTATAAACTAAAAAATTGTTATGGCACAAATTTTGAAGAAACATACCACAACAACTCATCCTTACTACTACTTTCCAAAAGATCAAGCCAAGCCAACATAAGAAGAATCAAAGAGCAATAATGCAGTATCATAGATCAAACTATCCCTCTCTGATTAAATCAGAGGTTAACTTACAGGCCAGATGAATATTTGGGGAAAGTTTAATTCCACTCGAATCATCTCTAAAACTACAACAGGCAATACACACAAAATCCAAAAAAAGTAAAGAGAAACAAGATGGAAAGAGCGAGAAGATAACCATGATGGGCATAAATATAAGCGGCCCTCCAAGAGTAGATATGATCACCCGGTTTCAAGCTCTCCCGATTAACTCTACAAGCAACCAAATCAAACAACTCTTAATTTAGGGATTGAAATTGAACAAATAAAAGAGAACCCAATTGAAATTGGTCAAAATTATGAGAACTCGAAGGATTAAAACATGAGATAAAACTGAAAAAACAGAGAATTGGTAGATCAAATACCTGTTGGAAAGAAGCCCCATATCCGTTTCTCTTTGATTGCCCTCTTCTCAATTGCCAGCGGATGCAATGGAATGGCGACGATTTAATGAAATACCTAAAATCAATGAATGGGAAATGGCTGAAGTCAGAGAGAAGCGTAACGGAAAAGAGATAGAGACAAAACTTACAATTATGCCCTGTGACATTGGTGGCGGTACTGAAAAAGGCGCGTGGAATCAGCGTGTATCGATATCGTTGCGGCCTTAACAAAGCCTTTAGAGAAAGGTAAGAACTTGGATTGATGAGTCGGTTCATCGAAGGGATAACCTTTATGATTAACTGCCTAAACAAGAATTCACGAATGAATCTGATTTCTGGATGAGAATAGGTTGATATCTTATCTGACTAAACAAAACAAATTTAGTTTTACACTTCCCTTTTCAAATTCTAATCTTCTTGTAATATTTGTTTACAAGATTAGAAGGATAACCCAACATTTAACTTTTACTAACGAAATCATATATTTATTAGTGCTAATATTTACAAATCGAAAAATTCATTACCAAAGTTTTATTCGTTTTATTATTCTCTTATTTTAATACGTTTTAGTTAGATTGACGTACATCTTCGTAGTGTCTTTGTTATATCTCGAAAAATGATATCATAGTCAAAAATAACATTGAAACACATTTCTATCCATTCAAAAGAAAAAATGATCGGAAAAAAAAAAAAGAAAAGCTTAAATGTAAAAGCCTACCCAACCTTACCATTTGAAAATAAATAATTGTAATAACTAATTAGTTTAATAATCCAACATGATTAATGGCCTGAAAAGAGGCAAAATAACATATCCTAATTAACTTGGTTGATCAGTGTTAGGTTTTCAACTTTAATTATGTTTAATTATTATTATTTGTTATTTTTTTTTTGATTTATTAACCAATACCAAACTTTATGGTTTCATTAAAATTAATGGCGTTTCTTAGTGGAAACCCCATGGTTATATTTTTTCTTTTCCTTTTTTGAACCCCCACTTCCCTTTTTCCCCACTTCTCATTAATTTGAAGAGACAATCACTTTTACTGACAAGTAATTATTTTATTATAATTCCAATTCAAAGAAATGTTGTTGTTCAAAAATGTTTCTTTTAGTGTATAAATATATATAATTTGAAGTTTTAATTGCTCAAAGTACATGGGGTTTTTTTTCTCTCTTTAATTAATTTACAATTTTACTTAACATACATATATATATATATATATATATATATTTAATGCTAGAGTTGATTTCTAAAATTTAATTCCAAGACCCAAAGACTATGGCTTTAACTACAAAATTTCATTGATGTCACTTGAAGTTAATTCAATTAAATAATGTAATTCAATATTTAAATCATGAAAATAAACAAAAGTCAAAAAGCTTAATTGGGTGTATTTTGAAATTTTTGAAGCCATATATTAAAAAATTGCAACTTGCCAAAATTAATAATATAATTTTTATTTATCTTGGTTTGCACCTGAGACTATTAATAATTATAGAATTCCCATACTTAACGAACTATTATTAGATAACATTTTTACTTTCAAATCACAAAAAGCCAAACATCACATTACGTACATACAAAACATTTTCTATTTAGTGGAGGATCCAAAGAAAATGCTTACCATATGGAAGTCATAGTAATATATATAATGAAATGATCACATTATGATTAAGTCATATATTTATTTTGACAGTGGACAAAGTTTAAGTACACATGCATGGTTGACGGATTGGACATTTGAAATGTCACAAAATTAAAATATTGATGTGATAACTTATAAATAATAAGACACTCAGCATTTTGTCTTATATTCATTCACAAGTCCAACAAATTAAATTAGTGGTGCAACCAACATGTCACTTTATACATTTATATAGTTTATGTTTACTTTTTTTTTTCTTTCCATTTTTTTATAGAAAATTCCTTATTCATTCTATTCTACACAGTAACGATTCATATATGCAAAGTTTAAATTGCAATGAAGTAATAATTAGAGAAAGAAGTTTTATTTGATGGTTTCTTTATATCACACAAAATTATATGAATAATTCATAAATTCATAAACTATTGGTGAAAACCATCCTAATATCCAAAGTAATGGTATGAATTAGTAATGTGAATACAAATAGTATTGGTTTGTAGACTACCTTATGAAAAATTAGAAAAAAATGATACTTGGAAATTTTTTGGTAACAACTTTGTTGTAAATTTAAAGTTTGGTTTTTATTAAGTGTATAATATATTAATGGCCAAAAAATGGCAATAAAGTTAAGTTACAAAAGGGACTAGAAGACAAGGAAATTTTAGAATCAAAATGATTGTAAGTTTGAAAAGAAAAAAGAAATGATTTCTTCAAATTGCTTACTTTTTATTTTAGTGGTATAAAAAAAAAAAAATTGGTGGAAGTTGTTTGAGTGCTCTTCAAACTCTTCTTCAAAATAATGGGAAAAGCAACAAAAGATATAACTAAATCCCAATTTTATTTATTCCAAATTCCAATTTTGTAATATTCTCATCCTTTTAGTAGCATTTTAATTTTAAGTTTTGATGTTCCAATCCTAAAATTAGGTTGATTTTCTAAGCATGGAAGGATCCTTCTATATTCTCTATTTGAACTTATTTTCTTCGAGAATTTTAACTTCAACCAATAAGTCATTTTATTGCCGCCTAAATAATAAACATATGATCTCTATTTATTAATTTAATTATGGTTGATTTTATTAAAAAAGCTGTTCTTTGTGAGTTTAATTTTTTTTGGAAGATTTTATTTTTTATTTGTCTTCAAATCTATGTAGAACAACATTTTAGATGTGAAACTTTTGAGTCAACTTAACTCAACATTAAAATTAATCATACGAGGTCAAAACAAGAGTACGAAGAAAAAGTTACCTTCTTCATTATAACCTCAAAAATGAGGTAAACCACACACTGCAGTTATAATCGGTTGAACAAAAAGATCTCTATAGATATTTAGATCTCGTGGAATATTCACCATTACATTACATAAATATAAGATTGTTACACAATATTTAAAACCCCATCCTTGGTCACACAGTAGGACACATCCCTAATAAATAAATCCTACTTTTACCTCTAGAGGTTCTTTTCGCTCTTTTTTTCTGCCTAACCTTCTTTTTAAATAAAGTACTAAACGTGGAAGGATCAGTAGACGCATTAGATGTGTTAACTAGAGCTAACACACCCACAGCACCCTCATCACGCCCTTACCAACAATTTTTCAATCATAACAAAATAGGATTGAAAAAAAACTAAGACCCCACTTTTCTAGAACAAAAAAACCCTACTTTTTATTTACAGGTAAATCCTCATTATTATTATTATTCTCAATTCCGCTGACTGTAATAACAACATGGGGTTGTTGCTGTGCTTCATTATCATCTTCTTCTACAAATGGCTTTATAGTTCCTTTGTGAAGCAACTGAGGTTTCTCTGGTGAAACACTTTTGAACTTAGCTTTTAGAGAGAGTTCAGCCACTGCTTCACTTAAATCTTCCACTGATTTAACAATGTCAATCAATATGGAAGCCACTGTGGCATCTGGAATTATTGCTAGAAGATTTGAAATATCGTCTGAAATTTGTGCTGTGCCGGATTTCAGAGTGTTTTTCAGATCGTTAACGGCTGATTTTGCCGCATTTAGATGGAGCTGTGATGAAGGTGATGGATCAGTCATCGTCTTCATTGCTGTGGCTAAGGCTTTTAGGGCTTTTCCTGATTCTGAACTTATGGTCTTGCATGGAACTTCCATCATTCTTCGAAATTGTGATGGCTCCTGTGATTTCATAACAAATTTTAAAATTAGTGATAAGAAATTAATTAGGTCATGCTATATTACTATATTAAAATATATATAGGTTAAAGTATATGCATAGCTTTAGGGTATTTCTCAATTGAGTCATTAGTTGGGAAATCTACACAAGATCCAACAAGTGGGTTATTTCTTTTAAATGGAGTGAAAATCACCACCCATAGAAGTTTGAACTCAATATCTATCGTTTGGTACAATGTATTTATTATTATTACTTTAGGGATTCCCTTTGAGTGTACTTTCCATTCGGTTTCTAAATTTTGAAATATAAATTTTTAGTTTTTAATTTTTGATTTTTTTTTTGTTTCAATCTAATCTATATAAATGAGATTTAGAATATTATTTCTTTCAAGCTTTACACTTATTATAACTTTAATTTTCTAATTAATAATCAAAATTCAACTCTTTATAAGTTAAGTCTATTTATTAATTTAAAATAATTAAAATTAATTAAGTTTCATTAATTTTTCATCATTATCAAAATTAATTTGAAATTTTCACTTAATAATTACTTTGAATTAAGTAGTAGACAGTCGACAACAAATACTAATGAAAAGACCAATACTACAAGTTAAAAAAAAAGCGTAAAACAAAGACGTCTTGAGTTTTCATGTGATATGATAATATTATTCTCATTTAATTAATACGCTTAGCTGTAAATCCATTTTTATATAAGCTTGAATTATTTATTATTTAGGGTTAAGAGAGAAATGGGATTAGTACTTGGAGTTGATGAGGGGAGAGGTGAAAATTGAGAGCTTCAATATGGTAAGCACATTGTCGAGCAAAGGATCCAATTTTCAGGTAATGTTTCCATGGATGACGAAACCCAAAGTTTCCATGTCTTGGTTCCCATCTTGCAAAGTTTGCCTGTCACATGATCAAAATGTAAATAATTAAATGAAAATGAAGTTATTTTATATATATATATATATATATATATATATGTATGTATGATCAGCTGTATTCAACCCAATAACCTATGTTCTTCACTGACCAAAAAGTAATTACCAAAAGTTAGTGCTTTTCATGGAAGGCAACAAAGGCTCTAGTGGGCATGCAAGAAAAATAATATTAATTTTCATCTTCTTAAAAGTCAAAATGGGTCGGTTGGGTCAATTGAGTTGTTAATGCATTTCATTCAATTTAATTATTTGCATACTAATAATCTTTTTAAACTTATGTAACTCTTATTTCTTAAAACCCCTGAGAATAATTTATTAAGAATACATGTTTAAAGAAGTGTTTTCAAATATAATAAAATAAATCAATTTATTTATAAATATAATAAAATTCTACCTTCTATAAGTGGTTTATCGTAAATAAAAAAAGTGAAATTTTACTAATATTTGTGAAGATGGTGATCGAGTTATTTAAACATTTCTAAAAATTTGATAGGAAAGAGAGAACCCACCATGGAATCTTCCGTGCTCTTAGAATTAAGAACAACTTTGTACTCTTGAAGGAATGATTTGTCTTTTTCAGGAACAGTAACATGTTCATCTGAAGAGTGAAAATATTCCCCACCAAATCCTGTAAAAATTAATTAACCTTTTATTATTCCTCATAAATATCCTCCTAGATAATTAAGATTGATTATTTTATTCATGTCAAATAGAAGATGAAGAGAAGCCAAAATAATGATCTTTTTTTGTCCTAATTAATTTTTCTAACCTTCAAGATAATTGGCTAACTTGTTTATATTGGAAATAATTGAGTTGTGAAGAGTTTCTCCAGCCCAAACTGGACAAACAACAATGGAGATGATAATGCAAATGGCTCCACCAACAAGAATGGTGGTTAGTCTTTGATGAGCCATCGTCAAGAACTCGTCCACTCGATAACCCGAAACCGAAACCATACTGAAAGTTAATATGAATATCAACACTCCATAATCATATCTTGCTTTGATCCCAGGGAAGAACCTTGAAAATGTTGCTGATGCAGCTGAAACCAAAACCATCTCAAGAAATTCAGCTAAGTGAGAATAAATATCCATTAAAAGTTTCTTACGAAATAACTTTACCATATAGTTTGTTGTTTGTTTGTTTGTTTTTTTTTTTTTGACATTAGTGGAATATGCTTTGGAATTTGTATTAATTAAGAAGAAGATTAAAGTTTACCAATAAGAAAAACAAAGATGCCCAAAACAAATGGTTCTCCTTTTTGTCCAGAGAGATTGGCTAAATAGTCAACTCCCACTCCCAAAGCACCAGCCAACATTGTTCCCAAACCTCTATTCAAACCTTTACTAAGAGTTGCACCTGCAAAAACAACCAAAGTTATAATAATATTAATTTCAATCCAAACAAAACATGTCAAAAACCACAACAAAGTTAAAAAGCTTTGACCTAATTCTACGGATTTTTTTTTATTCCAAATATTCTAATGATGTATTCATTCAACATGATGAAAGAGTTCAAATATTTACCCATAGGAAAGTTTAAATATTTACGCAAAGAGTTCAAATATATATATATTAGGATGAGGGGGCTCTAGATTCATGTTATACTAAGATTCAATATGATAGTATCACATTGACCCGAAATCAAGCAAAAACAGAAGTATTTAGAGCAATAGAACTAGCACAGTAATCCGAAAACAACTTTCATCTAGTACTCTACAAATCGATGAGAGCAATGATTTTGTAATTATTTTATTTTTGAAAAATTCAATTTTATTTTGTTTAATTTCCTAAAACAAATTTCATCTTTAAATTCTTAACCAAGTTTTAAAAATATAAATAAATTTTCAAAAGTTTATCTTTTTTCGACATTTGGTTAGTTTTTAAAAACGTAGATAGTATGTTCATCAAGAAATTTAGAGACAATTAAATGACGTTTACAAACCTAATTTTCAAAAACTAAAAACTCAAAATTCAGAACGATATACTTTGAAAATTAGAAGAGAAAGAACGATATATACTAACCTACAGTAAATTCAAAGATGACTACGACAGTAATAACAGCCCAAATCCCGGAGGCCCCAAAGCCATCATAGAGAGGCTTCCAATAATAAAACAATGAGACCAAAGTAAGAGCTACTCCAACTTTAATGGAGTGAATAATTCTTCTTGGATCATCTTGTCCAAGCTTCTTGATTTTCAAGGCTACCTCCATAGCTTTGTTCTTCAATTGAATCCCCATTGTCTTTAATTAAGAAAAAGGAAAACTTTGAGAGAAAAATGAGCTAGGGAGAGAAGGATGTGGATTGGAGAGAGGAATTTTGGGTATTTATAAGTGAAAATTGTTTTTTTTTAAAAAAAAAATAAAAAACTCAAGTTGAGAAGAATATTGAGATTGGACATCATGTGTTGGTGTCTTTTGTGGGTCATATAGACAAAGATCTTGTGTTTGAGAGAGAAAATGAAACATCAAGGAAAGAGACAACGACATTTATTAATTTATAAGCTGACTCAATCCAATGGCTTTTTTTCTAAATGGTGTGAAAATGAATTCTTTTTATTTATAATTTTATTACTGAAAAAAACAGGCAAGCAACCCCATTTCGAAAGTAAAAGAGAGAGAGAAAAAAAAAAAGAAGGTACGGACTTTGAAAGTCTTTCCATTTAGACCAAAAAGGAAAAGAAAAATTAAACAATTTTAGCTTTTGGAGGTTGAGATTTGAGAATATTAATTAAAGGTATTATCATGTATGTGTGTAATGTGTCACTTTATTCTTTTATGTTTATAAATTATAATATATGGTTAATTCTTAATTATTTTATGGAAGAGCACTACCGCATGGATATGCTTTTGGAGCTTAATGTATGTACCCATGATCTTTATCATTTTGTGTATAATAATATAATCTCATAGATTATTTTAATTCTTTTGTAAGTCGTGACCTAATTATTTCAACAATCTTTCCCAACCATTATACACTTTTGTCTTTCAATGATTAGGTCATGGGTATAGCAAAGTACCAATTCTAGCTTGAGAGTATATGATATAATAACTAATGTATTAGTTTCACTTACTTATTGTATGATGATGAAATAAAATATGATAATGAACGACATTCCCAATTAGACGAGGGTTGGTATATGAAAACCAACGATTTAGTATTGTTTCCTTATGAAACACATTTGTCTCTCCAAATTACAATGGAGTTGTAGTTTTAAACCGTAAACCCTAATGTTGGGCCAATTATGGTTATATGAATGTTGGTTGTAAATCAGTGAATTTTTCAATGTTTTATACAAACTAGTGTGTGTGTGTATATATATATATATATATATGTATATATATATATATATATATATATATATATATGTATCATGTTAAATTAATATTAAAATGAAAAGCATAGTGAAAACTTTAACAAACTAATCAAAAGAGAAAGTTAATGAGAGTAAGATAAATTAAGTTTAATTAATCCAAATTATTGTTTTGGAAGGTTAGGGCTAGAGAGGTTATAGGTTTGTATAGGGCAGGTTCTTGGGTGGAGCATCTTAGTTGAATTTCCAGGAAAGTTTGTAGCTATTATATATATATATATATAGTTGAGCCTAACGCGTTGCAATCTTCATACTATAAAGTTGAAGTGAATTTTCTCTAATGGTATTCATTATTATTGTGGTACAGCTCTCAAAATAATTAAAATTTAACATTGTTTTTTAAAAGATAAACTTGA
This sequence comes from Cucumis melo, assembly GCF_025177605.1. Classification (NCBI taxonomy): domain Eukaryota; kingdom Viridiplantae; phylum Streptophyta; class Magnoliopsida; order Cucurbitales; family Cucurbitaceae; genus Cucumis; species Cucumis melo. The sequence continues at coordinate 31,972,782 of NC_066860.1, read as the reverse complement.
GGGAGATAGATATATAAAGAGCTGTAATCCACCATTTCAAGCACACAAAGGACTTAGCTAGCCATTTCCTAAAGAGAACTTGCATTCAAATTAATTGGTTGATTTGGAGTAAATGGAACTAAAATGGAAAAAATGTGTGTTATAATATATATATGAAGGAAATGTGTTACTGTTTTCATTATTTCTACTATGATATATATATATATATATATATAAGATTTGTTGGGCTTTTTAAACTAATGTAAGTTTTGGTGACTTTGTCAAAAGACAGACATACTCTTGAAGGTGGCTGTACGTTTATTTATAATATTCTAGGGGTGTTTTCTTTATCTTGTAATTGATGTTGGGATGATATTTTCATTTCCTACTACAAATATGATCAAAATAGTTATTATTTTTTTTTTGGGTGGGGTTCTTTAATTTACATATATAGAAACATAATATGTGGGTTTACAATTGGGCAAGTTGCAAGTTGAGAATTAAAGTTCTTGTGAAACATGAGGTGAGATAAAAGAGAAGAAACACAATAATATCCATTGAATTGAAGGGGTTTTTCTTCAGAGGAGAGAGACATACATAATGTTAGGAGTATAATTGATCTCTAGCTAGGCATAATTTTTTTGTTTTTATGTTTAATATTTCTCTCATATGAAGTTAGTTTTAGCTTGAAAAAGTAGAACTTAAATTTAAAATTAGCATCGCGCGATTACTTATTAAATTATACCGTAAATGAGAATTTCTTTAAAGAAAATTAAACTGTTTTGTGAGGTTTTATCACTATTTGTCCGTTTGGTAATAACTCTCTTATTGTTTCTAATTTTAATGTTTTAAGAAACGGACAAAAAACAGAAAATGAAAAATGAAAAACAAAGAATTATTAGACAAAACCTAACTTTCCAAAGAAGAACATGATTGAAATTGAAAAATTAGATTAATAACTCTTCTTCGTTATACCTATTTAGATGTTTCATAAACTAATTATGCATAATAATTTTCATAAATTTCCATCAAGTATTAATGTCTTTGTCACAGATTCTCAATGTCAATATAAGGCTTTTACTTGACCAACAAAAAAAAAATTGTATTATTTTTTGACAATTGTTGCAAAATCATTAAAACATATATTTTCAATGAAAATTTTCAGATGTGTCATAGAAACTTCTTTTTCATCTTTTTATTGGTATACATCCTATGGGGAAACGTCATCATATGTATATATATATAAGCTGCATTCTCGGCTTCTTAATCGTAATTAATCTCTTTCTATTGATTTTTCTCCTTCTTGTAGTTCTCTAAATGGGAAGTCTCATATAATATAATGTTTCTCGACTATATATTATATTTTATCTTAGTATAGAAAAGAACCTATATTATTCTACGTACACTTTCATTAGATAGATATGTAGTTCTAAGAAGATCATTATTCTTTTACATTATTTGTGCATAATATACATCAACAATAATAACAAAAGTTCAACACATGACTCCAAACATTAACCCTTTCAAACATCAAAAAGGAAACTGAAAAAAGAAAGGGTTAAGTGAAAGTCAAACACTTAAATTAATATTGGATCATCATCATCTCTGCACTTAGAGAGACAAAAAATTGTCACCACACTACTTTCTGTTGGAAGCATACACTGTCACCATAAAGAGAGAGATATAAGATTAAAAATTTGAGAATATATATTAATTACATTGAGATGTATTTACTTAAGTCTGTGAATTAATTAATAAGACTAATTAAACTATGTGTGTGTGTAGTATTCACATATTGTATGATAAATATAATGAACCAATCTTATCCAACATTTTGATTTGTGGAATAAATAAGGCCTTGTCACCAAGCACTAATGAGTAGGATCTGACTCAATCATACAGTGACTTTTCCCATTTTAATTACTTTATTTCATTTACAGAACCCTAAAAGAAATTGGGAACCATTTTACTCAACCATATGAGTACCAAGTACTTATGTCTTGGTTTGAAACTTATTTCTATTTTTGTTAAGTTTATTAAGGTAGTGTTTGATTTAAAGAAATAACTCGTTTTGGAAAATAACATTCAAGGATTTGTGATAGAACATTTGAAATAGTTTTTGAAATGTATTTAAAATCATTTTTTATTAAAAGTGTCGGAAGAAAATGAGTTTAAAAAAGTTACAATTTGAAATTCAAATTGGCTCTTCGATTAAACATGTCATTTAAATATTTTGAAATTTTTTAGAAAGAGAAGTCTATATATATGACATATAGGTGAGAAGATATATTAAAGATGTTGACAACGTTGAATATTTAATTAATTTTACATCAGATAGTCTTGTGTATATTAAGTGTATGTTTGACTTGACTTAAAAGTACTTTTAAAAGATATCATTTTAATACAATCACGGTATTTAGTGATTGTACACAGACATCTTAGGTTAACACATCTTTAACGTAACATTCATGTTCCAAACAAAAAAAGTCATTTTTTATTTAAATTATTTTGATAAAAATCATTTAAAATGTATTATGAAATTATTTTAAAAGCTATTTTTGAATGATTGCCATATACTTCAATTTTTTTCTTTCTAAAATTGCTTATTTTTAGATTTAAAGACTTTAAAGTTAAAGGTCGTTTGAGATGTCAATTATGATTTTTTTTTCCTTTTTCTTATGACCTAAACAAAATTGTTTGGAGTATATGAAAATGACTTTTAAATTTGAGATATGATAAGACGTTAAAAATCTATCAACTTAGTTGAGATACCTATGTGTGCGTTCTTTTGACCTCTTACCTATCATGTAAAAGAAAAAAAGAAAGAAAGAGAGAAGTATGAAAATGTGTGTACGATGATGTACATTCAACTTCTAACATAATAGATCTAGAAAGAATTGATGGGGACTTTTGTTTCTATTTTTGCATTTTACCACAAAAACATTCTAAGGTTGGGATGCAAGTTGGGTTAAGAGAAGTGGATGATAAAGGTAGAGCAAACCAAGCAAAAGCCAAATAATATAATGCTTTCTCAAGTGATATATCTATATATATTTACATATTTTCATTTTTGGATACAATGCTTCTAAGCTTATCCATTGCCTTTTGAGTTCATATATATGGATATATTAATGCAACAAACATATTGTATATGGAAATCATTGAATGGCCTCTCTTTCACAAAGAAACAAACCCAAAGTTTTGGTTCTCCTTCAAGCTTTTCTCTGTATTGGTAAACAGGTGGATTCATGAGTGAGATTTTTTTTTCTCAACCTTTGTTGGACTATCATTTTTGTCTCAACATTAGATCTTCCTCCTCTCGGGTAGAATGTCCCACTTTTAATTACATTAGGTTCAAAATCACGTTTAGGAGGAGAACATTATCTTACTTGTTACGAAATCGTCAAACAAAAAATACAAATAACATAAAAGATGAAAAGGAATTTACGGGATTCACTAAAATAGTGTGTTGTTTTCCATGTTTAGGGGACAAAGAGAGAAGAGAAATGTTACGGAATGAATGACGTCTTAGAGTCTACAGTATTCCAAACTCTAGAGTCATAATTATAAATAAGCGAGAATTCATACTTGATTATTCAAAAAGTCATGTATAATAGATCTAAGGTATTCCGGCATTTGTTTTTCTTAATCATTAATCTAAATTTTCTTGTTATAACGTATCTTAGGTAGGATGTCCCAAATTAGACAGGACATATACATAAAATATACTACAATGCCAACTCCTAATTAAAGATGACCCCTTAATCTGTGGAGAGCAATAGTTTTTTCTCGAATTAGAAAAGTAATGTGTGGCTCACAACTTTTATGAAAATAGAAAGAAATTTTAGTTATAGGTATTTTTTGGCAAAAACATTTAAATTTTATTTTATTATTTTTTATTTACAAGGTATAGCATGTTTGGATTTAAATTTTATTTTAATTTTAATTTTAATTTTGTGTATATATATATATATATATATATATATATATATATATATATATATATATATATATATATATATATATATAAATAGGTGTAAAATGATCGACCTACCTATATTCTTGTTTTGTCATTTTTCCTAATTGATATTCTTTAACTTCAATTGAGTTTAGTTTGGTTTAATTGGTTTTGAGAATTTGTTATGCTTCACCAATTTAAGGAGGAGTTGATCATTCATTTTTTTAATTAATTTTTTTATCTTAAAGAACAAGTTAGTATCGATGATATATTCTTATATTGACCTTTGATTGATTGATTAGTCTTATTAGGTAGAAACCACCTCATGGAACCTACAATTTACAAAATCATTTTTCTTCAATTGTTTTAATATTTTTATTTGTTGTTACTTTCCATTAATATTCTAAACCTTCATTATTTAAGTTTAATTACAATTTTTAATTAACACCTAATTATTAAAAATAATAAACTGATCTCAACAATTGTGGAATCAACACAAGAAAATTGCTTTGTAGTGACAATTTTGAGTGACAACCAAAATATGTCATGTGTTAAAAATACATGTCACAGAAAATAAAATATTAGTTATTTTTTTATCTTTCCATAATAATGTTTTGATTAAATTATGAAATTTCTAATTTTCGAGTCGTTGATGTGCCTTTTGATATAATGTTTTTTTAGTTCAATTTTATTGTAGGTTGGATTAGTTAAGTATGTTATGATGGTTTCTTTACGTACAAATTTCAATATTATACATAATTAAGTATGTTTAATTAACATAAGAAAACCGTTCACTATATGTTAGAAAATGTCTTATCAAAGGTTTAGAGGTAAATGATGGACATCGATCTTACTGGAAACTTTGTTGAGTTTTTCAAAGAATAAAAAATTCGAATAGGAAGAATTAATGATTTCAGTAGAGTTTTCATCTTCCCTAGCTAGGGTTTGGAGGCAAAATACAAAATATTTACGAAGGGTCATTTTCCCTAATTAAACTTGAATTTCCATATTATTTCTCACCATCCATCTTTCTTCTCTCTCTAAAGTTCTAGGCCTTTGTTATGAAAGTTATTTTTTTTTTTAAAAAAATATAATTTAATTATAACCCCACATTCATTCTAACTTTCTACTATTCTTAAGAAAATATTTCTATTGAAATGCAATCATCTTCACCTCAAACAAATACAAATTTTCAATATAAAAACAACATGCATATTCTTATAAGAAATTCATTTTACTATCGTTTAATTCAATAACTTTTGTGTCAAAAATTCATAAAAATCTGTTAATTTTGTCATGGAAAATTAAATCTCAAGATGTTAGTTTAATAACTATTCATGAATAATTATAGTAAGATTTGCTTCTTACTCTAAATGAAGGTTAAATTCTTTTTGTATAAATAGAGAACATCTCCATCTTAACAATTGGGACAAAATTAAAGACCAACACAAAGTTATCTTCCTCTTAAAAAATGTTTTGCTAATTCCTTTAGCATGAGAAATGACCTCTTAAATATAATTATATAAAAAAAAAACCTAACCAACAAAATGTTATGAGATTTTTTTTTTTTTAGTTTCCAAATTTGTGAACTGATAGATTGTTAAAAGCCACAAAATTAATTATGTTCCATAGTGGGTTCATTTAGTGGAAGACATGTTTTTTTTTTTTTTTTAATTTTAATTTTTGCCATTTAATTTTGTTTAAAATTTCTTTTTATTTATTTCCACTTTGCTTGTCCTCCATTGATTAATACTTAATAGGACAGCCACTTGTTTTGCATTTTTCTTATATATATATATAAGTCTTAAGTGGTGAAAGGAAAAAGGACAAAAAAGTACTAAGAAATAAAATATCTTGTGTAAGGAAATTGGTTTTGTTTTTGTACTTAAAACAACTTTTAGTAAACTGATTGTGATGCATCCATTTAGATCTTTTAAGCTTTTTCCAGAATATTCAACATAGTTCCTCTTTTCTTAAAAAAAAAAAAAAAACATTTATTTGTTTCTTTCTAATGATCCAAATGAACATAAAAATTATAAAAGTTTATAAAACCAAAATATAAATTTAAAATTGAAATAAAATAATTAAGTATGTCAAAGGATTAATTTTAATCAGATTTTTATTATCTCATTGGAAAACTTTGTATTATTGTATTCATATAATTGATTCCTCTTTTGGACTTTTTTTTATAAACTATAATCGTATGTTTACTTTCCCATCTCAGCTTAATAACTTTTACTTTCTTCATAAATCTAGAGACTTCTCCCTCCATCTAATACCTTTTTTTTTAATTATTTAAACTTTAAATCACATATTAAAAAGAAAACTTTTTTAATACTTAGAAGTTGGACTAAACATGAGCATCGGTTGGTCCGAGTCGATTTTCAACCAAACCAATATTGAATCGACTATTATCGTTTTAGTAAATGTTTAAACTAACCCCACCTATATAAGATTACAAATTAAACCAACCGTTGGTTGGTTGGTCGATTTAAGACTTTGAAATCTATTTAAAATGTTGTTGATTCGGATTTTTCTCAAACTAATATCGATTCAACCATTTCTTTATTTGAATGACCTCCTTCAATTCGACTTGTTTTGGTTGATCAACTTAGTTTTTCGATGTATCATACTCACCCCTAAATTCAACAACTATAGGTTAATAACTTTTGATATAATACACACGGATGCATTCGTTTTAAAAAGTCCAATATATATATATATATTTGTGAAAGAACTAAACTATGTGATCATTTGATTAGATTATTTTTAGAGAAGTGTGTAATGTGGAAAAAGGAAGTGCATTATCAATAAGTGATAACTAGTGATGGAGATCTATACGAGTGGGAAGTTATATTCCACAACTTAAAATAAAAAGGACTTTGAAGAAAAAGGAATACCAAAAGGAAATAATTAAAGTGATAACTACACTCTACTCTCATCATCAACTTTTACTTTTAATACCCACCACTTTAATCAAACTCTCTCTTTACTTCCAATTTAATTTACAAATGTGCCTTCCATGTGTGTGTGACATTAAAACCTAGCTACCGCAAAATTTTATAATCAACAAATATATATTGTTCATGTCACAACAATTCTTCAATTAATTCTAACATTTTATTGGACAAAAATATATTCCTCCATTGACCAAAAACATCCGACTAAAACATTATATTGGGAGAATTATTCTATTGTTTTCCTTCCACTCCAAGATCTCATCAAGAGAATACTAACCGTAATTCAACAAAAACATAATCCTTCTAGTTACTGATTAATTGGGGTGTGTACATATTAGATTATAGGTTTGAATTTTCTTGACCATAAAGTTAAGTTTTAATTTTTTAAAAAAGATTTTTCATATTAATTTTAATTATTCTTTTGAACAAACATAGCATCAAACCAAATTCGATTGAGATTATTATTCGATTGAGATGATTGTAGTAGTTGCACTTTAAACCAAATAGGAAATTAAATGAAGCAAATAACTTTTCAAAACTTAAACAAAAAGAATAATTATAAAATAAGAATAAAACACGAATTCATTTAGTTGTAAGTAGTTAATATCAAAAGCTACTTTATGAGATTTTAGAAACCAAATTAAATTAAATCGTCTAACATGAATCTAACTCAACCGTAATTAGTATATTTTTCTTCTTTTAAAATTTGAAAAATAGATCAAAACTTGATACTTCAATATTTGTTTTACTGAAAAAGAGTTGGACATATATGTTTTGATAAAAAGATAAAAGGTTGGAAATTTATATTAGTATCAAACTAATTCCAAACATGTAATTTAAACAAAAGAAATATAAACCAAATCCAAACTATTTTTTAGTCCACATATATAAATAAATCAAATCCTAAAATGATTCTAATGTATAATGTGTTTAAAAAGAAGAAAAAAGATCGGGTCATTTTTGCCTATCTTCCTTTGGAATATGTAGTGTAATAAAATAATGTGTGTGTGTTGATTTTCCTAGCTAGACATAATAGGGAGAAGCTATATATATATATATATATACCCTAAATTTGTGAGTGAAGGACACATATGCCTTTATGAGTGGTTAGCAACATATAAGAATGGTGTGAATATACATGAGATTTTGCAGCTTAATTATGAACACTACTTTTGAATATGGGAAGTAGTATTATGAGATGACAATTAATGTTTATAAGGTAAAATGATTATGATACAACTTAATGGGCCTACTTGGAGTGCATTAGTTAATTAAGAATTTCCTCCAATTCTTTAAAGTAGATATGCTTCACTATGGAGTTTGTATTAATTAGTATATTACCACAACGACTTTCATATTTTTGGTTCTTAATTATTAATATGCTATTTATTCTTTTTTATTAATGATATATGTAGATGAAAAAGGATAAACAAAAGTTAAAGATAATGAGATTGTATATGCATAAAATTAAGATTAAATACTTTGAGAAAAACATTTGATTAACTTTTAAGATATGTTGAATACACTTTGTTAGAGTGGAAAGTTTTTAGGAGGTTTTTCTTTAATTAAAAAAAAAAAGTTTAACATAACACAATAAAACTCAATTTCATATATAATTCTTTCATATAAGATGAAAAATCTATATCTATATACCAACAAGAGAGTGAGGCACTTTTTAATGTTCATTTTAAATTTAAATCATTCAATAATTTTTAGGAGTTTTTTTTTTTAAAATATAATAAAGTAATAAAATATTTACGAGAATAATTTCAAAAACGGTCTATACACCCACGATGGAAAATGCAAAAAAATGTTCCGTTAATCACGTTGTCAACACGAATAATATATTTGGTACACGATCGTTTAAACTATACTTTGATATTATATTTGGTTATTTAGATTTGTATAGCCAAATCTAAACGATTTGTTTTTCAATGCTATCATTTAATTTGTTACACGATTCAAATTTGGAAGATTTTTTTCTTCGAAATTTGGTAGTTTAGATAACGATTTTTTTTCCAAGATTCTCTTCTACACAATCATTTAAATTTGGCTACTTCAAACTAAACGATTTTTTTCAACATCCTTTAGATTTGGTTAACCTAATCTAAACCACTTAGAAATAGAAAAAAAAAAGAAAGACAACAGAAAAAGGAGAAAATAGACGGAAGGACAAACATGAAATATTTAAAAAAGGACTAATTTTATGGATTTTGTTACCGACGCGATAAAGATTTTAGTAGTTTATTGTATTTATGAAAATTTTCCTAATTTTTATTTTATCTTTTTTTTTTTACAACTATTATAGAATATTGGTATATCTCGTTGGATATGAAGTATTATGATTTAATTGTGGAGAATAACAACCTTTATCTCTAGTAATAATTATTTGGATAAAACATGATTACGTGACAAATTGTAATATCATGTAAGGATGTGAAATATCATAATCTAAATAATTTAAATATTCTTAGGTTTTAAGAATAATCTGAGCAACCCGACAATCCGACTACACAACCCATATTATATGGATGGGGTTGGGTTAGTTTAAAATGTGGGTTGAGTTTGGTTGAAAATTTTGATTTTTTTCATGTTAGATTGAGTTGCGGGTTGGAGGGTTAAAAAATTCGGGTCAACCCAACCCAATCCAAATTAATATAATAAATATAAATATTAATAAATAAATAAATAAATATATATATATATATATATATATATATATATAATTTATTTAATAAAAGTTAAACAATCTTGAGTTCCGAAGTTTTTTTTTGCTTAATTTAATGCAAACAATATTCGATTTATGCTTGATGATTTCCATTTACAAACATTAAAATTTAAAAACGAAAAAAAATAAAAATAATACAAACCGACAATCCAACCCAATCCAACCCATATTTTACGGTTTGGGTTGGGTTGGAAACTTAATTCGAGTTGGCAATCCAACCAACCTGAAAATATGGGTCGAGTTGAAAATGTTTCCCAACTCAATCCAACACAATCCATTTACACCATTTACTAGGAGTATAAAAAACTTATGATTATAGAATTATGAATGATAAAGTTGGGAATTAAAAATGTCTGTCAAACATCCGAGATTCCATTAGTTACATAATTATTGGGCCCGAGAGTAAAAGGCCTGCCCCATATTTGTTGTTGGGCTTTACCCAATCAAAGTCCACTCCAAATGAATATGGTCGAAATATTAAGAATTATTCAAATAAAAGAACTAAACTCTCTTGCACAAATTGCAATAATTATTGATACATTTGTTGTACCTTACAAAGATTTAAGTCATATTTTTAAAATCTAATAAGTGAACCTAATGGATATTCCATTTGACATAAAATTTGTATTATCAATCTTAAAATTAACCGTAAAATTTATCTACTCCATATATTTAAAAATAAATAAATAAAATATAGCAAATAAACATTGATCCTCTAATTTGAAGTAAATTAAATTAGTAGATTTTAATTACAATTAAGCTAGGTTTACCTTTATATACTATTTTAGAAAGTCAATTAGTGTCTTCTTTTTAGCTACGTGTATTATAGATAATGTAATTTAATTATAAAAAAACAATGTAATAAATATCTTGTTACCTTGTCAAGATTCAAAATCTTATCAATATGCATGCAACTGTCAGAAGAAAACAAGCCTAGAACGTAATTATGGCAAAGTGTTTCGATGCCTTACTTAAAAAGGTTCAAAGCTTAAAACTTAATAAAATTGTAATTCGAGAGGGCTTGAGTTTTTGAAGACTAGCTCGAGCCACATGAAGTTTGGGCTTAACGACCTTGGCCCAACCAAAGACCAAACCTCTGTTTTGGGCTTCAGCCCATTCTCTTTTCCTTTTTAGTTTTTTTTTTTTTTTTCTTTTGTCTTTTAGTCAAGATTAACCATAACATGATAAAACTCATTAAATCCATTTGAAAAAAAAATAGATACTTTAGTTTGAAATTTAAGTCACTTTATTCTTTAGTTTTGTGTGTAAATATAATTTAAAATGTATTGAGTAAGAACCATTTGATTTTAACCATAAATAAATAAATAATGCAATAGAATGTTTTAAGTAATTTTATTATTTAGACCACCTAATCTTAAAAACATAGCTGAACTAACGTAGTTTTATAAACGAAAAAAAAAAAGAAAACTAACATAAACTTATACTATTAATTTCAACATTATAAGTATGATTTCTCATAAATAAACATCTTTCTATTGGATTAAAGAAATCGAAAGCCTAAAAAAGAATTATCCAAAAATGGATATCATCTTCTTAATTTGCCAAAGTATTAATATATTTTGTGACTATCCCTCAATTAGCCTAAACCTAATTTTATTATATCCTCACAAAAAAAACTCATCTCACCAACTTTGACAATAATTCAATTCTCCCATGGCCTAATTTGCCAAACTCACACCCTCCCATTCTGTCATTTCTTTCTTTTCTCCAAATCCAAATTCAACCATATTTATCCAATTTTCTCCCTAATTTTTTTTTCTTTTATTTATTTTTTAAAATTTATAGAGAATTGTGAATTCAAATTTCTGGCCCCACCCAATTGAAAATTTCATATGGTGTGACTTTTTAAGTGAGAAAAAAAAAAAAGATTTAATTTGTGTTAAAAAAGTAGAGAGAGATTAATTCATGTAATTAATTGTTTGGCTCAATGTCATGATTTTCTTCTTCTTTAATCATACATGTATATATTGTATTTTTTTAGTAATTTTTCTTTACTTTTGTACCCCATTTTTCCAATCACATATAATTAAATCCTTTACTTTTGTTAATAGGTTTTTCCCCCTATATAAAGGTGATATTCCACTACTTAAATTTTGTGTATGTGTATGTCTTTTGTAATATTTAATTAGGGTATGCTTCATCTTTTTGTCCTTTTACTTTAATTTATTTTCAACATTTGTAACGATTAAAGTTATTCTACTTTGTGACAATTATTGGGCTATTTCAATCCCTTTCAACGTTTCATTCTACTTGTCTTTAATTAGTTCGTAACTTTTCTAAATAAGTATATAAGACGAGCTTTAGGAACATATACATTTAAATAATAAAATAAAAACAAAAAAAAAATCTATTTTAAAATCACAATTCCAAAGAGCTATAGTTGTTTTTGAACCCTTAAAACATTCTTGTATATAGTACTCAATTGAAAATTATATATATGAATATAACACTTTTGTATATTATATGAAGAATGTTAGCAATAAACACAACATATAGGAAACTGACTTTGAAAGATACACTTTGGGGTATGGCCTTTGATAATGAAAGTGTATATTGTAATATTACATTCAAAACTCTTTCCCTTTGTCTTTGCTTTCTCAGGCACTTTCTTCATCTATGACCCCATTCTCAATTTCATCCAATTATTATAACAAAATACAACCAATTCTCTCAGAATCTAAACCCACACACACATATATAGGGGGGGGGGGGGGGGGGGGGGGGAGAGAGAGAGAGAGAGAGAGAGACTAAACCATAGAGATTAACAAAAGCAATGAAAATGAAATAAAATTAAATTAAAAAGACCAACTTTTTATAATAAAATCTTGTAATTTTGTGCATGGTGATTTGGAATTTTGTTTGGAAAAGTTTCTTTTTTCTATTGCTGTCTAGGTTTTTGGGTGTTTTGAAAGTTAATTTGTTTTGTTAATTATTGATGGTAACACGTCTTCTATTTCATGAATATGTATAAAGATATAATATATATTAATCAAACGATATATTATTTTGGTCTAATAACTTGAGTGATGCATGTTATCTAATTTATCTGAAATATAAAACTAATATATCTTGAACTCCAACTTTTTGGAACCTCAGTTTGGATTAAACAAATTTTTTAATGCAATCTATGATCAACAGACAAACAACATTGTCACCCACACCCATGAAATCCCATTAATTCTTAAAACACAAAAAAGGGTTTCACATAAAAGTGTTTTTGTCTATTCTCCACTATACACACACACACACACACACACACACACACACACACACACACACACACACACACACACACACACACACACACACTAGATTGATATAAAGAAAAGAAAAAAGGTAAGTGATAGCTGTATCTCTTCTTTTTTTCACTAACACCATTTTGAAATTTAAAAATCCCCCCCCCCCCCCTCTTTTTTAAAATTTTAATGCTCTATGAAATCACCCAAAAACCTAATGCAACAAATCATCATCATTTATTTTAAAAAAATAAAAATAAAGCAATTGAATTACTCTACTTCATACCAAAAATAAAGGAATCATCAATCTCTCTCTAAATTAACAAGAGAAAGATATGCCAAAAGAAGGAATCTCTCTCTCTCTCTCTCTCTCTCTCTCTCATGGGTGTTTCTCTGTCTAGAAATGGAGAAATGTCCCAATAAAGAAATTGGGATTTTGAATTAGGAGATTAAGTTAGGTATGCCCAAGTTGTTTTATTGACTTTATAGGTGACCCCCCAATTATGGGTTTGTATGTGTTGGTATCTTGTACTACACTTGTCTCTACAAAATTCAATTAAAAAAAGGCCTCACGGCCATCTTTCAATTTCTCCACCTTTTTTCTTTATTCTATATTTGTGGAACTTGGAAGGGCCACGTTTGGCTAATTGAATAGTTTTATTTAAACCAAATTCATCTGCCCTTCTTATCTTCTTCTTCTTCTCTCTCTCTCTCTCTCTCTCATATTTTCATAATATACATAAAAGGTTAATTCACAAATTTTATTCTTTAAACTTCTGTAAGATATATTTGGAGTTATAAATTCAACTAGGGTATTGTCGTTTGTCTTTGAAGTTCAAATGATTTTAGTACTCTAAATTATTATAATTCTTTTTAAACTTTCAATTTCATGTTTATTTATATGCCTTTTGAAGTTTTTGAGTACATATATAAAACATAATTAATTTATCAGATCTGAACGCAATAACCATTAGCTTTCAATTGGGCATATAGTAAGTTTGTGAACTTTTTTAAATGTTAGGTCAAATATCTACTAGAAACAAAAATTAACTTAGCGGTTGACCTAGTTGATATAAAATTTTAAAAGAATAAAAACATATATATAAGTTACAACAATTTAATTATCACAAAATCAAAATGATTAAAAAATACTTTTTATCTCTGGACTTTCATGATTTAGTTCTATACTTACAGTTTTGTAATAGTTTAGTCCAAAAAACATTGATATATAATAATTTAATTATCACAAAATCAAAAGTGTTAAAAAATATTTTTTCTCTAGACTTTCATGATTTAGTTTCTATACTTTCAGTTTGTAATAGTTTAGTCTCAAAAACATTGATATGTAACAACTTAATCATTACATTTTAAGCATAAGTGGTAATGTACTAAACTTATTTAATAATTAAACAAAATTGAAACTTAATTTTAATTTACGGTAGACTTTGTATTGGGAGAATGATTGGAGTTGTTCCTAATTAAATTGGTGGATTTGAAAAACAAACAAGGTTGGGAAATAGTTACTAATTAAAGTTTGAATATAGGTTTATAATAATTCAATAAGACTACTGTAGAATTAATGGATATTATTAATTAAACCATTTGTTTGGTTGTCGGGAAAATACAGCTGGAATTTAAAATGCGAGAGAAATTAAATTCAAATGTTCAAAATTTCAACCACTGCCTCAAACAATATTTGGATGTTAATTCTCTTAAATTACAATATCCAATCCTAATCTTCCATATGTCCCCTTCATTAGATAATCTTATCAACGACTAATTGCAATTCTTGACTTCGAAAATCGTTTTTTAAGATTTTCTTTTTTTCTAATTAATTATTGTTTATATTTTGCAGACAGTCAATATTAAAAAAACTAGATATTTCGGGAAAAAAAAAACGTATTAAAATCTTTGTATGATTTTTTCAACCAGATATTTGAGTTAAGTCTAACATACCAATGGATAGGTCAGAGAGGAAATTATGATGCTTGCGTTGCCTTAGTTGGGTTAATGGGTTATTTGAAAAAACAAAACATGTTTAAAATTTAAATATATGTTAGAATCACTTTTAGAAAATGCATTAAATTTTACGTCTATTTAAAAGAATCTTTCTGCTTGAAAAAAAAAAAAAAAAAAAAGTGAATGGGATAGAATCATAAGATTTTGAGTAATTAAATGATAAAATAATTAAACCTTTTATAATTCAAAAAAAGGGGGGGGGGGGGGGGGGGATATTTAGCTTAAAATTTGGACCGACGAAGATAATTGTACAAATATTTAAAATGTTTTTTCCCTATAAAAATCAATTAAAGAGTATTGAAGATATTGTATGTTGTCTCCACTTTTTTTGTTCATCTATAATTGAATTATAAATCTAATTGAAAAAAAATATATGCATTCATTTCTTTTCTTTATAAATACACATTTTCAAAACTCGGGACCCTTCTATAAAATCCAAAAGCTGACCTAATAAAATAATTATAAAGACCACACATAACGCAAATGGTTGTGATTTAATAGCAACCTAGCTATTTAATTAACATAGCATTTACACAAATAATATATATATATATATATATATATATATATATACATACACACACACACACACATAGTCAATATTATTTTAGAAATTGAATATATCAACCACAGTGGTACACGTTTAAATTAACCAAATATCTTATATTTTCTTTAGTTTGAAATTAATCACAGCTGCTTTTGAATTATGTAAAAATAAGTTGTGGTTAGTTTATAAGACTCAACTAAATCAACATAGTCACATAATTATTCTACACTAACCCAATCATTTTGGTGATGATGAATTGTGTTATTGTTTTCTTTCGATCATATTATTTAAGGGTTAATGTCTAAATTTTGTATTATTGTTGTTGTTCTCTGAATCTTAAACATTATTATTTAAAGCTATAGCTTCGTCGCTAGGTTAGAATTTGAATTTATAGGTCCATTTTAGAGGGAAAAAAAGTTTTACTTTTATTTAAATAACCACAAATTCAATGCATTGTTAAATTGGACATGACCTTTTTGTAATTTTAAAAATAAAAAGAATTTAATAGACAACGTACATTTAATAACTTAAAGAATCAAAATAATATTTTTAAATTAATTGAAGAAGGAAAATATCGTAAAATTGATAAAATATAGTAAAATTTTAAATTAAATTAATGAAATGGTGAAAAATAATATTACAACTTTGCATATATATTCAAGTGACAAAGTTTAGAAGGTTTTTTCTTCTTCTTAATTAACCATTCAAACTACATTATTATATGTGAAAAAGTTCGCTTTGTCTCTTTTCTGAAACGCTTTCTTTCTTTCTTTCTTTCTTTCTTTTTTAAACAAAAGATTCATAGCATGGCTTGAACTTGTATGATTTGAAATCTCACACACACCCAATTGATAGAGAAATTTTGAGGCGATGATCATAGACATAAAATAAAAACAAAATACAAATTAAATAATTAAAGAACAAACATATATGTATTAATAATGACTAAAATAGATCTGATTCAAACTATCTCAAAATTTTTTGAAAACACAAAGAGCTGGAATCTAGCTAATAAATTGAGTTAGGTTAGTTGTGTTGAGCAATGAATTAAAGAACAAAAAACTGTGGAATTAGAAATACTAAGAAACAAACATAAAAATGTGAAAGGTTGAACAACAGACAAGTTTTATGGAAGGATCATTAAATGGGAAGGAAACAAGAAGACCAGACCATATATTATAATAATATGTATGGTGTGTGGTGGATGTACCCTTCAAACAACCCTAGCTATGGTCCATCCTCTCTCTATATATATAATCAGTGGGTGTGACAATTTAAGTACATGAATCATGTGTCTTTTATTTTTATTTTTTCTCTTTCATTTTTCATATATCCATTAATTTTTTTTCCTAATAATTTGTGCCTCTTTTACATCCCTTCTTTTGTTTCCTTTTTAGTTTGAAAAGATTCTTTTTTTTAATAGAAAGTTTGCTGTCTATCACTATGGAAATTTTATATTTTCTTTATTATTTTAATTTCAATAAATAATAATTCGTTTGTTTTTCTTGTATTTGTATTATTGTTTCTAATTTATTTTATGGCTAGGGGGAAAAAACTACTTTTGCAATATGATCTTGGTTCAAGATTAGGGTTTGAGATAGATATATATCACCTACATGTAGCTTGGTCTAATCCTAACTTTTTTTTTTT
Source organism: Cucumis melo (assembly GCF_025177605.1). Classification (NCBI taxonomy): domain Eukaryota; kingdom Viridiplantae; phylum Streptophyta; class Magnoliopsida; order Cucurbitales; family Cucurbitaceae; genus Cucumis; species Cucumis melo. The sequence goes on along the minus strand of NC_066860.1, from coordinate 31,955,684 downwards.
CAATTTGTATATTTTTATGATATATGATTTGATTCCATTTTAGAAAATTTTAGTTGACAAAATCTTACATTTGTGTAGATCAATTTATCAAACACTTAAAAGTACCACTTTATTTATGAAATTTATAATAGTATTTAAAAATTCAATGTAAACACTCTTAATTAGTTAGAATTATATATACTTCTAAAATTAACAACAAATTAAGACAAGAAAGTTGCTTTAATTTCTTATCGTCGGTTCGATATATAGCCTACTTACATGTTTGCAAGTGATATAAACGTGAAAACCATTTTTATTATTTTTAAAATCACTTGAAATTAATTCTTATTCTTTTCATAGTACGAAACCTACCTTGAAAATGTAAAATTAAAAATTGAATCGATGATCTAAAATAAATTTGACATTTTTTAGATACAATGGTCAATTTTTAAAATCTTTTACTTATACATATTTAAAGATTAATAATTTATATAAGGCAACAACAAAATTTAAGTTTATAGTTCAAACTCCCACCACCTCCATTTGTAGCATTTGGATAAAGACTTTTTCTATAAATCTAATAAAAGCAGCTTCCATTAAAGCCTATTATAACACAAACTAGTATATTAATTGCAAAATTGAGTATAATACAAAATATTATTATTATTAAAAAAGAGTTTACTATTAATAGATCCCGACAGTTACTGAAGGAATCGAATAGGTAAAGAAAGCAGAAAGCAGGAGATGTTGAAAGTTTAATATGAAAGCTGAGGTCAGCATCAAATGTCAGTACACAAACAAATACTACACCATGCACGTAGACCCGCCCAAGCAATGATTTACGGTCTAATCGTTTGAATACTCATTTTTTGTACACTTTGCCGTGACTATTATTTAGGATTCCCAAAAATTCCCCCGTCTTCCATTTTTCCCATCTCAAAAGGTTGATGTAAACCTACGCTGTTATATTGTCTTTCATTTATTTAAACATTTACGATGATGTAGAGTAAAAAGAAATACCTATATAAACATAATCTACGTTTCAGATTTTAATTAGCAATTATTAAAAGAGTTAATTAATAGATATTAACGTCAATTATTAAAAGTAAATACGTAATGAAAAAAAAGTACAAAAATAAAATCTTAGATAACAAATGTATGTTATTGTTTCCGTATGATTCATTAAAGTTTAAGTTTTAAAAAAATAATTTTCCTTTGTCAATAATTTATTTACTTTTCAAATATGTCATGGAATATATTCTTTTAAATATGTTTGCTCAAATTTATATTATTATTTTTTTTCGATTTTATCAAGTTTGTTTCTTAAAATTGCTACATTCACCAACATCCCTTTTGTTGCAATGATGAAAGCCTCTCCATCTTCGTCTAAATAATCACATCAACAAATTCTCGATTTTGACCCATTGTTTGGAAATGATTTTTTTTTTCACAAATTCTTCCTTTCCAAAACATTTTTTTTAAATATATATATATATATATATATATATATATATATATATATATATATATATATACAATTATATGTTAGTTTTCACACACTTTTCAATTTTTATAAAATATTTTATTTAATGTTCGCCAAAACTATTTTTAATGGAAAATTGAAATGGGTGGAGTAATTCATATCCCAAGATTTATAATATCCAATAGTATATAAGATATGATTCAATAAGTTTTAGTACTAGTCATTCATTCACCATTTACGGTCAAAACATAAATTTCCAAACAATTTGTAATTAGCATCGATTACAACTATTTATGTGGCATTATTTGTTATTATTGCTAGTTTCATTCAATAATATTACTTGCTTTAGTTTTATTCAAACCATTATTGCTTGCATATCACATCCATATATTCATAATTATATTTGATGAAAAATATTAATTATATTAACATATATTATCCATATAAAATATTTCTATAGATAGCTTTCATTGAAACCAAAAGGTATTTGTGTAGGTCACCATTGTAAAGTTATAACAATGTTTTTCATGCTTTTCTTAGTATGTTGTTTTCACAAAAATGTAGGTGAAGGTGATGATGGTTATTTTGACCATTTTTTAATTAATCATGGGTCATATGCTTTCATCTTGACTTCTAAAAATGACACTAAAAAATAACTATATATATTATATTTTATTTGTAACATTGTCTCGCTTAAATATATTATAAAAATGAAATCTTAGCCCTAGTATATTAATTGCTACTTTGAAAATTTTATAAAATTATTTTATAATAATTGATAAACATAACATGTAAATAATAAACTTAGTTTAATGGTATTGTCATATGCTTCCTCTAAGATTCGATCCTTCTTATCTCTATCATCGTAAAAATCTATTAAAAGATCCAAAGTTATCAAAACCTTCCCAACTGTATTATTTTATTATTGTATTAAGTTTAGGTTTTAGTTAATTAGCGTCATCTTTCCTCTTAGAGATATTCAGTCTCTTATTTGTTGGGCTAATTAAAAAAAATAAATCCATTAAATTAGTTAATTGATTTATAGTAATTCTTTTGCATAACATTTATTACTCAAAAATATTTTGATACTAGATAGACACAGTCAATAATATCGAAATTAACAAGTATACAAAATCAAATACTCACCATTGAAATATTTTAGATGACTATGAAAATTATATAGTTGAGACACTGTTCAAATTATATATTAAAAAATGCAAATTTGCAAGGTTAATTAGTCTCTATTTCATTGAAAATGATTGCAGAACTAACTAAATTTGATTTGATTAGTTGTTTAAATAGCTTGGATCAAAACATGTTATAGATAATTATTTATGTATCTATAATCTTTATAATCTTTTAGTTTTTTTATAAGTTTAAAATTCATCAAATAAGCATCTATATATAGTATGAGTGCCTTCTCTTAAAAAGAATTACTAGAATACGGTGACAAGAATCCCAACCTCTTAGTCAAACTTGAGAAATCGTTCAATATTTCTATCTATGTTAAAAGATTATTGATTTTCATCAAATAGAACATAACTCAATCGATATATAGATATGTGAACAATTAAAGGATCATATATAGATTAAATCTTTGCAATTCCTTTAGAACTTGAAACGTAAGTCTAAAATTACGTCCATGGTGGACGAAGTAATTATTCGGCGAAATGAAAAGAAATGTTAAGGGGTGAGATAGGATTGAAATGGTTGAGAGTAAGGAAAAGTGGGTAAATATGGTCCAAGTTTAAGCAAGGCATGATAATTAAAAATGGGGTGTCCTAATAACCATCTACATAAAATTTAAGATAGATTAAACGGCGGAAAACAACGTAGGAGAGTTTCATGGTGGTGCTCCAATAATTTGGTAGAGAAGAAAGGGAGAGAGGTGTAAAAAAGAGAGAAGTTAGGGGCAAAAAAGTGAAAAGAGGATGGAAGTAAAGGGTAGTAGAGCGGGGGCAGTTGGTCACGTGGTACAAGAATGCGACACGTGTCAAATCATAGAACCGACAATGACAAGCGGGACATTATCCCGCATTAAACAAAAAGGCAGTTTTGAGTTGCCCACACACCCATCTCTCTTCTCCTATTGGTTGCTTTCTTGACTTTTTCCTCTACAAAAAACACGTGGGCCCCTGCTATTCGTGGAATTACACGCCTCAATTAAAGCAGAGAGAGAAAATTTTGTATAAATTTTTCGGAGAAAAAAAAAAACCAAAAAGCCTCGTTTCTGATTGGATGTCTACTTGGGCCCCACTTTTGGCGAATCTTCGTAAAAAGCAAAAAATTTCGGGGCACAATTAAAATCCCCCACCCGTATGGTTGACGCGTGTACAGTGATTGGGTTCTTGTGGGCTCCACTTTTCTTTTCTTTACTAGGAAAAGTCCAAAACCCCCCCCCCCCCCCCCGACGGACCTTTAACGCAATTCTACCTGCCAAGTAGGATCAAACCCACCTGGGCCCTACTCACCCCTCTGCCTAACTCTTTTCTAGCGTTTGCGTGACGTGGCCGACTCGTGATTTTCTTTTGTTTCTGTTTTTATTTTCTTTTTAACTCGGACAAATTTTGTTTCCCTTCACTTTGGTTCGGTTTGGTTCTCATTTGTTCTTGTTTTTTTCTTTTTATTTTGGAAAAACGCAAAACTATTTTATATTTGAAATTGAAAACCCATTAAATAATCGTTATGAATTATATTTAATTTTAGTTTGAAAAGTGATATTTTTATTCAATTATTTTTTTAATTTAAAATTGTAAAAGGAGAGTTTAAAAACACCATTTTCACCTTCTAAATTTTACATACTTTTTTTTAATTTCCCTATCAACATTATCGAGGTTCATTTTCATCTAAGATTTATTTTGATATATTTAAGAGTTGATAAAAAAAAAAAAAAGATAGACAAGATCAACGTCAAAATATATTAATTGATTAATTGACTAAAATGAAGGATAGAAAAACAATTGAAATAATTTTAAATATAGAAAAATAAGGTAAAATATTTCAAAACATAGTAAATATTTAAATTCTATCAATGACATACATAAATATAATTCAATTCGTGTCTATCAATGTCATTAATAAATATCGATAGATTTCTAATAATATCTATCATTGACAAAATATGAAATCCTATTATATTTTGTAAATAATTTGTCAAACTTTATGGAAGAAAATTATCCTAAAACTAACTCCACATTTAAAAGTTTTTCCTTTCTCTTCGAGATATACACTTTTAAATATTTTATTAGATGATTGGAGAGCTTGTCTTAGCTATTTTAGATTTAAACCAAGTTTTAGTAGATAATTATTAGGATAATTTGTTTCCTCTTTTATGAGAATATTACTATTTAAATAGATAGTAATCATTCAAACCTGTAATTTCATTTAAGAATAAAATTATGATCAATAATAGAAATTCAAATCTATATAATTTTAATTTTTTTTTCTTTCATATTATTCATTTTCTACTTACGTTTTCATAATTTAAATAAGGTTTTAAACTTATTTTTGTTCTTGAATTTTATTTGTATTTTTTCTTTGAAGATAGGTGAGAACTGTAATTAAATATTGAAAAGCAATAATCAACATAAATTTTAAAAAGACAAAACTCAAAGACTATACATTAATTTTACTTGGACTTTAGAGGGTTACATAAATTTTATTTTTGAGTATCAAATCACTTAGGGGGCGTTTGGGGGAAGGGTTGGATTATGGGGGGTTAGGGTTATGTAATCCAACTCCCGTTTGGGGGAAGGGTTATGTAACCCTAGTTTTAACTCCTTAACCCTTCCTCAACCCTTATTCAACACTTCTTAACCCTTTTTCAACTTTTCCTCAATCCTTCTTCACAATATTATCATAACACTTTCTTCATAATCTTTCCCCCAAACACATCTTATCATAATACTTCCTCCATAACTTTCCCCCAAACACATCTTATTATAATCCTAGGTTTATCTTAACACTAAGTTTATCATAACCCTAACCCCCCATAACCCAACCCTTTCCCCAAACGGCCCCTTAAATTTGGGAGTGGAGTTTCAAAGTTGGAGCATTTCATAAGACTCCAATTTAACGATGTTTTAACTATAAAATTATGTAAACAATAACTATTTGTTAAAATACTTTTTCCCCAAGTAAATGTTTGGTAACTTCGGTTTCATTTTTTGAGAGATTGTTTTCTAACCACGGACTAAATTAATAGGCTAGAGTTAATAAGCCAACCAAAGTCAAAAGCATAGAGTTATAAGATTGAGACATTCTTGATAATTGTTAAAAGTAAATCTAAGACAAGAAGATAAAATTATCCAATAAACCTACAAAAACTTCAATAATATTTAACATTAAAGTTAAAGTTGGTGGACAAATATATGTCGAAGAATATTTCTTTATATATATACATATTTACTTGATAAATGTGCAAACTACAAATTTAATCATAATCAATTATAAAATGTATGAATAGAATGAGGATATGGGTGTGTCACCTTTAGTCGAAGTTACAAAATTTATAAAATTTAAATTATACTCGTTTCGCGGATGAGCAAACATATGATCAATGGTAAAACAAACCCCAAAGTTAAGTAAATAATCATAAAAAACCATCTTTGATCCCTAATTTTTTCATGTTCCAATGTACGTAGGTTGAAAGATGAGGTTTAAAAAGTGAAGGTTGTGACGTAAAAGTACTTTTAAAAAGTAATAATTAATGTTTGGTAACACTAGGTTATCATCCACACGAATTATTTAAATAAAGGAAATAGCCTGATTATTTTCTTTCTTTGAAAGATAAAAATAGCCTAATATTCATAGCATGATACATGCTTGCTTTATATAGCTAATCTCATAGACTTTTACATTAAATACTAATTTGTTTGTTTATTAGACATTAATTATATATATAGACATAATTAAAATAGTGTTAACTAATCATATGATACCTCTAGATACTCACGACAACATTAGTACTCTGTGTATGGTTTGTCATTCCCACGTCACTCTTAAAATATATATCATAACAAAGTAAGGATTCATTAATTACTATATGTATGTTGGTTAATTAAAATTATTTATTTTAATTAATGATGTCTTTTAATTAATCTTCATGCACTATAAGATAAATGTTATGATTATTGTTCTTTTTACTAAATAAATTATATCACAACACACACAAGAGTTGGTGTTTAATTTTTAATTTTTTATAAAACAGGATAAAGTTTAAGTCTAATAAGATAAAAATGACTTAACAATTAAGATATGAATTAATTTTAATTATTTGGAGTGTAGGAAAGAAACACATAAATGTAATAATTATTACTTCAAAAAATTTATTGGGGTTTGAAAAAAATTGAAGAAAAGGGAACAAAGATCAGTTTAATTCTATATAATCTAATCTCTATGCTTCTTTTTCTTCATAAAAAATTCAAGGGTTTAATGATTGCGGAATTGACGTTTTATAGATTAACCTTTGAAAAACTATATCAAAAGTATAAACAAGAATTTATATATATATACTTTTTTTTTTTTTTTTTAACTTGGTGGTTTAAATTACAGTAGATCATATAGTGTACTAAATAAGATGGTTATTTATCAAGGGTCTCATATATTATTATTTTAAAAAAATACGAAAGATATTGTGAGTAGTTGTTAAACAATTAAAAAATTTATTGAATTTATTTTTAAAATGGTTAGTTAAAAGCAAATCTATTATCGTTTAAAAAGATAGAAAGGAAAATACAAAAATTCACAAAAATGAAAAAAATGTAAGAAAAAGAATAAGAGAAGCACAAATATTTTGGTGGTGTGTTCAAGTTTCCTTTATTTAAAGAACTATGATGACATAGCAAAAGAAAGCAAAACTCTAAATAAAGATGGGTAAGAAAACAAAATGGGATTGGAGGTGTGGGTATGAATATGATTAAAGAGTTTTGTTTTGTTTTTTTTTTTTTTTTTTTTTTTTAATAAAGTTTATAAAAAGGAGAAAAAGTAAATAAAATTGAAATGAATATGGGAAAGAAGAGAAGAGAAGAGAAGAGAAGAGAAGAGAAGAGGAGAGGAGAGGAGAGACAATATTATGTTATATTATAAAAAAGGAGGGGTATAGGAAAACCTCAAACACAGTCAGTCAGTCCAACTGTCATTGTAATAAAGTTATTATAAGGAAAGGAACCTATGCAATTTTAATGATTGAATTATGCTTTATCATTGCAGAAATTCAATGAACTCTCTCTCTACCTCTGCCTCTACCACTACCACATCATCATCATCATCATTAGGAACAATGCCATAAAGTTAAGGTCCAAGTCCCCTAAAAAGGGTTAGGTCTAAAACAAACACACACCAACCTCTAAACAACAAAAAGAAAAGAAAAGAAAAGAAAAAAAAGAATATAAAACCCAAATCACAAATAATTATTCTGTATATATGTATATAATGAAAATTAAGGTAGGAGTTCATTTTTTTCAAAATAAAATAACCAAGTCCGCATCTATCTTTTATAGGTTTTCAAATAAATATTCAATTTTTTAACTTGAGTACTATATCTGAATTGGTTAATTAATAATATATAACCTTGATCAAGAGGTAAGAGACACAAATCTTTCCATCATGAAGTGTAATGTGTAACTAAAGAAATAAAAGGAACAAGATATCGCTAATTAATAAAAGGAACAACACTTTGATCTTCACAATAGGTACAATTTTTCAAGTATTTATGGTTAAATTGTAAAGTTTGTACATGTAATTTTGGAAAAAGTTAGAGTTTAGTTTCTTAATAATTAAGGTTTTTGACAAACCTCCCTAATAATTCATATGATAATTTTATAAATCCACATCAATAGTTCCTATGGTTTTATAAAAATAGCACATATTGTATTGTATTTACGAGCCTTTCAAACCATATCTTTTAAGTTCTATTTTTTCTAAAATTATAGCGACAAACTTTACGATTTAACTAATATTTATTGAACTCGTTTTCTGTGGTAAACCCTAAACAAATTTGATTCGATTATTAAAACTATATAAACACATATATGACTAGTTAGGAATTATCTTTTCAAGTAATTCTTGAAAAAATGTGAGTTGCACATCATCATATCACTACAACCATGTTCAAACAAATCCAACACCACTGAGTCAAAATACGAACGAAAAGTTCGTCACGTGCGAGAGACTCCGGACATAAAATCATAGAGAAATAGGGTTTGAGAGGGGAGAGGGAAGAAAAAGGGTAAGATTGGGAAAGAGTTTGCGTATTGGGGTGGGTATTGTAGCAAAAGGGGGAAGAAGAGAAGAAGAATCACTAATTAGTAGATAGGATCACTTTTGTTGGCAATCAAAACCATGGGGTCCAAATGGTTGAAAGCAACTCTACCCTTACCCTCTTTAACTCGTGCGTGGTCAACATAATCCTCTTAGCTACCTCTCTCTATCAATGAATTTCCAACCTCTCTTACTAAATGTTAACCCTATTTCATCAAACTATCATAGTTTTTCCCCCTCATGCCGTGGATCAAACTTTTGCATCCCTATTCTCTATCTCTTTACATTTTTCTTTCCTTTACCTTTTTTCTCCCTATCGTTTAAAGTTTTAATGCTTGATATTGACATCGACGATAAAGATATATAGAACTGTTCTACATCATTAATTAATTGGGTTCCCGTAATAGTTAAGCAAGTGTGTATGAAATTCTTCGTTGTATTGACTTTTTATATATCTATCTAAATTTACCTTCACCCATTAGTTTAAATTTTTGGGTCAATCAATAATTTCATATGATATCAAAGCAAGTTGGTTAAGAAAGGTTTTGTATTCAAATGTCTATAATAATATTAATTCTCACTCGTTAGTTTTTTTGGATAAATTTTGAACTCATAGTTAAACGTACCTTCATCTACTGGTTTAAATTTTTTGGACCAATCGGTAATTTAATACAACTATGTAATATTTCGACAATCATCCTTCGATGTTAACTAGGGTTATTATTATTTTTTTCATGTTAAGAAATTATATTTCACATTTGACGTATTTAGCCCGTTCATGATATTGTAAGTACATAATTTGACAAATTGATTGAAAATTTGTTTTCGAAACCTTGATTTTTTTTAATTTGTCTTAGAAAATTGTAAATTATAGTACTATATTATGTGTGCTTATTGAAATAAATAATGTTAATTTAAAAAAGAATAAAAATTTAGTTTTGTTTTATAGGTATTTTGTGTGGGAGAATCTATAAAAGAAAATAAGGAAGAAATTTTTTAAAAAAATTCTTAAAGATAGTAATTTCATAAACATAATAAATTTTAACAAAACACACTACTTAAAAAATCATTTTATTTTTATTTTTTTGTAGCATGGAATTATTATTTAACCAATTTTGTAGAATATTAACGACTAAATTTAAGATTTTAATTGAAATACATAAACTAAAAGAAAATTAAAAATGACATTTTAAATAGTGTTTTAAAAAAGGAAAAGAAGATATTTTGAAAATAGTTTCTTAGCTGACTTTATATTTTAACAATACTAGTGTTTCTAAATTTAAGATACTCTTGAATTAATGGGAAATAGTTTTGTTTTGTTTTGTTTTTCTTTTTGGAAAATACCGAAAATTATCACATTATAACACTTTTTATCCAGATATTTTCTCTTATGAGAATATAATTTAGACTTTTTGATGACAGCTCAATTAAAAAAAATTTATTTATTTATTTATTTAGTTATTTCATCTTATATATATTCCTTCCCAACGGTGTCGTTTTGTAGAGGATAATATCACAAAATTTCTAGAGGCTATAATTTTAATATATATCTTCTTTTCTTTTTTCCCATAAAAAATGGAATAAGTTCTGTTTTAGTGCCGTATAAGAAAATGAAATAAAGTACGAACAATCGGATATAGACAAGTTTTATAGAATATAATAAATTGCAATTCTTTCTTATATATATATATATATATATATATATATATATATATATATATTATTTGTAAAAATTATAACAAAATCCAACAAAAGTGTTCTCTTTGCTTCTTGAAGTACACATATCTAGAAGTGCAAGTCATAAAATAAATAAAATATAACTGATGAAATCAATTAATTTGGAGAAGGAATTAAATATTATATATATAATTTGTAGAAGAAATAGGAATCAAACACACTTGCTTACACTCTTCAACTTTTAAGTTAATTACAATTAAGAACTAAACTGATATATAATCTACTTTATGATTGTTTTCCAATGTTTTGAAATGTTTGATTTTTGTATGGGATTAGTTTTGAGTTTATTTTCTATTTAGTTTTCAAATGGTTATATTGTTATTATCCATAAATTTTGAGTTAATTAATTCCTATTTAAGTTTTTAAGGTTCATACTTAATTATTTCATAAAATTTTAGTTATTTATTTTAAATAGTTATGGGAAATATTTAATTAATTTTATATTTATAGAAAATCAATGGAAACTAAATTTAATTCTTCTAAGCGAGTATTTTAGCAGGGATATAAGGGTAAAAGTGAAATCCTAAAACTTACTACTACTAAATGGAAACTAAGTTAATATCTTGAAATTAAGAGAGTGGGTTGAAAATAAAGTCAAACTAGGAGTACGAGTTGTAAAATAATGAAATTTAGTGAGACAACATAGAAATGATACTCAAAATAAAATAAATAATTTGTCCAACTTTAAATTCATAATCCAATGTATACAACTTATCCAATTAAATACTATACTCATTAGTTATAAAAAAATTGTAATCATATTTTGAATGATTAACCTTTGTTTGCGTGCTAAATTTAACTAATATTATGACATATACTTTTGGTACTTGAGAATTTTCCTATTTAAATACATTTTGATGGTGTAGTTATCTTTGGAACTATAGAAAATTAGTGAAAACCAACCTGATTAAAATGAATTATTATCAAAATTTGAAATAATTGAGTATCTATTTGAAAATCCAAAACTAAAAGAGTAAATTGTGAACTTTAGAAAATAAATCAAAACAAACTCAAAATTAAGATTTCTAATCGTCTATAGATAAACTCAAAATTAAACTATAAAAATATTATATTTTAAAATTTATCAAAAAAAAAAAAAAAAAAAGAATAAAACGGTAGACCCAAAACCTAAAGAAAAAATTTTTTCAAAAGAAAAAAAAATGAAAATAGAAAGAAAAATCCTAAGAGGGTCCTTATTAGTTGCCTTTTTGGATGGCTAAAGGGAATGGCAACATCAAAGCCGCCCTTCGCCTATTTGTTATCTCAATACACAACAATTCGTACTATTCCATTTTATTGTTATTGATTTGGATTCATATCCCCTATTCTCAATTCTAATTAAACACACTGTATTTCATTAATTAACATTTTATTTTGAGCTATATTCATCATCATTATATAATAATTAGTATATGATATGCAAATAGTAACAATCTCGTTCACATTCATATAAACTCATGTGACCTTTTTCACTTGTATGTTTAACATGTTCATCACGTATTAATTGCTTTTTAACTCCATGAATTTATTTATTCTAAAATTTTATGTAATTTTTCTCCTTTACAATAAAGAAGTATCATAAATTTTCAAAAAAAAAAAAAAAAAAAAAAAAAAAAAAAAAAAGAAAATGAGGGTTTATCGTTGATTAAGAAAACAATTTTTTTTCGATAATGTTGTCACTTTTTAATATTCTTTCTATTTCTGTCATTTTCTTTATAGAAAATAATTGATAAGAAATGAAAGTTTTTTTATTTTTTGGGAGTAGAAAAGACAAGCATGAAGGCAAGCAAAGAGTCCCCATTATTGCCTTTGTTGAATATAGAAAAATTGGAGCATTACACACCATTGCTAGCTACAAAAATGTACCCACTTCCCCAGTTCCCACACACTTATAATCATCATATCATTTATGCACTATATTTAGAGAGAGAGAGAGAAATATCATATCATTATTCATACAAAATATTATATTTATAGAGAGAGATTGATGTGATGCTGTCTTTTTATCTATTACAATATATATATATATATATATATATATATATATATTGCATTAATATAATATATACCATTGAGGGGGACAATAACATTGGTGTATGTACGGACGTTTGCAAATGAGGTTTAAGGAGAGAGGGAAAGTTAAAAAATTAAAGATATATATTTATTTTTAATTAGTTAATATCATAGTGTGATGCAATTGAAAGATAGAAGAATATGGGTTTATTAGGAGGGAGTCAGTTGAATCATTGTCACTAAGATAGTTAATCAACTAAAAGCAATTGTTTATTGATTCATAGGGTTAATCATAATTAATTATTGTAACATATCCATCATCATCATCATCTTCTTCTTCTTCTTCTTCTTCTTCTTCTTCTTCTTCTTCTTCTTCTTCTTCTTCTTCTTCTTCTTCTATTGTTTCATCAATCTACCATTGATAGTGACTCAAAGTTATTACTAACCCTAGCTCTCAAAAGGGGGTTCAATTTTACTTTATTCAACTTATTTCTGACAATTAAGATAGCACATATTCAGTCATATTCTATTGACTCAGGATGGTCTTAATTACAATCACTTAATTGTTAATTATTATTTATTGTTTTGAAGTAAGAGATTTGAACGTTTCAATTTATAATATGTGTTTGCATTTTTAGGTACAATTTGTAGAAATGTATTATTATATGTTGAATATTTAGATTACAATGTTGTTAGTATTATTATTTTACAACAGTGAATGTTTATACCACTTCATCTAATTTCTTTAAAACTCATATGACTCACATAATATTTCACCTCGAAAGACTTCAAATAATGTTGAAAAATTATAGACAATAATTTGATCACCTTATAACGAATAATTTTCTTGAATTGGACTAACTCAAACCGTCTTAAATTAAAGTTCAATGTAAAATAATCATATCAACTTATCATTAATTTTTTTCCATCTCAGAGCTTCCATAGATAGAAGAATTTAAAATATATTTATTGTTGTTATTTATTTAATACTCTCAATTGTGAGATATCAATCATTGTTTCAAAGGTTGATAATTTCAATTACCCACCTTGAAAGCTTAAAATTTTTTCATATAATTAAAGAAAAATAATTTTAGCATACATGTCTAAATCCCTGAAATTAATAAATATATATACACATATAAACAGGCAATAACAATTCCAATAATTAACAATATCTTGGAAACACTAAAAAATAATCCTAAGTTAAGATTTTTATTGTTTGCCAAGGGATATTTTGTTGAAAAGCTTGTCGTTTGATTTAAAATTTAAGATTAGAGTAGGTGTGTGTTTTGATATAGGTGTTGATGTCTTTAATTATGAGTTTAGTAGGGTTTAACTTTATTAAAGGTGATTAGATGGGTAACAAATGGATAAACTAATTAAATCTTGGGGGGAAGAAAAATTCTACTTGCTTAAGGTCAAAGAACAACTACCACTTACCAAAATAAAATTGTAAAAAAAAAAATTTTAAAAAAAAGAAATAGTATATTGTATATATGTAGGATAGAAAAGAAACATTACAACTTACATATATAGAAATTAATAAATAAAAATTAATGGATAGTGTCAAATAGTCAATTTACATCTAATATCTTAATTAGTCAATTGTTGTTACTTGATTGAGATTGAAATTAGGGCTAGGACTATCAATACTTTAGTGCTATAATAATCTGTACTTTATTCATTGTTGCTCTCTCTCTCTCTCTCTCTCTCTCTCTCTCTCTTTCAAGGTGAAATAGGTAGATTGTATACATTGATGCAATCAAATAACTTTTCTAATATTATCGAGCGTTAACTTACAAATTTAGTATGTAAAAGTTTATTTCATATATTTGTTTGGTGTATCAAATTTTAAAATGTATCTAATAGATCCGTAAACCTTTATGTTTGTCAAATTTTAGTACGTAGATTTTTTTTAAAGGCGAATTGATTCTTTAAACTTTCAATTTGTTTTTAATATATCCTTAAAATATCAGTATTGTGTCTAGCTAATATGTCATTTGACCCATTTGATTTTTAGAAAAATTTACGAAACCCTAGTTAGAGACAAAATTAAAAGTTGTCTTATTAATAACGTAAAATTCAATTTCATATCTAGTAGATCAGTTATTGTTTAAGAAAAAAACTTGAAAAAATCATAGATTAAAATCGAAAGTTTGGAACTTTATGAGACACAATAAAACAATCCTGTATATATATACACACGTAAAATTGAGAGTAATAAACATATAAGTTAAACGTATTATAAATGTAAGATCAATACCACTATCGCTATAAGACAGAGTTTTTAACAAACAATGTAGCAACCCCTATATATATGTTTGAGATGGATCTTTAGTTTTGTTTAGAACATGAAATAATATCAAATAAGATAAGATAATTAATAAATTAATCCCATCAATTGGTTCTTAATCAGCGTGACATTGTTAAAAACAAAAATTAATCATTGAAAATTAAACAAGAATACATCAAATAAATTAAATCGTTGACATTAGGAGAAAAATAAGAATTGGAACCGTATTTGTTTTACCGTTTATATAATTAGGTAAGGATTAAATGTGATTAAATATATAATGATATATTTAGATAATTAAAAAGGCATAAGGTATTTATACAAAAGTGGTAGATTGGGAAGACTGCTTTAAAATCATTTCCTTCATATAGATTTTCTTATGTACAAACTTAGCACATCCCAATAATACCCTACATGTGTCTTTCTTTTCTTTTGTATAAATTTATTATTTCTCTCTTTTCCTATTAAACCAAAACTTTTTCTATTTTGAAGGTTTTCACTTTTGGATTAAAAGGAAAAACCCACCTCAAAATAAATAAAATGACAAGAAAAATCAAAGTTATGACTATTCTTTCTTTCTTATTTTTTTTCCCCTAAGCATTAAAAGTGGGTGTTGGGTGGTTGGTCCAGCGTTTCTCTACAAAATTAATTTGCTTTTATCTCCAATCTCAAGCATTTCCCAAAACCACAAAAAAAAAAAAAAAAAAAAAAAAAAAGAAATTTATAAACAAAATAAACAAAGAAATATTTAGATATTACGAAAAGGACAAGAAGATATTAAAAATGAAATGAAAGCAAAAGGGCCCTCTTTTTTTTTTCTTTTTTTTGTTTAAAAAATAAAATTATAATTTTAAATTAAAAAAAAAAAAAAAAACAATTTCTTTTCTTTTTCTCACCATCATCATCATCTTCATCATCATCCTTTTTCTAAAAATTAAAAAAAAAAAAAAAAAAAAAATAGAAAGAAAGCTTTGGTGGGGAAGGAGACGTTTCCTCGTTTTTCAGCTGTTAGTATCTCCATCTGACTTACATTAAAATCACTATTTTTTTTTCATTATATATTTCCCATTCTATTAATTTAACCCAATTATTAATTAATTAAATTAATTATATAAAAAAAATCTTCTTCTCCTTTTATTTATTTGTTAAGAAAAGGCAGAGTCAAATCAGAAGTTCCCCATTGTTGTTCTGAAAACTAAAATAAAAGAAATATATAAATATTAAAATTTGACATTAATTGAAAGATAAGAAAGAAAAAAAAGAAAAGAAAAAAGGAAATTATAACATGTATATGTATGGATAATGAAGTGAAAAAAGATGGGTATCTTTTTCTCAGCCTTTATAAAATTATATATATATATATATAAAAAAAAAAAAAAAAGGCCAATTATTTTTGATTTCTTATATGTAGGTTTTTTAGTTTTTGTTTATTCATTTGGTTTTCCCTTTTAGAAGTAGGGGAAGTTGCAGAAGAAGATTTTGAAGTCTGACACTGCCCTTTTTTTCTTTCTTCCCTCTCTATATTTGAACTCACTTTAATTATATCTCACTCTCAACAGGTCACTTCTCTCTCTCTCTCTCTCTCTCTCTCTCTTATATAATTAAAATTATTATTTATTTGTGTATATATATATATATATGTATATCTATCTCTATCTGTCTATGTGAAAAGTTAGTTTTTTTTATTTTTTTTTTAATGATCTGGGTTTTTGAAAAAATCATTCCTTTCCTTTGCTAAATTGCAGATTGATCCATGAATCACACGTGTTTTCTCAGATTTCCCATTATACTTTGAGGTATTAACTAATACTATAATAAATTCTTTCTCTTTCTCTCTCTCTCTCTCTTTCTTATATATATATATAAGTGAAGAAGAAACTTCTGTTTGCAGCTTTCTTTGTTCTTCAAAAAGAAAAAGAAAAAAAAAATGAAGCAGAGAGATCTTTGGGGTTGATAAGGGAAGTGACAGGAAAAGGGTGTCATGAAAAGATGTTCTTTTTTTTTTTATATAAAAAAAAAAAGAAGAAAAATTGTGTATTTGAAGGTTTTGCAAACAATCTCTTTCATGGCTGATTCTGTTGTTTCCATCTTTGATTGGATTCAATAGTTTTCCCCCCATTTTCCCATCTACCAAATAGTATGTAAAATGGGGTTATCTAATTTATTGTTATTTTAAAAGCAAATAAAAAGGAAATTTGTAAGTTTAACTTATTGTATATTCAATTCACTCTTTTATACACTTGTAAGAAACTTGTGTATAAATATATTATATATTCTGTCGGCATAGAAAAAATAAATAAAAAGGAGAAAAGGAGTGAGAAAGAGAAGTAGAGAGAGAGAGAGAGAGAGAGAGAGAGAGAGATGGTTTGAAAGTTGTCAATTATTTTTGATAAATGACTTTGGAAGAAGATCAAGAAGAAGAAGAGGCTCCAAGTTTAGGTTTTTTTTTTTTTTTTTTTTTCTTCCTTTTTGATGATTTGAAGTTAAAAATATGAATTAGAAGATTGGATGTAATGGATGTGAAGCTTAACTGATTAACGTACTCTCTTTTTCAGTGAAGTAAATTCCCAACAAAAAGGATAACATATTTTTCTTCGAAACTCACTCACCCCCCCGGTCGGCGATGGCGACTTACCTTCATGGCAATTCTGATCAATTCCAATCCTCCGATGGCGGCCTTCAAACCCTTGTCTTAATGAATCCAACCTATGTTCAATTCTCCGATACCCCTCCGCCTCCTCCTCCTCCTCCTTCCCACCCTAATCTCGTCTTCTTCAATTCCCCTACTTCCGCTGCTAATACCTTCACTGCACTCACACAAGCGCCTCCTTCGTCTCATACCCAACAGTTCGTTGGAATTCCATTACAGACGACATCCGCCGCTTCCCCTACATCCCAAGACCATAATTCGCATCCTTTGAATCCTCACCATGATATCTCTGCTTTGCACGGCTTTGTTCCGCGCCTTCAGCATAATATTTGGAACCAAATTGATCCTTCCACGGCGGCGCGTGAGTCTGCACGTGCTCAACAGGGCCTGTCTTTGACCCTTTCTTCTCAACATCAGCAAGGCTTTGGGTCGAGAGATGTTCAATCGCAGACCCAACAAGCGGTTTCTGGTGAGGAGAACATGCGAATCTCCGGCGGATCGAGTTCTTCGGCTTCCGGTGTAACCAATGGTGTGGCTGGAATTCAGGGTGTTTTGATTAGCTCCAAATATCTTAAGGCTGCGCAAGAACTTCTAGATGAAGTTGTTAATGTCACCCAAAATGGAATTAAAAGTGAATCATCTCCAAAGAAGGCTACTGGAAATCAATCGAAGGCGATCGGAGATGCAGCCGCTGCGACCGGAACTGCAGATGGTTCTTTAGAAGGTGAAACCGACGGTAAACGAGCCGCCGAGCTTACAACCTCCGAGAGACAAGAAATTCAGATGAAGAAAGCAAAGCTTATAAGCATGCTTGAAGAGGTACACAACATGAATTCTTTAAAAAAATCCTTCACAAGAAATTCTCTTTTTCATGCTCTGTTCTTAATTTAATTTTCTTTTCAAATTTTAGGTGGAACAAAGATACCGACAGTACCACCACCAGATGCAGATAGTGATATCCTCATTCGAGCAGGCCGCTGGAGCCGGTTCGGCGAGAACCTACACCGCGCTTGCACTTCAGACGATTTCGAAGCAATTCCGCTGCTTAAAAGACGCAATTACCGGCCAAATCCGAGCAGCGAACAAGAGTTTGGGTGAAGAAGAATGTATTGGAAGAAAAATGGAAGGTTCACGGTTGAAATTCGTCGATCACCATCTCCGGCAACAACGAGCTCTGCAACAATTGGGTATGATTCAACACAATGCTTGGAGACCCCAGAGAGGCTTACCCGAGAGATCTGTTTCGATTCTTCGCGCTTGGCTTTTCGAACACTTCCTCCATCCGTAAGTTCTCATCGAATTTTTCCGTTCAATTCTTACAAACCCCATTTGAAAATTTCATCAGAATTTCAATTGAATCGTTTGAGTTTCGTTGCAGTTACCCTAAGGATTCCGATAAACACATGCTCGCTAAGCAAACAGGGCTCACAAGAAGTCAGGTTGGTTTGGAATTCCAATCGAAATTAATTGAATTTAAATGCTTGAATCATCAAATTAATTGGATTCAACAAATGCAGGTTTCGAATTGGTTCATAAACGCGAGAGTTCGACTATGGAAGCCAATGGTGGAAGAGATGTACATGGAAGAAATCAAAGAGCAAGAACAGAACGGCAACGGATCGACACCGACAACAGAAAAAAGCAACGACGATTCAGTTTCGAAATCCATAGCTCCACCACCGGAAACAAAAAGCCCCAATTCAAAACAAGAAAACTCTCCAAATCAAAACGTTCATCCTTCTATCTCAATCTCAAATTCCTCCGGCGGAAATGTTCGTAACTCATCTGGATTTACACTCATCGGAACCTCATCGGAACTCGACGGAATCACACAAGGAAGCCCGAAAAAACAGAGAGGCCCAGACATCCTTCATTCCTCAAACAACAACGTGCCTTTCATAAACATGGACATCAAACCTCGAGAAGAAGAAGAACATCAAAATCAAACTCACAATCCCCATCATAATAATCATCACCATCATCTTCCAATGAAATTCGATGAAGATAGACAAAACAGAGATGGGTATTCATTTTTAGGCCAACCCCATTTCAACATCGGCGGATTTGGCCAATACCCAATCGGAGAAATCGCTAGATTCGACGCCGATCAGTTCACTCCAAGATTCTCCGGCAACAATGGCGTCTCGTTAACTCTAGGCCTTCCCCATTGCGAAAATCTCTCCTTAAACCCAGCTACCCACCAAAGCTTCCTCCCCAACCAGAGCATCCATTTAGGAAGAAGAACAGAAATTGGAAAACCCACTGATTTTTCTGCCATTAACGCTTCTACAGCTCATTCTTCCACTGCTTTTGATACCATCAACATTCAAAATGGAAAAAGGTTTGCTGCTCAATTACTTCCAGATTTTGTGGCCTAAAACCAAAATTTCAAAACACGGAGGAAAATTCAATCCGCCATTCTCAGATTCTGTGCAAACACAAATTGGAGGAAGAAATTGCTGTTAAGGTACTATTGTAAAAAAAGGACACAACAAAAAGACAAAAAAAGAAAATTAAATAAGCAAATTTTAATAGTATAGTTTTTAATTTTTTTTTTTTCATTTACACTTTGCATAGAATTATAAATCTCAATCAGTGGGTTAATTAGAACTTTAGGGTATATATATTTTTGGGGATTGTATATTGTTTTTTGTAAGGGCTTTTTTTTTCTTTAAAAAAAATGGGTTAGATGGATTGTTATGATTAGATCAGTTTGGCTGGTGTAATGTGTTATTATACCCATTATATATTATAAATATATGAATATTGATTTCAAATATATGTATATGGATTAAATAAGTCCTCAAAATATTTATGTATGTGCTTTTTTCTTTTCACTGTTCTTGCCTTTGTTAATTTGATCAATGAACATGTTTTATGTTGGCAATGACATGAGAAATCAATGAATCACTGAGTGAATTCTTAGTTAAGGACACCCTAATAATTTAATTTCTTGTATGAATTAATGTAATTTGTCAATTTTATTTGATCTAAAATATTTTTGGGTTTTTTTTTCTCTAAGTTTAGTTGATTCTCCTTCTTCTCTTGTATTGCATACAAATTGTATATCAAATCTATATAATAAGTTGTTTGTTTGTTTGTTTTCTCACTAAAATTAGCAACTACAAAATAACTACATCATAGATTTTTCTTTACACATATTGATAATGATGGAAATTTGATGGATTTTAATTTAATGATAGAGACAATAATACTTAGCTCGAAGAATAATATATTGATTATCTTAATCAAAATGAAAAACACATATTGTGGGTAATTAATTTGCATTTTACTAAAATAAATAAAAGAGTGTGAATCCCTTAAATCTGCATTCAAAAATCTACCCTCTTCTTTTTTTTCTATTTATTTAAAAATAAACTTACTTTTCAAAAGCCTAAGAATAAATTATCAATTACTTCTTGGAGTTTATCTATCGAAGAGATTCTTCCAAAATATCATTAAAGTCGTCCATCTCAATTTAATTAACTAATAACAAATTGGAAGGTTCTCCTTTCTTAATTGTTTATGTTTTCATTATCAAAAATAAATTATATGATAAATTTTCAATTTTATTGAATTTGTTTAAGTAGGTTATTCAACCCATATTTTGGTTAATATAAATAGTTTAAAAAAGCTTCACTCTTTACAAAAATATAAACATAAACACACAATATACCTAGATATATATTTACGTGTATTAGTTATTATTATCTCTAACCTACTATGTTATAGAAAAGAGTATATATACATAGACACACATACGGAAACCATAGAACTACGTGATGAGACACGAATAGAGCAAACCACACTGGTGTTAAGTTGTGTAAAAAAAGAAAAGAAATTTGGTTCACTCAATATACCTTAAGGCACAAGTGAGTACATCAAAACAATTGCAACAACATCGTACATGAAAAATTGGAGACGTCTCAGGTAGATATCCACGTAAATGCATGCTAGTAAGCAAGTTAGATAAGTTGTAGATATTTAGATTCAACCATGATATATGCTTAGCATTGACAGGAAAGAAAAAAACTAATATGAAGATACCCATCACTAATATCCCTCTCAGTGCCTCATTCCAAGAACCTTAACCATATTGTATATGTATCTTGTGATTAAATTTAAATCCAACAAGGTGAACAAGACCTAAATGTTCTCTAAGCAAGCATCAACCTAAAAATAATTGATGTCTGTAATTTATACCTTGCTGCATATTTTGGTTTGCATGAAATAATGACAGAAAAAGTACGTTTAGAAAATAAAATGTGTGCATGCATATTTTTTATAATTCTCGATGTATGTGGTAGAGAAATTAAACTAATTTCTAGAGTATTTGAAAGAGTTTGTATTTAAACTTATGTGATCTTAAATATTTTTTTGTTATTTAAGCACTCTATAATTGTCAAATAACAATATTGTTATATGTGTCTAGTTAATTTATATGTAACCAACAAATTGAAAATATATTTTGCTATATTATTTCATTGAACATTTGGGAAGTTTGTAAATATGGTGTGAATTAATGTAATCATATAAGTGAATTTTTCGATAATTATTTTTAAAAGAATCAAAATGAAATGAGCTTTGACAAAAATAATTTTATCGAAATTAATTTTTTTCAGTACACTAGTATTTTACACATATTTTCATACACAATCGTACTTTTATACTTAATCCCGTTTTAAGTGTAAAACTAAATAAATGACATACCTAATTAACAAATTATAAAAAAAAAACAATTAATTGAAATTTGATTGATAGACATCAAATGCACTAAATCGAACAATGATTTGAAAAATAGTCTCTCTTTTTCTTTCTTTCTTTCTTTCTTTCTTGAGTGATCTGATTGATTGATCAACATTTCAACTAATTTAAATCAGTCAATAATTTTGAATCACGAATAAAAATGAAATTTTGTAGTTTCTTTTTTGGTGCTTGCCAATTAGCATAGGAGTTTAGAAATCCATGGAAGCCTAGAATATAAATGTCCATGGGCTAAAAATTCATGAATATTAAAAAGCCCACAAAAGAAATAGATGACACTTTAATTTAGGCAATTTGATAAAGCTAATTAATCTAAGAACCCAATTATAATTGACATTTTTTTTTTATAGAAATTCTAGAAAAGATTTACTGGGTTCATCGAGCTTTGTGTTGGATGGAATGTTTTTGTTTTTGCATTGATAATTTATGTGGTTAGTTAAATAAGATTTTTTTGTCAATAATCATATAAATATAATTGCTATATCATTAATTATTTCATGACAAAATTACATATTATTAATTATCGAGATGTTCCGATCCAAAAATTTATAAATAGTCCCTTAAAGTTAATAAGATTGAGCCTGATAAAAATAATAATAATAAAAAAATGTTTAAAAACTTGAAGGATTTTGAAGAGAACAATTCAATTAACGAAGGAGTAGTTTTTATAGTCAACTATTTTTCAAATACGAGGCTCAATTTCAAGAAATTCAAATTTAAAAAATCAAATTAAAAAAGAAATGTTTGGAAGAAGCAAATAGTGAGAAAAAAAAGGGTAGAACTTAGGAAGTTTCAAATTAATTTAAATTAATTTGACTAAGTAAGTTCAACATTAAGAAAGTGTTAAACGTAAGAGAAAATTATTTAATAAATAATTAGGAGGAATGCAATTGAAACGGCGGTCATTGACGCCATTGACTTTGTTCTCCTTATATTTAACCCCTCTCTCTCTCTCTCACTATATATATATATATTAATAAACAACGCATGCATCGAAAATGGCATGTAAAAAATTATAATTTTAACTTAATTTTATAAAATTAAAAAAGTTATTTCAATATCTTTATATTTGTATCTTTTTTATATTCACGTAGTAAGAAGTTGAAGATGAATAGAAAATTTAAAAATATCGTAATATATCATTTTAAAATATTTTTTTTATATTTTAATTATAGTTATAAATGAAACTGTACTTTTTTTTTAATGTAAATGTGAAATTGAATATTTCAATCGTATAGGCATGCACGTTACTATAAAAACAAAAAATTTAATAAAATAAATATCATAATTATATTATTATTTTTTTTTGCTAAAAAATGTTATTAGTTAAATGATTAATTAGTACCTGAACAAATATAATTCTTATTATATCATAATTGTTTTTAATGATTGTGGAGGTAAAAAGATTAAAGGAAAGACTCTAATATTTATACATTTTATTACCTTTATGTATATTTAATAAATTCGAACAATGTTTACATTGTTTGGATAAAATCAAAGTATAAATCACTCAACCATTTTACTAATAAAATAGCTTTGATAAAAAAATTAAACGAAGAAAAAGACATGAGCAAGATTCCCATAGTTACATTAAAAAACATTCTCAATATTACATGATTTAAACATAAAGAGCATAAACATATATATATATATATATATATCTCTGTGTGTGTGTCAAAAGTTGGTGGTTTAAGTTTTTCCAACGTTTGTTGTGTACTAAAAAGAAACCTATGAATTGAGGAATATACACAAGCATACTTCTTTATATAAAAAAAGATAGACAATAAAATAAGAAAATGAAAAAAAAAATAGAAAAGAATATAAAAGCATGATTTTGATTTCTTCTTTGCCCTTTGCATTTTGTTGTAGCTTATGAACATGAATGAATAAGATATTTATACCCAAATAAAGAATTTGAAAAGTTGAAAGCAATACAAAAGAGTTAATAATTTTAAATTTTGATAAAAGTTACAATAGGAAAATGAAAATTTAAAAAAAAAATCATTTCCACTCAAATAAACAATAAAAGTTATAATAAAAATGGCTACAAATATTAAATCTACGTGAATATCAAAATTACATTCAAACGAAGTTACAACGAAAAAGTAAAACAAGATTTATCCATTTGCTATCCTTTTATATATACACGATATATAATAATTTAATGTAATTTAGTTCAATTGAAATTGAAATTTTGAGAAACCGAGACAATTTACTAATCGAATTTTCCAACAGGATTCTTTAAATGGAATTTAGGATGACAAAGAAATTGATTTTTCTCATTTTTAATGTATCGTAATAATTATTGTTATTCTATTACTATTATATCAATCTTTTAAATTTTATTGTTCGCTCACTCACATAATTTGATAAATCATTACTTCCTTATATTAAAACAAAATAAGGAGTATTTTCAAAAATATAACGAACCATGAGAATATTTACAATTTTAAAAAAGAAAAAAAAATCTACATATCCATAATAAAAAATATAAAAAATGTTTCGTTCTACCGTCAACAACGACCATAATATATTGGTACATGATCTGTTTAAATTTGGTACATATATTTTAATTTGACTAAACGATTTTTTTTCAATATTATTTTGGTACGTTTAGATTTGATTATTTTGTTGTACACAGTAGTCTAGATTTTAAATCTAAACAATTTTTTAAAGATTTTTTTAATATAGATTTGGGCATTTTTTGTATCGATTTAACTACTCAAATTTAAACAACATTTTTTTTCAAGATTTTTTATATTTATTATATGCAAATAATAGTGAAATTAAGACGATAGAAAGAAAGAAAGTCGCATAGAAAGAATAGGAAAAAGACGATAAAAGGGAATAACAAATTTGAAATATTTAAAAAAAATTAATTTTTTTATTTTATTACGGGAGTCGTAAATATTTTATAAAAAAAATTTAACAAAAAAACCTTTTATAGATTTTCATAATGAGAAATTTTGGACGAATATATAACAAAAATATCGTAATTTATTTAAGGAAGATAAGGTAACAAAAAAAAAAAGAAGAATTTGGAGATGTGAGGTGGGAGGGGAGATATAAATACGTAGTATATTTATTTATGATAAGAAAGAAAGAAAGAAAGGAAGGTGAGAAGGAAAATGGAAACTACTACTTATAAATTAAATATATATATATATAGTGAGTGTTATCCATAAAAAGGGAAGGTGGTGGGCGTGCGACCACCGGATTTGATTCAATTTACACCACGTGTTTGTATATTCATCACCGACGGCCACGGCCACGCCCACGCCCACGGCTCTCAAAACTCATCCCCTTTTCACCTACTCTTCATTTTATTCATTCTATTTATGACTTATTAGTATTATTGGGTTACATTCTCCCTATCTATTTTGGTATAATCCCACCCCCCCACCAATTACCTTTCTATTCTCTTTTTCATTTTTAGTGGTCCTTTAGAAATTAAAATATTATGTCTTCATGCATAATGTGCAATATATACTCACATTCTTAAATTAAAAAATTAATATCACAATTCAAAGTTCCTGATCAAGTGGGTTTACATTACAATACCCCTTTAAAGTTTAAACCCCATCCATATTGATTATCTGAGTGCTCTAAAATAGTATGCTTTTTCAAAAATTAATTAAACAAAAGTTTAATACTTTTAACTTTAATTTTAATTTTAGGTCGTTCCTTGTCTTATTAAAAAAAAAAAAAATTAAGTTGGAACAGTTAACTTTTCACTCAAACATTAAAAAAATTTTGAATTGGAAGTTGTTTTGAAATGTTATAAGAATTTGAGAATTCAAATCACAAATTTTAAATGTAAAATGTTGACACAAGTGAATTAGGATCGTTTTAATCTCATATATAAGTCAGATTCAAATTATTATTCTACATTCTAATGCTATTTATCATGTTATAGGTTGATACATTTTGGTTAAATAAGAGAAAAATAAAATCAACTCATTTATATTGTAGAGAGTTTGACGACTAAATAATTCTTTTTTATTAAATTTAAAAGAAAGAAATCGAATGAAAAGCTGTCCTACTTATATTAGAAGCAAAAACCCCGATAGCTTCTTTTTTCCGTAACAAATATACTCTAAACTTTGACCCTCCAAGAATAATAATTTTACTTATTTTTTCTATTCGTTTTTTTTATACAATTATTTTTAAATGATAACATTTAATAGTAAAATATCACAACTTAACTACGACATCTATTATATAGATAAATTGTGATATTCGATAATGATCCTTGTTTTTTATTCCTTGATTAGCTAAATTCTTTCTATTCATTTCAATCTATTGAATTTGTAGTTCATGTTAAAAAGTTGTTAAAAAGTTGTGAGACCTTCAAAACTATAGAATAAGTAAAAATATAATAATTAAAAAATCAGCTAAACTTATAAACTTTTATTTAGAATTTTTATTTTAAATCAGTGTATAAAAGAAAAACTTCAACTTCTAAAAACAAAAAATAACCATAATCTATATGAATAGATTCTAAAGCATTTCAAAAACATATTTAAATTCTTAGCTATATGTATATTTAAAATTGGTATTAAAACCTTGTTAGTATATGAATTAGTCTCAACTCAAAATAATGAATAGTTCAAAAGCCACAGTGTAAGAACAATTCACAAAATAAAAAAGAAGAAGCACACACACACAGAGAGATATAATATATATATAACATCGAAATGACGATAACAACACCCAAATAATTAAGCAAATGAAGAGAATGAGTATTGATTGGATGAGAGGGAAAGGGTCTGACTTGCCCACCATTATATTTTTCCATATTGGCCAGCATAAAATTCAACATTAAAAACTTATATTTTATAAAAAAAAATATATATGAGAGAGAAAGAGATAAGAAGATTCTAGAGAGAGAGTCAACATAAAAAGTTAATTATATTTTAATTTAAATTTGTCTCATGTGCCTGCATGCTGTCATTAATATCATGATATCATTGTTCAAAGTCCCATCACATCCAAGTTTTGTATCATTCCATAAAATTATGGAGTTCAATATTTTGCCTTATGTTTGATATGATTCATAAACACATATGGGAAATTTTGGCATTTTGTTACTGTATATATTGAGGCAAAATTTTGTATCTTTTTTCTTCCTCCAAGTATTGGAATATTATATTTTAAATTAACTTTGACTTTTTTTTTCCCTCACGTGTATTTTTTTGAGTTTAAAGTTTAAATTAATTTTGGTTTCCTCCGTTTATATGGTCCAATCTTTTGTGTGATGTTTGCATTATTTGTTTGGCTAAGAATATTTTAGTGCATATGATAATTTGCATTAGTTGATTTATCACGGTTTCTTGTTTGGCTTTAAGTTGGGGTGTGGTTTCTAGAGATGTTTACAAAATAAAAATTCAACTATTAAAGATATATTTACGCATCCATAAAAATTAAAAATTCATACAAAATAAATTAAAATCTATTCTAACAAATTACAAGTCAAAACACAAAATATACATATATTTTTTAGCTCACAACATATAAATGAAATTAGGGAAAAAAATAAAGAAATGGAATAGAGAAAAAAAAAAGAAAAGGAAGAATATCAAAATATATTTTTTTTAACTCTTTTACATATTATTAAATAAGTAAATAAATAAATATTCATATTTAATTATATATATTTATGTTAATTATATTTATGTCCGGGGCATGGCCGGGGTAGGTGAATGTATTCCCCGTCCCCGGTCCCGTGTTGTCAACCGGGAAAAAAAAAATTCCTACTCCCTCTCTCATTTTTCGTCTCGTTTGGCGGATTAAATGAACATCTCTAGTGGTTTCTTGTGGTGAATTGGTTTCACTTCAAAAATATTACGATCCATTGTCTTTGTGTTTTTTTAGCTCTTGGATGACTCTTTCATTTTTTTTAAAATAAATTGTTTTCTCTCCACGTTTAAGTGTTAGTTTCATTCTTTTTGTCACTTAATTTATTAATTAAACCATTAAGGCTAGTTTTAGATGTATTCTTATAGGTAACAAACAGAATATATATATTTATACCATTTAAAAAAAATAGTAAGCGAACGATTTGGTAGGTTTTTCTATATTTTATAAATAGTTTCCTTTAACAATACATTGTTCTCTTTCAATTTTTGGATCAGTAGTGATAGAAGTGATCACAACCATCTTATCTTTAATACTTGAGAGACTCCTACTATAAGATTTTAAGCTTCTACAACTTTTATATTCATAAGATCACTAGAAAAAAATTGTAGCTTAGATATTAATAATTTTGAGTTTAAGGGTATAGATTTAATCTTTAATCCGAGCATAATGAGTGAAAATGATTATCAAGTGACAATTAGTAGGTTATTTATAATTAGAAATGAAAAGAAAGAAACAAAGTATAGAGATTGAGATAGATATATAGAATAGAAGTGTGTGTTAAATGCAGTAGAAAAAGAAGTGTGTTAGCTTATTAGCCGTATTTTATATATGCGTGTTGAAGTTAGAAAGTCCCATTTTCAAAATACTTAAAACACATTATTATTCACTATTTCAAAATATATACACATCAAAGTTGGTCAATCCATTGAATATTCAACTCTTCTCCCCTTCCCTAAACTCGCGTTTTCTGACTTCCTTCCCACTTTCTCCAACGCTTCCTATATATATACTTAAACCACCATTACCATTTTCCCCAAATTCTCACAAACACAGCAACACAAACAATCCAACAATCCAACAATATTCCAAACCTCCATCAATGGATGAACAAATCGAAGTCCCACACTATTTCCTCTGCCCCATCTCCCTCCAAATCATGAAAGACCCTGTAACTCTCCCCTCCGGTATCACCTACGATCGCCACTCCATTGAAACTTGGCTCTTCTCCGGCAAAAACTCCTCCTGTCCCGTCACTAAACTCCCCGTCTCCCTCTCCGATTCCGATCTCCTCACCCCCAATCACACCCTCCGCCGTCTCATCCAAGCTTGGTGTACTTTGAACTCCTCCTATGGCGTCGAACGTTTCCCCACTCCTAAACCCCCCATTCATAAATCCCAAATCCTTCACATTATTTCCACTTCCAACACTTCCCCTTCTTCCCTAATCTCCTCCATTCGCCGTCTCCGCTCCATTTCCGCCGAGTCTGAAACTAATCGCCGATGCGTTGAATTCGCCGGTGCGCCGGAGTTTTTAGTCTCTGTTATTGTGGATTCTGATTCCTCTGCTTCTCATGAAGCCCTCTCCACTCTGCATAACCTCCGTCTCTCTGATTCAACGTTTAAATCATTGGCTACCCATCCTGAAGTCCTCGAGTCCTTGACCGATTTCATGAAATTACAACAGGGTACTCATGAATCGTCCAGAACGTACGCGGTGTTGATTTTGAAATCGATTGTTGAAGTCGCTGACCCAATTCAACTAAGCTTCTTGAAACCCGAATTGTTTGTGCAAATCGTTGAGATTTTGAAAGATCGATCATCCTCTCTACAGATTTTCAAAGCGGCATTGGGTATTTTGATCGCGGTGAGTCCATTGGGGAGAAACAGACTGAAGGCAGTGGAAGCAGGTGGGGTTGGGGCTTTGGTTGAGATTTTACTGTCGTCGCCGGAAAAAAGAGTATGTGAAATGACATTGACGGCGATGGATTTACTGTGTGGGTGTGCGGATGGAAGAGCGGCGCTGTTGGCACACGGCGGAGGGATGGCGGTGGTTTCGAAGAAGATACTGAGAGTGTCGCAATTGGGGAGTGAAAGGGCGGTAAGGATATTGTATTCGGTGGCTAAATTCTCAGGAAGTCCTGCGGTGTTGATGGAAATGGCGCAATTGGGGATTGTGGCAAAGCTGTGTTTGGTTATGCAAATTGAAAATGGAAGCAAGACGAAGGAGAAAGCTAAAGAGATTTTGAAAATGCATTCTCGTGTTTGGAAGAACTCACCTTGTATTCCCTCTAAATTGGCTTCTTCATATCCTACAAATTAAAAGGAATTTTTATCAACAAATTTAAAACTATTTTTCCTTTTTCTTCTTCTCAATTTTGTGTATATAATTCAATAGAATTGTAAACTATTAACTTTTAGTTAAAAGAAAATCCAAAGGATCCACATTATTGTTTCTTTCCAAACCTTTGTCTTTATAATTTAGTGTATGAATACATTTGAGTTTGCTACTTTTATCATTGTATTTTTTTCATGGTTGTTTTGGAAATAATATTACAATCTTTAGCTCATATTTTACGATTACTATTCTCCAATTTATTTACTTTTGGTAATGTTCAATTAATGGTGTGAAAGTGTCAAGAAGGGTAGGCTTTGGCAATAATCTTCAACATCAACTAAAAACTTTGGCTTATTCAATTCTTTTGCATTAGTAAAATAATAATTTACCCATGTGAATGTTTTGATTCTTTTTAATTATGTCATGTTTTCAGCACAAATATTTTAGCTTTGAACTTTGAATTAATCCAATTAATTAACCATTAATCTACTTTTCAGCAAATATAGAATAACAATATATATATATATGTTAATTTAATTCATTTAACTCAGACCCGTTACATCATACTAAATTTCAAAATCTTCTATTCTATTTCTTTTCATAAATATGTCTAAGCATTGGTTAATTGAAATTAAAATGTCTATTAGTTTTCTCTAATTAATAATACTTCACATATTTAACTAAAACTTTACAGATTTTTAAAACTTCTGTTTTTAGTTTTTCAGTTGATAATTATTAATATCTGGAAATATATATGCATGTACTCGAAACAATAACAATAACAATACATTTATTTTTAATTATTATTATTATGTGCATGTTTTATCATATATATATATATGATCTTTTTGTATAAATGAAAAGTTCAAAGTTATGATGTCTTGGAAGTAGTAATTGTAAATAAAAGTATAGCTATAGAATAGATTGTTGTATAAATTGTTCATTTGAAAATTCCATGAAAACATTGTTGTAATTAATTTACTTATATATATATATATATTATAATTTGGTCAAAGAAAGATATTAATTAAGAACCCCAGTCCACTAATTAATTGGTTAATCAACAAAAGTTACCTCAAATTCTTGAATTTTAAAAAAAAAATTAGTATCTGGTAAAGCCATGCTGTTCTAATTTGATATAGGCACAACTTAATTTTACATTATCAAATTCCATTATATTTCTTTTATTAATAGTCTAATAGAAAGTTAGATTAGAATTTTAACGTTGGTCCTTTTAATCTTAATTTTACTTTAAATATTGATAATGTATTACTAAACCTTTATCTCAATTTTAACACAAAAATTGTCTCTCACATATGAAATTAAATAAATTATTTATCGTTGCATTTTAAGAAAATCGATAAAAACAAAAGCCTAACCAACAACATTATTAGTAACTAATTAGCTCGTTGCTTTAAAAAATCACACTTATTTTTCTAAAGTAATTTGGACTTATAACCTTTGAAATAATGGGTATCCTTTATTACATTCCATTTGGTTGAATGAATATATGGATGCATGTGTTAGACTTTTATTTTACAAGAGGTGAATTGGAGGAGACATGGATTATATTGTTTGACTAAATTAGTATATCCTAAAGATCCACTTTCATCAAATTTGGTTGACTATTCGACATTCATTTCGCAAATAATTTTACATACATTTATATTATTTGATTGGTGCTACATACACTTCCAAACTATAGATTTAATTTTATATTTACATGGCCAATTTTAGAGGGAAAATTAGATAAATTTTAGTGGTGTTATATTTATTATACATATAATAAAAATAAAAATAAAAATAATGGGGGAAATAAGAAGTAGTAAAGGGTTGGAGAGTTATTGGCCATTGAATTTTATTTAGTGATTCATGTGGATGTCTCACCATTTTCAATAGTAATGGATGTGATGGGGGAGGTAGCTGTACAACTCTGAAATTTTAATTTAGCCTCTTTTTTCTTTTTCTTTTTGTTGGCCAACCTTTAATTAGCCATTTTCATTGACTAAAGGATCAATTTTGAAGCCAACCATTTCATTTGTATTTCCTTTTTATTTTCATTTTCATTTTCATAGCAACTCTCCATCATCATCACACTAATAAATAACCAAAAACAAACCATCCAATTTCAATTTTCAAATCAATAAAAAAATAAAAAAATAACGGTACGTAGACAAATATTTATGAATGTAATATGAAATGTAACAAATGTACGCTAATTCTTTGGATAGTTACAAATATAACAGTAAAAATACTAATGTGTGTGTTTTATATATATAACAACATTTTTAGAAACGATAAATATAACAAAATCTATAGATAAATTTTTCTATATTTACAATTTTTTAAGAAAAATTAACTATACATTTTATGATTATCCTTGAAATTGCCATGCATAGCCATTATCCCTAACTTCTTAAATACTTTTTATACCTTTTTTTTTCATTCTTTTACGAAAATATCAAAAGTTTTAATTTTGCAGAAATGTTGACGCAAATATCCCAAATGTTAAATATTTCTTGTTGAATTCATGAAAATATGATAAAAATATTAAAACAACGAAAATTCAATACAACGTCGGAGTGAAATTATATTTGAACTCTATATCCAAATGTCTTTATTATCATTTTTTATATATATAGTTGGAGGAACACATTCATAATTTTTTTTATCTTTTAACAAATTATGATAAAATTAACTTCATTAAATTAAACTTTATCATTTAATCAAACTTGATAAAGTTATCTTCAAACTAACAAGAAGAAGAAAACAAAATTGATGTTAGATTCAAATTGTATAGATCTAAATTTAGACATTTGAAACTATTTTATATTAATAGTTCACATGTTTGATTGTTGAACTCATAATACTAAGCTTGAAAGTTGTTAAAGTTGAAAAAAATTTCATTATGCCAATAAAAATTCTAAAACTTTTATGGCTGAGAAAGAATTTGAATTTCCATTTACTGAGGGGAAAAAACAGATAATTAATGATTATTTTTTCTATACTATAAATATAAATATATTGTAAAACTTCAAAAAGTTTCTAGATGGCACAATCAATATAACACATTGACTGGAAGGCTCTTTTCTCACCTCTTACCGATAGAAGGGTTTTGTTGGGTAAAAGTTAGTGTTCTTTTACTTTATCTCTTTTCGCATCTATTATGTAAAAATTTTCGTTTGTATCAATTATTAAAGTCGTAACACTTTAATTAGCTACAAAACATAGGATTAAAAGGAATTGGATGAACAGATTTTAAAAGAAAAAAGCACTAATTGAATGTCTAAAATTGATTAAAAGAAAGAAAGAAAGAAACAAACAAAATGAAAAATTTGAAGATGTTGCTGCCCAGGATCGAACTGGGGACCTTTAGTGTGTAAGACTAACGTGATAACCACTACACCACAGCAACTCTGGATGTTAATTGAATATATAATAAGTTCAATTTAATAAAAATCTATTCACGTAGTATTTTCTCACATTAAAATGATATTCATAATTAACAAATTTTGGTAAAAAATAAATTTGAATGACTAAATTCTAAATGGAAGAAAAACATATAAAGACTAAAATTGAACATGGTAGAGAGAGACTTGAATGGAAACAAGTCTCCAAATCCATTTTGAGGCCGATCTAGAAGTATAAATCTTAAGTAGAAAAAAGCATCATCTATGTTGATGTAAAACACATAAGGAAAGTCTACAGATAAAATAATTAAAATATGGTAATTAGGGTGAAAAAGAAAAGTATGAAAATAAGGTAGGAAAGTTTCATTCTCTCTTGGACCTCATTTAATTTCATCTTAGGATTGAAAAGTGTATGTATATATGTTGTGTGTGTGTGTGTAAGAATTTGAAATTACGTAGTAATTTTGTTATCCCATAATAATAATAATAATAATAATAATAATAATAATGTTTTGTGAACTTTAAGAACTTAATTAAAAGAGGATTCGTCAAACAATCAAATAAATTCAATGAAGTAGACAGAAAGGGCATATAAGATTTTGAACCCTACGTTACAAATGTTGATTCTTTTGACTACTTTGGTCCGCAAATTAAATTAGAGTATATAAATTCAAAGCTTTTATTCGCAAAAATTTCAAAGATTTTAGGGTTCTTTATTCCAAATAGGTCCATTTGAAAAGTATCAAAAGATTGAAGATTTAAAGTTTAACAAGTTGGACAATTGAAAGAAAACTCATTCTAAATTTAAACCATCCAAATGGGTTTTAGAGGAAACGTCTATATATACTTTCTGTGGGACATGCATGGCTTTATTTTCAATGATGAATTGGTATATATTTTTGTATTTTGTACAAATATTATTTCAATAAACCGTGGTCATAAAAATAAATTTTTAATCCATATATATGTTCTGATCTGACTTGTCAAGATCATCATTTAGAATGTTCTGTTGGAAAGGTATTTATAAGTTTGTTGATGGAGCTGAAAGTGACATGCATTAATATGTGGTTGATTTACATAATCTCAACAAATATTAGATATTGAATAACTCCAAAAGTACTAATAACAGTAATGACTTTGGTATACAAGCTCGTGGTACTTGCCAAACTTAACATACCTCTAATGCTTAAGTTTAATTAAATAGGTGTTTTCTCCACATGTTAGGCAAAGTATGAAGTTAGAGCTTTACGTCTTTACCTACATTAGTTTCTATGCTTTCTCTTTTATTAGGAATGGTCTAAGATCTCGAATGAATCAAGCATGAACAACATATATTATACTCTATGCATATGTCAATACCAATGCCAAGAAGATAACCAAAATAATAATACTGCGTAGATATTCCGAGGCATTGAGCAAATGATACGAACAAGACTTTTATAAAAGAATAACTTCTGGATATAAGAGATTCAATAGGTACACTTGGAGATAATGAAGATGTTACAAAGGTGTCTACATAGTGGAGACGTTCCAGTACACCTACTAACTTGTTTCGTACTTTCTTCCAAAGAAAAAAAAGATAGGTACACTTAAATTCTTAATATCAATTACACAAATAAGATATGAGATTAACGGAAAAAGCTTTTGTTTAGAGACTATATATATATACAAACAAAGATAGTTCTAAAGTCATCATTTAGTGATTGGAAAATGATGAATGTGAAGTTATGATAAATTCAAACCTAATTGGAAAGGTATCTTTTTTCTTGGAACGATATTAAGAACTAGGTCAAGTAAATTCAGGAGTATATATGTTATACCAATGGAAAATGGTGATAATTAGGTCTATTTGTATAATAATTACCAAAATATAAAAATAAATTCTTTTTCACACCAAACTTAAAATAAGTACAAGGACTTAGTACACACCATTGTACGGTTAAACACTCATATATATTCAAAGAGTTGGAGATAATCAAAAGAACATTAATTTGATGAATCAATTATTGATGGATATTGCAATGACGATAAATATTTATTACATAAGCAAGGATGGGACAATCGTATCTTCTTTGTATACATAAACAAAGTACAATAGAACACAAAGACATATATATGTATGCATATATATATATATATATATATATGTATGTATGTATGAAGATCATACTCAAAAATACTTTGGGGGAAAAAATATAATAGCAGAGATGACATTATATATGCATATTTGTTAAGCCTTTTGAGAATGTATCATAATTAGACAAATCAATAGGGCTCCAATTACCACTCAGCAAATTTGGGTCTTCAAACATTTCTACTCTTGTTGGTTGCAAACGATGATGATTATTCACCATTATCATAGAATTTCCCCATGCTTCCACCACGTCCTCCCCCGGCAACGGCGGCAATTGAAGCTCACGCGCCGCCACTTCAATGTTATCCACTTGATTTTCATTATTATTATTACTCTCCTCTAACCCAAAGCAACCACCTCCCACTTGATAATCACTGGCCCCCAATCCACATTCCTGCATGGAAAACTCACAAAAATTCCCACATCCGACCACCCCACTCTCACCGGAAACAGGAAAGTGACCAGCTGCGTTCGATGTGGTATTAGTTGTTGGTATAGTTTCGCGCGTGTCTGGTTTCTGGTTCACAAAGTTGGCGTAGACGACTGCCAAGTCGATGGTTGGTGATACGTCGGAGCCAGAGAGATCACAGTGGTGTCGTTGGTAATCACTATCGTTGGTGTGGTGTAATTTAGGGTTTGAGGGAGATGGGGTTAGGGTTAACGGCTTTGGCGAACGTCGATTCTTCCGACAACCCCCACCAACAGGAACATTACGGAGGGAACCGCCTTTGGTCCAATAGCGACGACAACCTTTGCAAAAGTAGCGAGGTTGGGTAAGACTATAGTTGTTGTAATAACAAAACTTTGTATTGGAAGAGCCACACCTTGGACAATTTGGTGATATTTCCACCATAGGTTTCCATCCTCTCTCCATATTTCTGTTTCAAATGGGATTTTAAGAGAAACCCCAAATGGGAATTGGGCATTTAATCAAAAGAGCTATGTCAATTTCTCTCTAAAAAATGAATCTTTTTTCTTTTTTGAAGAAAATGAAGAAGAAAAAGAAGAAGAAGAAGAAGAAGAAGAAAAGGCCTTGGGAATGTGGTTTTTTGGTTATGTAATGAGCACATGAAGAAAGAAGGAGGGAATTATGCAACTGATCCGAAGGCTAATATGAGGTGTCGGTGTCCGGCTTACATGTCAAAATGTGATTGGTTGATATGAAGTTGAATAAGGAAGCAAAATCCTCGATAACCTAATTTTAGGGTTTGCTTTATGTTATCAAGACAAAACCCCCCACATGCTTTGGTTTTATATATATATATATATATATATATATATATATATATATATATATATATTCAAATATGTGTGCTTTGAGGAATTGGGTCATCCAATCCCTTCATATTCTTACAAATTTTCTTTCCTAAAGTTTCAAATATGAATCTAATATGTATGGTTTTCTACAATTTGGTGCCATTGACAATATCAATTATGTTCAAAAACAATTCACTTTTATACTTCAAGTTCGTAAAGAACTTTCTAAGCAGGATTTTTCTTTTTCAATTTAACTTGTTTATTTGCCAACTTTATGCTGCAACTAAATTCATAACATTAATCACTATGAAATTTAAAATTTTAGGTTTTCTTTTCTTTTAACGGCCAAGAGTTTAAGTATTCAATAAATTAATTTTTCGATCCAAATATATAATTTACTCGATATATGCAAAGTAGCTATTATATTTAAGGTTAAATTAAAGTTTTTGTTTCATCACCCTTTGCATTTCTTACCCTCAAAAATAAAAATAATAACTTAGAGATCCACTATGTTTTTTAATTTTTAGTTTTGGGGTTTCCTTCAAACTTTTCAATTATTTAGTTTTTATATCCCTTAGAGAAACTCTTATTTATTACTTCGCCTATCCACCACGATTTACATATTAGCGGTAGAGTCTATCCAATCTATTACTTATAGCTTTCGTTATATATGTCATCATTCTTTAAAAATATTACTTTATACACTAAATTCAGCCATAAAAATTCGACTATGTGCCATTATCTAGAAAAAAAAAGTTATTATTTAGAGACATTTCTTAAATATAGCATAGGTAAATGGGTAAGAATACAAAACCAATCAAATAAAATAATTCAAAATACAATATTGTTGGCCAATTCAGTCTTCCCTGCTTTCAATTTTAATTTGTGTACTTTCGGTAAATTATAAAGCTCATCTTTATACTCTCAAGTAATCTTAATCTATCCAAAGTTAAATATTATCGAAATTTGTTAGATAATAATATAATTTTTGTGCAAAAAACACACCAAGTAATTATACTTTCAAAATCAACAAAAACTAATTGCATGAATCAATTTGATAAAGTAATGTATCATGATAATATATATTGTAATGTTGAATAATGAGAGAGCCGAAATTAGTTGGAATCCTTTCCCTAAGGAAGTAGCGTACGAGACTAAAGAAAGGATCTCTTGGATCATGTGCTTATGTATGTGCTTCTTGGATCACGTTATTACTTTCTTTCTTTTTTTTTTAATTATACCTCGTGCACCCAATTATCTTTCGCCACGTAAGCCACCGAAAAGTATGACAAAGAAAAAAAAATTGAATATTCTACTCGACTCCAACTAACAAATTGTCAAAATTAATTATTTATGTGTGGGAAATTCAGAGACGAATGAAGATTTTATGAATCTTGTTTTGAGTGTTCAATGCATTGTAATTTGATTTTTAATGTAGACGTTTTCTTTTTCTTGTTTTCTCTTTGAAGAAAAAATGATGATGATAATACTCTTCAATGTGATACATAGATGTTTAGATTTTGTAATAGAATTTGTATAGCCAATCGTGGGAATGAAATTAAATAGTAATAAATTATGAACAGAGCATATGTGTTATAAAGTTGAGTTTCAATTTAGGGTTGGGTGAGGAGAGAAAGGGAGAGCTCATGACTAATTCTTAGAGATTCTCAAATGAATACTAAATGATACTTTTGTTGGAATCTTCAACCATAATGCGAGGCCTGCAGGAGGAAAAAAAATTAGAAGGCGAAGTATATATTTATTTACTTTTGGAAAAAAATCCTCAAATCGACTTTCGTTTGATGCTTTCGATTTTCATTAAGAAAATTCTTTTGTATTCAATCAGCTTCACATGTTGAAAGACCAAATTGAACATACCTAAAATGACCAACAATGGTTATATTAGGATTTGAAATATGTATAAAGCAAAATATTAGTAATCTAGTTGGTTTCAAAGTTATCTTGACTATAGTTAGTTGCATGAATTTAAAATGACTTGTGAGATGAAAACATTCTACATGTTGATTAAGTTTCATATTTCAGTTCAACTTGGTTAGCTTTTCTTGACGTTATTAATTATTTAGTTTTGATTCAAACCAAGTTTGAATATTTAGAACATAAACAAATTACACATATAAACTATACAATATAATAATACCAAGTACACATTTGGTTAGCACAAAAAGTAATAAAGTTGTTTAGCATTAGTTTCAAACTTTAGAAAATATAATCAACTTTTGACGCTCAGTTAAAATCATATTAATTTTTAACCTAAACTTTTAATTCAAGATACCATACCCTTAGGCTAAAATAGGGGTTGCAATCATAGTCATCGAGGTGTTGCAATATCCCCATATAGAGAATTTTCGTTTGGAAGTTCAATAAAAATTGTATTTTCATATGCTTTCAATAATTATGAAACGTGTGATGTAAAACAAATACTATACAAAGGGAAAATGGCACTGGAGCTAAAACTTCTAATTTTAGCAAAATTATTCACTAATTTGATTGTACATATCTAAACTTAAGTTTGTGCAAGACTTGGACATTCGTAGATTTATCTTGCTTATTGATAGAATAAATTGTAGAAATCACAACCAAGTATGAGTCCCAATTGAAGATTATCAAGCATATAACAATATTTTAAAAAAATTACAAATATAACAAAACAAATATAGCAAAATCTATCACCGATAGACTTCTATCGATTAATTTCAGAAGAATAATGTAATAACTTAAAACCAAGTAGCAAGAATAGCTCAACGACGTTAATCCAACCATATTTATAAACAGGAATTGCTGTTGATTAGAGTGAAGCTGGCAGTATGCAGCAAAAAGATAGTAAAATTCATGGACTAAAACAAAAGAATTGTTTGTAGTTACGTGATGGAAGAAATTACAAGAATAGTAAAAAAATACATAATTGCTATTTACTACAAAACTCATCGATAATGATACATACAGGCCGTTTTTTTTTTTTTTTTATTGAAGCAGATTTTATCTAGACAGGAGCCACTATTAAGTACAAAAGAGAAGTTGTGTCCCCTCTCTATTCTACAACCTCACGCTACTATCGTTGACCCAATCTCTCCTGTAAATGAGAAGAATAAAAGATTTAGTCATCAGAATCACCTACAAGTAATCTATTGGCCTAATAACAATTTCCTTTGTAGTTTTCTGTTTTCAAAATTTATTTTTGTTTCCTCTCCTTGTTGAGAACATTTGAATCGTTTTTGAAAGCGTGGATAGTAGTAGTACACACAAATTTATGAGCTAAAAAAATGTTTATAAACTTAATTTTAAAAAACAAAATGGTTATCAACTTATTTTCTCGTGGACCAGCACAGTGCAGTGACAAGCAGCCTACTACTACTGAATAACAGAGAAAACGGCACACTGATACATTAAAGCAACAGAAATATATTGATGTATATACGTGAAATTTGCAACTTTCTTCAGATTTTTGTGCATGCCAATCTCAAATATTAGTTCAACCAATCAGTTTTAAGAATCAAGGCATTAAATTACCTGAAGCATCTGCATCAATTTAGGGTGCTGTTCCAAAAGCTGACATAGTTTTTCCCGGTCACTCAACAATGACTGCATTCGAAAAGGAACGCTCACTGATTAAAATCGAAAGGAGAGAACTTGTTGAAATAATTATTGATGGGAAGTAACAAGGTTACCTGGATTGCTTCGGGAGACTTGAAGTACTCATGCAATGACATTGCTGAATCCTGCTGTTGCTGAGATGTGGTTGCAGTATCCCCAAGCTGATGTATAGTTTGATGTTGAGGATGTTCAAATTGTTGCTGAGGAGGAGGATGTGACAACCCCACTGGTTGTGATTGGTAGAACTGAGGAGAAACTCTTGGCTGTTGTAGCATTTGTAATTGATGTATTTGCATTTGAACCGAGCTTTGCATTGATACTGCCTGCTCTGGTTGTTGTGAAGGCATAATGGGTGGCCTAAGATGCTGAGGGGGTGGCTGAGGGGGTCGAGGAAGCTGTGGAGGTTGCAGGGGCTGTAACTGAGGCAGAGGATGTAGCGAAGGCACAGAAGATGGAGGAATAGCTAGATTTGGCAAAATATTTGACGTGTTTTCACTCTGTTGCTGAGTTGAAATCCCCCCATAAAGATTTCCAGGCATCGAAGGCCTACTAAATACCAGGTGTGGAAGTCCAGGCAGAGAATTAGAAGCTAGCATGACCCCAGGAGCAGATACACCACCTAAACGTGTGTCCGATGAACTTGCAGTAGGGTTCTGAGGAATCTCGGCCATCCCAACACTTTCCATGTTATAAGCAGGAGTGCTTGGGAGAGAAATTTTACTTGATAAATTGTGTGGGCTGGACGAAAGAGGTGGAGGTGTTGGAGGAAGAGGTGGGGGTGGCCTGACAGATCCACTGGAAAATGATGATGAACTGTTGTATCCAGATGGATAATCCGAAGGGACCTGCTGCAAAAGAAAAGTGAAGAAATAAGTTGCAGACAGTGACAATCAGCAAAAAAATAATCTAGAGAAGATTCAACTGCACACAGTTTTCTTACATGGAATGTCGAAGAATATCGTTGTTGAGTATCAGAAACAAAGTTGCCAAATGGGGAAGACTGACTGGGAGCCAGATCAGATGGTTGAGATATTGCAGGTGTAACTGTCGGTGGTGGAGGCACCGGAGGTAGTGGTGGCTGACTCGGGAAAAACCTCTGCTCATAGAATCCTTGAGATCCTATGGACGGTGGTGGTCCACTACCAAGATGCTGAGGACTATTTTTGATGAAGTGATTTGGTGTATTTGCCCGAGGCTCAGGTAAGAACTTTGAAGGTGGAGTGGTTGCATTATTATATGAAGAGTTAATTGCAGCGGAAGTATCAACCCCACCTGTACTTCTAACAGGAATAGCATTCTTCCCATCATCGGGATGCTCAAAGTACTTCTTACCAGAAGAAACACTAGATTCACGAGCCAATGGAAAATCAGGACGCGAAACAGACATCCTAGAAGAAAATTCACTTTGAGTATTTTCATCAACATTAGACACGGAAGGT
Source organism: Cucumis melo (assembly GCF_025177605.1). Lineage (NCBI taxonomy): Eukaryota > Viridiplantae > Streptophyta > Magnoliopsida > Cucurbitales > Cucurbitaceae > Cucumis > Cucumis melo. The sequence goes on along the minus strand of NC_066860.1, from coordinate 31,913,678 downwards.
CCACGCATGGGAGAAAATTGGCCCGTATCATTACCATTACTTTCTGTCTCTTCAACAATTGAACGAGGAGAGCCTTGTTCAACCAACACGGGATCAGATTGCTGCAGACCATTATCCAGATGGGGAAAGGGTAACTTGTCATCAGGATCTGAGTCCTCACCATCAAATACGATATCAATCCCCTGAAGATCATCATCAAGGTCAGTCTTCAACTGCTTAGGTTTGCTTAACTTCTCCAAGTCTGTGTCATTTGCAGGAACCCCACCCTTCACTTGGGATGCAGCCTCCCCAACCACAGGTGCAACAGGATTCTGGCGTTCCCTTTGCCTGGCCATAAATTCATCCACATGTATTGACGGAGGTCTGCCACTAGAAGATCCTACTCGTTGAATGGCAATTACATTAGAATTAATAGCCCCATCAACATTTCGTTCTCTTGCAACATAATCATCAACATGCATGGAAGGAGGCCTGCTGGTATTTGGTTTCCTCTGCCGAAAGGTATCCCTACGTGATGGAAGTGAAGGGGCAGTAGAAATCCCCGATCCACGTGAAAACGTGTTCTGGGACGAGATTTCAGCTGGGGAGTTCTCTCCTCTAGCACGCCTAGCTTGCCCATCCATTGTTGACATTTTTCTTTTTGCAGGAAGGGCATTCAGTCTATCAGGTAATGTTTCTGGACATTCCCACATAAACTTGTCCCCAAGACCTAGAAGAAGATTGTCATCTACATTTCCTATGCAGTCATCAGCAAACTGGTATAGCTTCAGAGAATCTAATATGTTACTAGGTGTCAACGAAGCATTATCAGGTAGATTAATATCTTCAACATTAACTGAACCAGTAGGCTTCTCTAACAACAATAATAATGATTCTGCACTCTCTAAAACCTGCAATTCATGTCAAGGTCGACAACTTTAACTTTAAATTCAGAGTAAAATGAAGAGTGTGATTCCAAATATTTTGTACCTTATGCATATAAGTCGGCATGTTGGAGTCTTCTGGATAATCACCAAGTCTCAGTTTTAATTTAAAAACATCAATCATTTCTTGTATATAACCTATAACGTCTTTGGGGGAAGAATCATTTACACCATCTACAGCATCAGAAAAGCCAAAGAGAAATTTAATTTCTCCAATCCTGTCCAAGACCAAACTACACAATAGCAAACAGTTAGCTAACCATTGACATAAGCCAGAGACACCAAAAATTTGCTCAGAAAAGGTCAATTGGTTTCCAGAAAATAATCATCTATTTCTGGATTTGAAACAAGTAAAATCTTTTCAAAGCTGTTAAACAGAATAACCATCAACAGAGAGAACCTAGAAGGGAAAAGATGCTTACTTTTTGGGGGGTAAAACAATTTTTCAGTGTACTTCCATATACTAAGCAGATTTCATGTTAAATACATAGTGTGAAATAAAAGCTGAATAACATAATCACAACTAAGCAGATTTCGTGTTTAAAAGATGAATAACATAATCACAACAAGACCTTCAGAACAGTTATGACAAAACTGAAATTTCTGATTCTGGCAGATATACACAATACTTCACGCAGGCACATAGGTAATTGATCTTCCGATTTCAAATGAATATAACAATACCCTAGACATATGGAAATTGCACAAAGAATTCCCAACTCTCTAGAAAATAAATGGACAGGACACCAAATACTGGAAAGGCAAACCCTAGAACTATAAACAAGACTTGAGTTGAACTATCAAGAAGTCCATGGTTACACGTGATGAATTGCACATCTAGTTTGATTTTGTTCCTAAGAATCTTAGATGAGGGAGAATCCCAAGAGAGAAACTGACTCCAACAACCATCTTGACAAATAAGCATTATAGATTTGACCAGCTATGCTTACTACCTTTTCCTCTTGACAACCCATGTTGTCTCGGTAAAGTCTTCCGACATCATTTGGTCCTCTAACCAACCACTACCAATACTAGAAAAGTGACCCAGCAGCCCATAGTTGAGACGTTCATTTTCTCGTGCGCATACACATGCGTCTCAGAATTTATTTAAAATTAACAAGCATGTTTAGAGTATATACAAAAAGAAATTTCAAAACTGTTCAATAAAGATAAACCCTCAAATAATAAAATATTTTAATATGAAGTACGACTTCCATTTATACACATCAAACAGTAGCTCCGGAAGAAACCTAACCTTGATCCATCGAGGCAGAAGCTTAATGATCCTGAAGATAAAGCATCAACTGCCTGAATTGCATACGTTGGCATGTAATCATTTGAATCGATTGATATTAATAACTTTTTCCAGCAACAAAGCAGAGGAGGATTCATCCTCCAACTTGACACGTCAAAAGTACAGTCACTACCCTTTTTATGTCCTTGAGATCCACGCTCTTCACCATTATAAATATCAATCAAAATAGATGCTAAAGCAGTTTGACCTTCACTACAAGATCCCAAGGCTCTGAAAGCAGCAAGACAGGCAACTAACTCTTTTCCAACAGGCAGCACCTGAGAATCAGTACATGCTGGTTAATCTAAAATAAAAAGGAGGAAACACATTCTTCTACTCGATGAAGCTTTTGATAAATCGAGAATAAATGGAAAGTCAATCAACAAGATGCACTTTATATAACAAGATGAAACTCACGTTCAAAATTGAAGAGTGGCATCTAACCTAATAACATTTCACTTCCATTATAAAATCAAAGAACAATAACCAATTGCATCAATCCATAGAGTAAATAGAAAGGGAGTCACAGACATGCCCTTCAACTGAGGCAAATAGAATTTAGAGTATTAACATATAACCTAAACATGGTCCTTAATATCCAGTAGTGAATTGACATTAAAAAAATCAACAAAAAAACCACAAGCCTTGATTGATCAAAATTATGAGGAAATGATTGAATTCATTTTATGACTAAATTCCGAAGCTCTCATAATAAGAGGGAAACAAGGGCCCATTACCAAATTACTTCAGAAAGGAACAATAATTAACCTGACAGAACAGTAGAACATTGTGTAGAATCAATGAATAGTCTTCTGCACTTAATAATCCAAAATGACGCCTATAACGAAACAAAATCAGCACATATTAGATTGTGAATTACCTATAGAAATAAGTCATAAAGAAATGAATAAAATTAATCAACATACAAAAAGTTTACTTACAGATTGTGTTTTCCAATGTGCTTAAGAGATGGTCTAGAGTAGCAAAGTAGTGAACATGACTTGAAAACAGGGAGGCACCAGTTGAGTAAAGAAAAGCTACGTTTAGTAGAAAATCTACATCCCGCAGCCAGCTTTTCATCCGTATCTAAGTCATCTAAACATCTATGTGATACTTCAATTAGCAACTGGATAACATCCTCATTCAACAATAGAGCCTGATTAAGAAGCAGCCAACGTAAGAAAATCTATAACTGACACTTAAACTTTTTTATTTCAAGAGATCAGAAGGGTTACAACACTTAGAAAAACTGTAATACCTTGGCACGAGGATGCTCTAATAAGCTAGCAAAAAAATCGAGATACCTACATATCTGCAAAGAAAATGACAAGGACACAATTGGAATATTTGACTTTCAAAAAGATCAAGATACCAAGATAAGATGCATTGATTTCAGAACGGAAATCCCAAAAAAGCAACAACTACTTTTTTTATGAATACACAAAAACATACTCACTTAACAAAACCACACTGTGCCATAAAATATAAGATATGGTCGAATACAAATATATGAGAAAAATATTGCAAATATATTTGGGTACAGTTTTAATGTTATATTCAATTTTGTAAATTTTGAGTTAAGAAAATAAAAAATCATAAATATAATATATCTGACAAATTGCTAATTGAAGTGCAGCTTATAAAAACAATTAATAAGAAATTTAGAACCAAAGGTCCCAAACACATGCGTAACTGGACGAAGTTCAATTTGTTACGCAATTTATCATCCAGTGTTCTTCAATCTAACAATGAGTCATATCCATAAAGCTCATTTAGGTCAACAATGTATTGCAAAAGCTTGCACATGGATATGAATGTTTATTGTTTAATACTTGAATCTGCATGTGCCTAATATATGTACTTTTGTGTCTGGGAGCAATGCTAACCTTCTTATTTATAAGTATATAACATATGCCCGACAAGTGCCAGTGTCGAATATACGTTAAAAACAAGCATGGTAACCAAACTAAAATGTGTTTGCTTCATATAATGGGTGGCCTTTCAAATTGCAAAAGCCAAACCAAAAACTCAATGAAACCGAAAAATTTGGTTCAGTTCGGTTTAAAGAAACTTGAAACCAAATTGAAACCAAACTAAACTGTTTTTAACTACTACATGTTTCTTTATATATATTTATATTCTCATATTTAAAATTAAAAAAAAAAAAAAAAAAAAAAAAAAAAAAAAAAAGAGAGAGTAAAATCGAATTTGAAACCGAACTGAACCGCATAAATACGGTTCGGTTTGAACCAATAAAACAATTCAGTTTGGTTTGGCCATTAAACCAAACCAAACAGTTTCCACCCCTACTTCATATATCTATATTAATGAATCTAAATGCAAAGAAAAGGATTAGAGACTATCATGGAAATATAGAAGTTTTTACTTTGTAAGCATCTATATCTGACAGAGAAGACAAATCAGAAACACGAGCATGGATCCACGAGAATATTGGTCGCAGAAGAATAGAAGCACTGTCAGCTTTATGACAACAAAGACGAATTATAAATATCCGAAGCATATCTTGGATGACCACCAATGTCTGTTGACATGAAACATAAATAATAATCAAGAAAGCATTTTTGAAACATAGACACGATAAATGCACTTGAAATAGGAAAGAAACCACTCACCGAAATAGCATAATGTTGGACAACTTGGGAAATCTTTTCAAGTTGTAGCGACAGTTGTCCCAATAGTTTCTCTTGATGGTGAGGCTCCAAATACCAATTGACCTCATCCTCCATTTGAGGTCCCAATATTGTCTTGATACCAAGCTTTTTAACGGCACTCAACAAAGGCATACCATTCCTCCAAAGCCAGATTCCTTCATCAGGAAATAAATCGTTCTAGCACCATAACAATGATATGGAGAGTGAGGAGACATAAAAGCGGCAAATGGAAATTTAAGATAATTGATGCCATTATGCCAACTAAAACTTTTTTCTTGCATAAAAAATCATTAAACAAAAACAAAATTAAATTAAATTATAAAAATTGACCTTTTCTTTGGATAAGAAACAAATATATTCAAAGGGACAAAAGAAGAACAGCCTAAGGGCAAGGGAGGGACCCTCCCCAATAAAAACCTAGCAAATAAGGGCCTCCCAATTGTTGAAAAGTATAGAAAGACTATAATTACAAAAGTGTTTGGTGTAATTGGTAATCCACCAAAAAGTTGTGTTGAACCATAGTCCAAAAAGAATTAAAATAATCATATTTATCATAAAAAATTCTACTATTTCTCTCATCCCAAATGCTCCGAGTAGCACATCTCCACAGGATGTTCCTCTTCGGAATAGGTCTTCTTCTTTTGGGTTGAATTCCTTTTTTGTAGTAAGGGTTGAAGAATTGGAAATTTTGATTCCACTAAGAAGAGAAAATATCGCCCAAAAAAAACCATCTACTGATGAACTTTTGTCATCTCAACAAAGCACACAACTACCACGTCCACTATAAAAGGGTATCGATAGCAACCAAGGACAGATAACGAGGTCATAACAGTTAACTACTTCTGGATGTGCAAAGGCTGAAGTAGTTACTAATGTACTAGCATGAATAAAAAAGCACTCCACCATAAAATACTGATTAGCATCTAAAAATGTCACGTCCATCGATACAAACACATTCTTTATGAATCAGAAGGCTGGCTTACCAGCAGACAAAGCAAGCTGCAAGTTTCTTTTGGGCCCAAAACCTGTAAGGAGGTAGCTTGGACACTATCCAGAAGTGAGCTGAAAAGGCCAGGAGACCAGCCATATACAGGCCAACAAGCAAGTACAGACACCAGTAGATGGCAGACAGCTCCAAAGCCAAGGGCAGAATTGGGAAATGAAGTGGATAAATCAAATGTACATGCAGCAAGTTTTGGACTGCAATGACAGAAAGGGTCAATCGTGATTCCTGAGTGAAAAACTTCAGCCACCTTGCAACAAGAAATTCTTTCGTACCTTACTTCTCGATGCAATCTTACAAGAGCATTCATTAATTTTGAATTCCTATGCTCCTCTTTAGCAACCTGCACGTGATTGCAAATGAAAAAAATTAGTTCTAAAGAAAGAGGATAAACAATACAGAAGAACAAAGCATTAAATTAAATGCTCGCTCAATGGTATAATTTGGTTAGGGAGGTTCTTTAAAAGGATTGAGGTTCTGACAGCTTTTCCATATTTGATACACATGCAAACATGTCATATATCATTCTGAAAATTGCATGTAATGTTTACAAATAAGGCTTCTTTCCGACACAGAAAAATACAAGTGGCCAAAGCATTTGCACATGCGGGCATGCAACACTATCAGAGATGAATTCAGTTTGAGGAAGTATCCCAGTATTCTTCATGTAAAATAATAATACAAAGATATCAATCATATAAAAACCGATTAATAGATGGATAGATAAAAACCAAGTACCGCGTTGCTCAGTAAGTGTAAAATTTTGAAACTCTGGTTAAACATTAAATCTAATAGAAATAAAATATAAATAACCTGCAATGTTTGCAAGAGATTGAGAAGCAGCACCAAGCATGGTACCAAAAGATTGACCAGGCTTTGCTCTCGATTACGTTCCAAGAGTAAATCTGATGTAGAATTGCATTCTGTGCCCTCGTCAACCAGATAATCTGTTTACAAAAAAATAGCCAATCACAAAAAAGGATATTCATGATAAAGCAGACTGCATAATTTGTTGGAAGGTTATAACATCATTAACAAGGAACAAATACAATTATAGAAGAAGATTACAATTGGCTACCACCTAAGAAGCACGGACATTGACACAGACACAGATACGATGACAATTTCTAAAATAATAGGACACGGACACGTTGGGGACCTTACATATAGCAATAATAGGACACGGACACGTTGGGGACCTTACATATAGCAACAAACCAAAAGCCAAAGTGTGAGTTTCTGATGGTTAGCTTCTAGAAATAGATAAAATAGGCATAAGCATTCTGAACTACGAGACAACAAGCTTCTTGGCTTCATATAATATCAGATGTCTTGCCTCTCCAAGGCTCACAACATTATTTCATCTTACATACTTGAGTTTCGAAAGACAAAAGTGGTTTTTAAAGAACTTGAATTTACCAATTACCAGAGCCATATTACATATGAATGATCTAAACAACTAACCATAATTGTTCGAGCACCTCTCCATCATATATCGAGAGTCAACTAGTACTGCATAGATAACCGCTACTGCACCTTCGTCATACAGAGCAGCAGCAACAGTCTACATCAAAAATAGCTTAGGCTCTTGACAAAGAAATTTCAAGCACAAGCTTAAAGATTTGTTTTTAAGAAAGTAATAAAATGATTATAAATAAATAATAAAACAGAAACATACAGAGTTCTCTGAAATATATGCCAAAATCTGGAATGCAGTTGTCAGTTGTGCAATAGAAGGGTCACGAAGAGAAATTCCATCAAATGTCTTTTCAGAAATGGTTTTACCAAGATTGTCCATTACATTAACATCAGGTTCTGCAGTATTATCTAAATCTGTTAACTCCGACACTAAAGTATTAGCTAAATTTGAGTTAGCATCGCCTCCAGATGCTAATACAGCAGCATATCGTAGAAGACCAACAGCTCCACTCTTATGGAAAACAACACCAGCGTCTATCCATTCCAACAATCTAGTGGGAGCATCTTTTCTATTAGACCCTGGCGGAGAAGAATGCAAAGCCTTGTAAAGCTCCATGGCATGCACAATCCAAGAACCAAGAGAAGATGCAGTGGAGTCGGTTACAATAACTTCAAAGATCTCAGCAGCAGCGTGAGATATTGCTAGATTAAGAGGCAAAGCACCTGAATAACACAAGAGGTGGGAGAAATAAACATTTCCAACAAAAGACACAAAGAAGTTGCAAAAACTATAAAAAAACTAAAGTTGCCCATAAAACTGAGATTACCACTATTCCTGCTTGCTGACTCTGGTTCTTTGACCAAACGTAAGGACTCAATCAAAATGACAATGGCCTGGAAAAAAAATGGCAATTAAGCCACCTCTAAACTTTTGAAGTAACCATAATTGTTGGTCTTTTATATAGGTAATAATAATTGTTTGATTCACACAAAATAAAGTAACAAAAAAAATAAAGCCAAAGCAGTGAAAAATTATTGACCAATCAATGGAGTGATTAGTGTGTACGAGTTAAAATGTCATTACAATTATCAAAAGAATACAAGTTATCAATTTATTGTTGGTGTCTAGTGAAGTTTGTAGAGTTTGATTTCATTAAAATTTAAATTATCTTCAGCTCCTTGGGGTGGCCTTCCAAAGTCTTTACAGTTGACTCATCGTCTAACCTTTTTCTTGCTAAGAAACAGACATGGGATTTGATGTTGCAAATTTATGATTGAAAACACATGAAGGAAAAACTCCCTAAAAATTTTAAAAAAAAACCCACCACACAGAGAGCCAAAAAGTCCTCAAAATTTGAATCAAGACAATTCATGAGTCCTCTAATATTTATTTTTGCTGAAATTTCAAATATTCGTAGTCATGATAGGAGGTTGTAGTATTAGTGTGCTTTTTTTTTTATATCCGTGAATGTCTAAGCAAGCTTAGACGAAATTCAACTAACCTCACAGAACAACTCACTTAACCCTACAACATTTGGGAGTCAAGAAAAATTGTAAGATATTAATTCTTAGGTAGGTGACTAACATGGATTAAACTCATGACCTCTTAGCCATTTATTGAGGCAATGTCTCCCTTTTTACTACTAGGTCAATCCACGATGGTTTAGTATCTGTGTGTTTTTGAAGTTTATGTATGCAGTTGGTTTCTTATCATTGTACCTTTTTAGCTTTCCACTTAAAAGTAGAAAGGTTTTGTTTAAAATAAATAAAACTAGGTTACGAAACATAGAAATTGTAAACTAAACATTTTAATTTCCTGAAACTTGAATGGCAGTCCAACCAGCCTTTATTACCTCAGGAAAGTATGCCAGAGCAAGCAAGGCCTGGCGTCCACATTCAGACCTGCAAAACAGAAGGTAGGTCAAATGATTAATTATGACAAGTGGGAGAAAGTTAAGGAAAAGAAAATCCAGAACTCCACCTAGAAATACTACAAAGTTTCCATAAGACCCATAAAAATTCTTCTGAGTTTGGAGTGGTCATAAGTAAGCGATCAATTGCCGCGACCTACATAGAGTACATGAAATTTGCTTTATATCATGGTAACTTCATAGTTCTTTTTTTTTTTTAAGGAAACAAAACATTTCATTGATATAATACAAGAAAACAGAAAATTCGAGAGACCACTGTTATTTACTGAGGGCAACTTACCACTCTCAAGTGTATCCGTACAATCATAGAAACATGTGAGGGCTTACAAAAGAAGTTGTTAGATATAAGGGTTGATGCATATCGAATGGGCATACACTCTTCCAAACTGGTCTCTTCATCACCCATTAAAGCACGAAGAATTGTAGCTGAAAGTTCATGATGCTGGAGTAGGAATATCAGACCTGAAAAACAGACTTAATATCAATGGTTGTAATTCCAAGATGTTAGGTTAACTTTTATTCATTATTAGTTTTTTTATGAAACCACAACTTTCATTAAGAAAAAAATTAAAGAATATAAGAGGATACAAAAAAACAAGCACATGAAAAAAAGGGAGCTCCCCTACAAGAAGGAACTTCAACCATGCGGAATTGTGCCTATAGAATAGTCACAAAAGGTTGTCGAAATCAAAGTACACAAAGAGATATGAAAGCAAACAAGGGACCAAATCAGCCTAGGATCCCTTTTCCACACCATTATGCAACCTGCGTTCCCACCCTCCCCACAAAACCTATAAAATTCCATTTGACCAAAGAATAGCAGTATCATTTTAATAACAGTATCATTTTAATAACAGTATCATTTTCATCCGGGCAACACAAGTAGTAAGAAAAGCTAGATGAAGTTTGACAACCTGAGCGAGAAAAAAGAAGTGAAAGAATAATGGCTCCAATAGAAGATACAATCTCCAAAAACACATCCATGATTTTACTCTCTTCTGAATGCCTCACGGAGGATGACAACAGTGCAGCTGAAAGAGAGAAAAACCCTCTCTCCTGCTTTCAGAAACATATTTGCAACATTAGAATCCAGAATATTATCTAAAACTAAGTAAATGAAGATCAGAAGTTATGGTGATCATGAAATTAGCGTTCAATAATCACTGCATAATATGTATGTATATGTGTATGTGTACACACATATAGTTCAATTCAAACTAAGACTGAATGATCATAGAAAGAGGTGCCAGAACATTTGCAATGATTTCTACAAATCATTCCATAATTGTTAAAAATTGTTGAATTTTGGTAACATTTGGAAATTCCCTATATACCAGCAGTGAGAAATGAGCTGATCGTGAAGCACCTATAGGAGGGCTGATTAATATTCTCCTCCACTATCAAATACCTCATAAATCTATAGGGATTTAACTGCGGATAAAGAGTAATGGTTCATTAGATTGTTTAGAAATCCTTCAAAGAAAGCTCCCAATGCACTACCTTTCACCTACTATCTGTCCTCTTTGCATGAGGAATAGTGAATCCTTCCCGCACTTATTCTTTGACTGTTTGTATTCAAGCAATTATTGGTGGAAACTTTTCTCATTTTTCAACATCCAATGGGTTTTCTTTAATTCTTTCGTAGGAAAACATCTTACAAGTTTTTTTGGAAAAGGAGACCAACCACTATTAATAATCATAAAATGCTCAAAGTACACGAGAGTTATAAAAAGAGCACCAATGCATGAAGAAAACCATGGATCAGTAGGCACACTCAGACATCTCAACTAGGTTGACACCCCCCTTAACGCCCCCATCATATATTCATATCCAACAAAACACACACACACACACACACACCCAAATACAAGAAAAGTCATGTGGTCCAGCCATAAGACTTATGGTCTAATGCAATGAAGGCTTTATTATCCGAGAGTTTTTCACAACAAACATCTTTCTTGGGATGATTGGTTTGGCTCTTCTCGTTTGAAGGCCTCTTCAAAGTGTTGTTTTTCTAAAAGCTTTGCAGGATATTCGTCTTAATTGGAACGCTTTTATGTTGTTCTCATAATTCTGTTATGTTTTGTTGCTTTAATTCACTTTCTGTTATGATTTTGTATCCTTTTTGGGTTTCTGTGCTTTTTTAGCATTAATCTCTTTTCAACCTATCAATAAAAAGTGCTTGTGTTTCTTTTTCAAAAAAAAAAAAAATCCCTTGGACGCTAGGCAAGACACCATGAAACGAAGAATCAAGAACTGCTTTCAAATAAAGAGACAAGATAAGAACCACAGTTTCGGACCTTTAGAAGCGCAAGTAACTGAGGGTCAGTTTCCCATTGTGAAAATCTACACTTCGACGACGATATCAAGCAACTTGTTGCTTTACATGTTAATAACACATCAGTATGACCAAGAAACAAAGATTTCGCAGCACTGGAAGGTGGAGAAGGATCTTGAATTGGCCCACATAAATTTATCAAATTCTGCAATTACACTTGTCAATGGATACAAACTGAGAATTAACTTTGGAGAAGAAATTACCAGGAGAATCAGTAAGTCGTAACTAGAAGGGAAAAACAAACAAATGAAAGCAGCAAAACTGACCAAAATTTTCTTTAATTGGGACTTCATACTGATAAGCACATCCAAGTGAACATTTGAAACTCTGCCAGTGCTAGAAAGACCTCCCAATACAGACAAGATAGCACACTGCAAAAATTAGATCAGAACTTCTTCCCTTATACAGAATGAAAACATAATCATCTACAAATCTATCATTTATAGTCAACCAGACAAACGGAGGCATACATATCCAAATCAAAATACTACCTCATAACGTGAAGCAACTTCATAAAAGCTTAGGCGTTGAAGAATATGAGTTGCAAGAGAAGCAATATCATGACGTGGTTTTTTCAACAACAAATTCAACAACTGACTATAACCCTCACTAGCTCCAGATGGAACGTTTTCATCTTCACGAGGCCACCAACCTAAAAAGCCTTCACATCCAAATGAATGTCGGGTAGCCTGTTCAATAACTCCTAGAAGAAGTAACATGGCAGATGTAGAATCTTGCAGGTCACTACACAGAACATGTACAATTTGTTCCATTCCACCACCATTGACAAAATGGAAGCAACTCTCTCTAGCGGAGCACAAGAAAAGAGCCACACTCAACCCAAAAATGACACTGGTGTTCTGAAAGGGAATAGAGAATCAAAAAAAATAAGCAGAAACACTTTTCATTTATTTTCTTTTCTGAAAAGACAGAAAATAAGCAGTTAAAACAGTAAAGAGAGGAAAATCTATTTTAAAAGAAAACAACTTCAAATAAAATTGGAAGCTGTTCAACATCTTAAAAATAAAACATCCTAAAAGACCTTTGATTTCCAAGGACAGCCAACAGTTGAGGAGCTCAAGTTAAAATTCCAATGCTTGCTCAAAGTATCCACCAGCTGTTTTGTAGAAGCCAAATCATCCTCAGATTCAAGGAAAGAAAACTCAACGGACAAGTGACCTGATACATCCTCAGAATCTTGCATGGCTTTACGCAGCTTAAGAAGATCCTTTTGGGCATTGTTGAAAATAGCACATAATCTTTCTGAATCTTTTGAACTCTCTCGTATGTAAGAGACATAGGAGGAAGCAGCTGAAATTACAATGACCAATACTTTATGAATCGCATCACCTAGACTCAACTGTTGCAACATGCTGTCCATTAACTGTAAAAATTGCTTAACTTCCGCTGAAATATCCAATACAACACCAGGCTGTGACAACTTCATGAGAGAAGTCACCGGCTCGTCAATCATCAAACTATTTGAATGTAAAGCCAGAGGGAGATCTTCTAGGTTCCCCTCAGTAGAAGTAACAAGGTTATTTAATGAGCTATCATCCAAACCAATATTGAACTGTCCAAGGTCCTCTGCTGTATTTCCATATATCACCAAACTTAGGCTGCGGTAACTGCCTCTAACAACTAAATGGTTACTTACAATAGCCTGTCAAACAAAATAAATACTATTCAACAGCAAGAACTCGTCCATAAGTAATAACACTACCAAGAAGTTAACATTCAAAAGAAAATTTTTAATTTCAAGTAATTCGCCTGAAGAAATTCATACATCAATGAAATTGTTTCCAATCAAATAATAATAGCCTAAAGAACATAATTGTTTCGTCACTCAGAAATACAGTAATATGTCATCAATACCATGGTAGATTTACATCTCCATACAAGAAATTACCTCGACTTCCAGAACATTCGATGATGAATGAGAATATAGAAAAGGCTGGCAGAGGCGCCTAAATCTTGTCTCTCCCTCGCATTGAACAAACACTTCCACGGCGAATGAAGGGGGCAAAGTAGCACTAAAAATGAAAAGTAGATGTGCATTAAAAACATGTGCAACAAGAACTTGCTCCCAGGCCTCAATAACGAAAAAGAAGTTTACGGGAAAAGATAACAATGGCATTACAGCCACAAAGCATTAAGACCGAATTTGTACTTCACTAAGCAAACTTTCAATTCAAAATCAAGAATCAAACTTTCAAGTATAAATCTAAAAACCAGATGCTTAACAACAGGCTCAATGTTGCAAGACACACTTACCCAGCAAGTGCAACTGCTTGAGAGGTAGACGAAGCATTCTGTTCAATAAACTCACACGCAGTAATAACAACTGGTTCGGCAAATAATACCTGGGCTTTCATCAAGTAAAGAATGTCAGTTGCGAAGATGCTTACATTCGCATTATCAAACAAGAATGTTCAGATTGAGTAGCTGCGCCATTTGACAAAATTTGAAATAAAAGGTACTTGCCTCGTCAACGTACTCATCCAGGTGGGGGTGAGCGAAGGTCTGGGCAAAGAGGACGTAGGGTTCCGGGCGACCCATCTGAAGAAGGTGATGAGGCAGCTAAATGACCATGGAAGGGGAATGCGGGTTGGTGATTCTGTGATCTAGGGTTCCGGTGATGCGTAAAAAGGGAGGTTTTTGGTAATTGGAAGGGTTTTTGATGGTTTCGCCACCGACCTGAGCGAGGGAGATTGGGGTTTAGCGAGTCGGAAAAAACTGTTGTGAGTTGCCAACTCGCTCCTCGGAATGCTGTCCGGCGCGCCGATTTTCTTTTATTTTCTTTTTGGTTAAAACAATAATTTTGGTCTTTAAAACTTTGATCAACTTTCAATCCGCAGTCATTTAGTCTATACTTTTCAACACATATCATTTGAGTGCTTCAATCGTTACAACAAATATATATATAATTTAGTTGTAGATTAAATTTATTTATTTATATTAAAGATATCGAGTCCTTGTACAATATAATTTAACTTTGTGACAATGACTAAATTCTTACAAAGTATAATGACTAAATAATTAGTAATTAACTTTGAAAATACAATGTTACATTATATAATATGCAAAATGATTTTTCAACCTTTATTTCTTAACATATTAGGTTTAAGAAAAATGTTTAATATCTCTTTCCCATTTTTAAGTTAAAAAGGTTTTTGGTAGTTTACTTTTTATTTTTTAGAAATTAGTTTTAGTAGATTTAAATTATTGACATCTTGAAACGATAATTGATGTTTCACACATCTGACAACAATGTTTGATTTCAAATCAATCCCCATTTCTAAGGTATGTTGCATTTCTTCTTAAAATGTAAAAGCAATGTAGCATACTATTATCGCTGTCATAATCCTTTTATATGCAGTATGGTTAGATATTTTCAATTTTTAATTCTTTGGTCAACAAGTCGCCTTTAATCTTGTGTCGAATAACAAAGATAACAACTGATGAAATTAAAATTTAAAGTCAATTAGTCAAATATTCCCGTTAGAATAAAATAAATTCACAGCATAAGTAATCTCATTTCAAATCAATGATCTTACTATCAAGCAGTAATGACGTTGCCTACACACAAATTCTTCAAATATTCGGCCAGTTGGAGTTGAGTTCCATTGAAAAAAAGTAATATCAAAGACAAGAACTAAACTTTTTACATCAGAATGGTGAAGAAAGTAGAGATTCAATTATTAACAACCATAAATTAAGGCATAGGTCGAGTCATCATCGAGTAAGATGAAGAAGTTTTAATGTTGGGGTTAAGGGAATTGGTCCTAACCACAGCAAACGAGGATGACGAAGAAACTCTGGGAGAAAGTTCTATAAACCTAATGCCACATTAAAGCATAGAGTAAGAAAACTTGTGCACCTTTATTGAATGATCAAGGGCATAAATAGCCAAGTGTTAATAACAAAGATTACAACTAACCAATAAAAAGAGATTAGGAAATAATATACAAGTAATTAACTTTTTAATAATTTCACATACGTCCTAAATTGTACAAAGATCAGCCTGGCGTAAGTGTAATCACTTGGGAAAAAAACGTCAGCAAACTATTCCATACCAACAAACCTTGCTATTGATTAGGGATCATTATATACCATATTCAGGTAGGGGGTACCCAAAAGCAGAAAGAACAGATCAATCCCTTCGTTAAGAATCCTTTGTTATATTCTTAGTTGATAGTAGAAGAAGCAAAATTACAACTAAACCAAGCAATTAAGAATCAGTGATGTACAACTTGACTGTGCAGTAACTCAACTGCAGCTGCCACCACTCCTTTTCCTTCAGTATTAATGTCGAAACCCGGCTCCTCAATCTTTCTATTAAAAAGCTTGTCTAGTTCACCGCGCAGTTTCTAAAGAAAGAAAATAAACGAAAAAAAGGTAAACCGTTGCAAAGGAACTCATAAACTTTTATAAACATTATATTTGCTACCTAGTCTCCGTTTGATAATAAATGTCATAGCCATTTAATACTTGTTATCAAAATTTGGCATGCCTTCCATAAATTCAAAGTCCCTTTTGAGGAAAAAAAAAAGAAGAAATTCTTCATTTTACTAATATTTTTTTTATATAGAAATGAGAAAAAATGAAAGAATACATGGACATACAAAAAAACCAGCCTACAAAAACACTCCGACTAAAAGAAGAGGGACCAACCGAGTAAAACATTATCCTAATCTATATTTAAACCCAACAACCATCTTGAAAGCTAGTGAGTAAAAGCAAATGTGTCCAAAAAGACTAAAATGCTCGATGCTCATCTTTGTAATACATAAATGTTTGGAGTGAGAAAGCACTTGAAGGGGCAAACAAGTGAAAAAAAAGTTAGATGTAGTGAGAATTACCTTTATTAAATCTAAAACGCTCTTCGATGCAGAGAAATGAAGGTAGCCACCAAGCATTTCAATGCCATCTCCAGTGTTGGTAGGTACAAGATTACCACCGAACAACAACAAGGCATAGTCCGATATATTGGTAGAGTCTCTAATGTATATACTAGTGGTTTTGACCTTCTCACTGTAAACCATGTAAGGCAAAGGGAAGATATGAACCCCTGCATTCACAGATCCGGGATGAATATCAACTTTCCCAACTTCCTTAGTATAGAAGGCTGTCCTCTTTCCTCTTCTTTTACATTGTACGACATTAGGATATAGTCCAGCACAAAGCACCGCACACACCATCTCCAAATCTTGGCTGTACTGGTTGTATGCCTGCAAACAAGTGACGTTTCTGTTAACCCAGAAATGCCCGATATTCCTTTTCAAAAAGAATAAAAGGAAGATTTATTCCAACTTCTATTCCAAGAGAATACACAAGCGATATTGAAACCAATAGCAAAAGAAAAGAGACAAAAAAAATAAAAATTTCACCGTGTCAAATTTAATAGCTCATGAAAAAAAACACCCGAGTACTTGTTTCACAAAAACAATGAAAAGTTAGCAAAGATCAATCAAGGAAACACCGAACAAAAATGCGAACATACAACTAACCCCCAAGGAATTAAACTGCATCAAGATCAAACTTTAAGGATTTGATACAAAATAAAACTCAAGGTTGATGCCTCTTACACAGTTGCAGGATAGTATGAGGAATCCTCAAGCATTCAAAAGGCCAAAATCCTTCTGATTATGCGCTAATTCTTCCATGTCTATGCTTTATCTGTGACTGTGTTGCCTACATATACTTGCTATTAACCAAGAGCTAACTCACTAGGTTCATTACTAGTTGCTAGGTTACTACCTTACCTTTCGGTCAACATGAGGGTTTAGGTAATGTAACAATATATTAACTAAATACCAAGTACATAAATCTTGTTAAATTATGAAGTTCACTGCATTATTTATTTATGCTTTGTTTCAAACTAACTTAATGCAATTGTACATCAAGACCAATCACAATGAAATAATTAATGTGGTGCACAACTTTGATTCAGAAGAGACCCAAAATTTCCCTCCCAGAATAAGTTTTTGACAGAAAACTTACACTTGGACCCCTGGACTTGTTCACAAAGCCAATATCAGATAATAGATCTAAAAACTGCATTCTCATGTCATCCATCATCTGCAAGGTTACTGGAGATAAAAAGTTATCCCAACAGAACGATCTTTCAGCTCCATTTCTTTTTGCATCCTTCCATCCTTCAAAGGCTTTAAGAAGAGCAACGTGATCACTGCAAAAGGTAGTTTTAACTCCAATTTCAGAAATAGAAAACATAAGAACCCCACATCAAAAAATTTGAAAATCCTCCTCCACCGTAGTAGTAGTCATCACTTTCTATCATCATCATCATCATCATCATTATATATCACATAAAACATTGTCACCTGCAAGAGTCACCAGCAAATGATTTCTTTGCATCATTTGCTTCCTCTTTCCTATTAATGGGCAAAATAAATGGATCTCGGTGAGCCAGAGCAGCAGCAATGGTCAAGGCAGGATTCAGGCATTGAAATATAGAACCCATGAGAAGCATCTTCCCTATATTTGGGTCCAGAGGTAAGGTGCAAAGATGACGACCTGCAACATGGTGCGCAAGATTAGTGATCACAATTCAATATTCAAAAAGAAGAAAACGAAAATCCATCATTATATACCCAGTGGGGTAAGCTCCTCCATATCATCTAAAGCACCAATTGTTTTGAGAAGTTCAATGGCGTTTTGGACTGCAAGAGGATCTGGTGGTTGTAATGCCTGTGCCAAAAAGGAACCAACAGTTCCTAGCTGCAAACTTTTGATATGCAAACAAAGTTCTTGTAGAGGAGTTCTTAAAATTTCAGGTAACTGATACTGAAGCATTGCATCGTGGATAATTTTTGGATAGAGTCTATAACAAACACCAGGTTGCACACGACCAGCACGACCTCGCCTCTGAAAATTTTGCAATCAACTCGTCAGGAAACCAAAAGCATTTTGTACAAACCTAAGTGCCCCTCATTTGGATGTAATAAATTTGTATTTTAGGTTGTTTACTCAAAAGCAAAGATATAATTGTATTTTGGGGTTATTCAATCAAACACCCCCCCCACCCCCCCCCCACAACACACACACACACATTTTTATGGAAGTTTATTTTCTGCCTTCAACCAGAAGGGGTCATTAGTTTCAATTTATCATTACAAGAAAGTGAATACCTGGTGTGCTGAAGCCTTGGAAATCCATGAAGGCAGCAAACAAGCAAGTTTGTTTAAAGCATCATAACTCGTCTCCTTTGCTTTTCCACAATCAATGACATAGACAACGTCATCTACGGTGATACTACTCTCAGCAATATTAGTTGCCAGCACAATTTTTCTACAAGAATGGACAGATCGGGATTGGAAGAAGGAAAATGTAGCAAGAAATGCAGATTAATTCGATACAGATACAAATTCATGAGAGAGAGAGAGAGGTGAAAGAAGTTTCATGAATTTCCCAAGGAACTAAGGGTCCCTTTGACAGAGAATTTGAAAAAAAGGAAGTCAATGGAAACGGAGTTCTCTTTCATGTTTTGGTAGCAAATCCAGAAATTAAATTATAATTTAAATGATGTGTTTGATATTCTATATTTATTAATCATACAACTAATTATAGTTTTAATAATAAACTATTATTAATTTATTAATGAATATAATTCATGTTAAAAGAATTTATATAAGTATTATTTTGTAATATTATATAATTTATATTGAAAACTAAGCTTATAACATGACACATTGTATGTATAATTATTTGTACCTTTATTTAATATAATTCTATATTTCATATTTTAAAATTCAAAATTTGGATCCAATAAAAACATAAAAATGTTGGTTTTTAGAATTTAAATCCAAAAACAGTTTTCAGAAACAAAATATGGGTTCTCAACCAAACAGGACCTAAAATTTCCTTTTGACATGATTACTCACACAACCCACATGGATCTCTTTTATGATGTTTATGACTGTTCTACATTCTGCCATTTTCTTCAGTTTGTTTTCTTTTTAAAACGAAAAGAATAATACAATATCACGAAGGGTTTTCAATCTCATCATCTCCTAGCCGAACCTGAATCCAAGAGATTTTTGCTACTGTACTACCTCTTAGTTACTTTTCACTGTTGTTAAGGGTCGGCGAAAATCCTTAGATACTGATCAAAATCTTGAAATAGATATTCTTTTTATATTAAAAAAATTGCTTTCTTTTGAGACTTGGAAAAAGGGAAGAAAAAAAGAAGGGAAGGGGATCCTATTGAGTTCAACAAAAGGTCAAACTTGCCGTTTCCCAGGGGGGGGCCTATCAAATATTTCCCGCTGATTAATGGTTGGCATGGAACCGTGCAAAGGAAGTACTAAGAACTTTCCAGAATCCCCAAGATAATTGTTTGCTTTGACTTTGTCGAGTAGTTTAGAAATGTCATCCCAGCCGGTTAGGAATACGAGGATAGCACCATTGCCTTCATGGCGACAAATATACTCAATAGTTGATTCCACCTGCAGAAAATGTACACAACTGGTTATATCATATATGGAAAGAAAATCTATGCTTAGCAGTACCATGGCCTAGTGAAGAAAAAGGAAGGAGTCAACTAAACTTGTAAAGCTTGAAGATCTCAATTGTCAAATTGACGTGAAGATCTCAAAACTGACATTAGTCATTTTAAAATTACTTCATAATTTATTACAAAATATGAAATTCGTTATTACAAGATGAATAGAAAAGCAAAAAAAAAAAAAAAACTAAAACTAAAAGAAATCAAATAAAGTTTTTTGTGTTAGATTCAGATTCTTGATGTCCCCCATGTTTTAAATTTTCATCTCATCAGAAATACATTTTTCTTTTATTTTAAGAAAAATACAAAAGAGGAGAAGAAGAAGAAGAAGAAGACATAATAATAGATTCATCTTCTGTGGTTCATTATAACATCTAAGAACATACCAGACTCAAATCAAGTTGTGTTCCAGACCAGGCTTCAAGTGACTTTCTCGTAGATGAACTATAACCTCTGTACTGAGAATCAATATCAACATCCTATACATCAATAATAATGCGCAGGTTAGTACATCTAGAAATAATACATTAATTACACAGTTCTAATCAGGAATTATTCTAATATTTTAAATGCTATACACCAAATGTCAACAGAGGTACCTTGAATTGGTCAATCATTAACAAAAAATACATGCTAAACCAACAACTTATTGATTTTCCCCGCAGTGCATTAAGATTAAAAATGAAGTCCCACCAATCAACATTTCAGCAATATAGAATTGCAAACCTCTTAGTTAGAAATAACATAAATGTTAAAACTGCAAGAGAATAAGAAAAACAAGCTTCTAGTACTGCATGTTTCGCTCTCAAAGAAAATTTTGTTTTACAACTTACAAGCAATTTGAGCTTTTCAATGATATTTAAGAAGTTACTAACTACCAACTTTCTAAAGAGAATAGAACAAAAAGGAACCCACAACTAAAACCATGCACGGTATAACATTCAAATATGCCAAATAGCAATTTGACTAGCCATGCCAATACAAAAAGAAAAAATTAAACATTAAATACAGTATTAGAGATTAAAAATGCCTCAAATAATTCTGATAAAGGGTCCTTCTTAGATTCTTGTTGTCTCCTTCTTCTCCTTGAATTTCCTTCAAAGTTTTCAAACTCTGACTTGATATTATAACGAGTTTTCTCCAGCACATCCTCTAGAAAGAACTCTGCCACAGCAAATGTTTTTCCCTGATATTTGAGGGTAACACAATACGTTATAATTATGACACAATACATACTAAAAATATGTTACAAGAAAGATGTTATACATACTGGTATGTGTAGCGTCGGGGCATTTCCAAAGTATTTGGAGAACAAGTCTGCATTGATGGTGGCACTCATTAAAATAAGACGTAAATCTGGCCGCTGAGGAAGAAGGTTGCGCAGAATTATTAATAAAAAGTCTTCATTCATGCCTCTTTCATGTATTTCATCCACAAGCAAATGGCTAACACCAGTCAATTGTGGGTCCTGAACCTGAAAATTCAAGACGATGAGCCCCTAAGATTGTGTACCTATCACAGATTTCAGCAGGCTAAGAGACCATGACCTTACCAAAACCACAACAAAAGCACAATTTTCAGACAAGAAATAAAACAGAATAGCAAAAATTTGGAGCCTAGAAAGGACTGGAGAAATCTGAAGATGTGTTTAGATGGAAAATTAAATTTCCACCAACATAAATAGCCAGGAATTAGTTTTCAATTGCTGACTCATAATTCAGTAAACACTGCAAGTCACAACTAACAAGCATTGGCCAGAAATTTTTTTATCAAGCTAGTTTATGTAAGACCTTTATAGTTTAATTATAAATATACATAACATAGATGAGATTATTGGGGGAAAAAAGGGATCTATGGCCTATAAAGGATATCAGAAACACATGCACATGAAAAGCATATGTACCAACTGCCGGAGTAGAACTCCAGTGGTGCAAAATAGTAGTCGAGTCTGAGCTGATTGTTTTGCTTCCAATCGTATTTGATATCCAACTGTTTCACCAAGATTTTCTCCTCTTTCAGAGGATATACGAGCAGCAACTGAAATAGCAGAGATACGCCGAGGTTGGGTGCATATTATTCTGCAGTCAGCACCACGAAGTTTTGATATCTCCTCTTCTAAAATAAATTGAGGGAGCTGTGTGGTTTTACCACAACCTGTCTCTCCTGAAACAACCAATACCTGGCATTCAAGACAAAAATTGTGGACAGCATTAACTAGAGAAATAAAGCCATAATGCCGCCTAAGTCAAACATTCAAAGAAATCAACACACTCCATGGAAAGTCGCCTTTGAGAAAATAGAGACTCAATCAATCAATACAATAAATCTCATAGAAAAATATATAGAACACTAGAGGGAAATTCAAAGGTTGATAGCCTTCTTTTTTCTTCTTCTTCTTCTTCTTCTTCCTTTTTCTTTTCTGGGGTAGAATCAACAACTTTCATTGAGAAAAAAAATGAAAGACTACAGAGGCATACAAAACAATAAATAAATAAACCCACAAAAGCAACCCCTAAAGAAAGGATTTCCAACTAAGTAAGATGTTACCTAGAGTGTAATTACAAAAAAAATTCAAAACCAAAGCCCAAAATGACACATGAAATCTCACTAGGGTCCTTATCCAAGCCTCTAAACACCCAATTTCTCCCCCCCCCCCCCCCCCCCAACCTCATAACATAGTATATGCTCCAGCAAACCATAGCAAATGGCCTATCTCTCTAAAAGACAGGAGGAACTCTCCAATCATCACATGAATATCCCTCCTGTCAGCTATCTAGACAGCAAACTCTTGAAGGATGCAAGTCAAAACAGACCTCGTAGACTGCAACCCCAAAGAAGGTGATTCAAGTTTTCCTCTGTCTTCCAACAAAAAATACAATGAAAAGGACCCATTAATGGGGTCATCTTCCTGCAAGCCTATCCACAGTGTTCACACGGCCAAGCAAAACTTACCAGGTAAAGAACTTAATTTCCTTTGGTATCTTAACCTTCCAAACCACACCAATGACCGATTCACTAATAGAAAGGAATCCAACAATAACCTAAAGAAAGGCTTTTGCAAACTGAGTTGGGAGCCCTAAATAGGAAAATAAAATAAATAGGAGTACCACTCAGCACAAATTTGATCTAAGTAAGCCTACTAACCTTGGAAAAATAGCCTTTCTTCCAAGCGGCTAGCCTTTTACAAATATTCTCAGAAATGGGATCCCAAAAAAGACAAAGCCCTCGAGTTAACCCCCGAAAGAGACATCAAGATAACAGAAAGGCAAGGACCGAAGCTTGCAACAAAACTCACTTACCCACCTTCCAAGCTTATCCCAATCACAATTAATACCCAAGATTTTGCACTTACTCTTGTAAATTTTAATCTCATACATTGCCCTAAACAACCCCACCACATGGTTAAGGATAACAAAAAGTCCTCATTGCCATAACATAACAACATTGTATCGTCAGCAAACTCTTTGAAGTGGGACAAGAAGAGGGATAGAGGATCCCCTTGTCTTAAGACTCTAGAAGCCCGAATCAAATCCCTTGGCGGTTCCATTAATAAGAATAGAGTAGTTCATGTTTCTAACACAACCCCACATCCATATTCTCCATTTCTACCGAAAGCTTTTCTTCTCCATCGCCTAATACAAAAAAATCCAATCAACCAATTATAAGCCTTTTCAAGGTCAAGTTTGAAAATAACATCCTCCTTCTTGTTAGCTCTATACTCATTGGCTAAGAGAGCCTGGAATTGCCTGAAAATAACACCCTCCCCAATGATTTCATTGGCTATTACAGCCATGCTGATTGGGACTTTTCGGATAAGGTGATGGAGAAGAAAGGCTTACAAATAAATTAAAACTAATAATAATAATTAACCCTATTTTCAAGGTTTTTTAGTCAATTCCAGTGGTTTCTGTTCTCATCAAACTCGTGGATGCCAACATACACTTCATTGCAACCAATCACAAGCAAACAACTTCATTTCAAATTGTGTTCCAAAATCTAAATCCATGCCCAATAACTAGTGATGCCACTTGGTAGGAAAAAGCATGTAATAGTAAACGAAGTGAAGTTGCAAATGTTAATGCCCAATCTCAAGCTCTCTCTCCCATTTCGATATCCAAATATCTTCCTACCTTACTCACACTTCCCTCTTTCCTTGTAAACCATAGGAAATGAACTCCACTCTCTAAGGAGTTGTTTGGGAAGTTGAGTTGGTTATTATAGTCTGTGTTCGAGGTGCAGTCTATTTTAGTATAGGTTATAAACGAGAAAAGATGATAATTACAAAGTTGTAAACACTATAGACAATGAAGATTTTCAAATAGTTATACCTTACCTAAATGTGAGTTATAATAATTGGGGATTTCAAATGTTATAATGGAAAGCCAAAACATCGAGTGGGTTATGATAGCCCACTCCACCCAAGACAACTTTGGGCCCACATGCCCCTAACAAAGTCAACATACTCCAGCTATCCCATATAACCAAACTTTGGGCCCACATGCCCCTAACAAAGTCAACATACTCCAGCTATCCCATATAACCACATAAATACAGTTTAAGAGAGCTCCAAGCTTGTTGGTGGCGTGATGTTAGCTTTCAAAATGAACACGACTTTTGGTTAAAAAAATATGAAGATCAATAGAGACAGAGTATTTGCACCTGGTTTTCTGTCATTGCTTTTATAAATCCAGATTTTACATTGAATGCCGGAAGCTGTTCTCTAAATGCCAACATTGCTTTTAAGCCATCGCTTCCCTACAATGCACAATTGGTAACATTATATTTATGTTAGAAAGAGAAAGAACATTATTACAAAAGACTAGCAAATTTACTTTCATCGCTTCCTGTTTCTGCTTAAGTTCAGCACTAAGTTTCTCCTTCGCTGAATCACTCTCCAACTTGCTGGTAGGTTTTATGTTATTTACAGAAGTTGGAAACTGTTTGCCATCTTCAACTGATGCAGTAGAAGAAACCCTGTGCTCCCTTCCCTTACCCTGTGAATCATCCAAAAGATTTCCAACTCTCCTCTCTATATCGGTAGTCATTCGAATCTATACAAAGATTAAAATGAGGTTAGACTCAGATTAAATAGATTGGGTAACCATACAACTCATTACAATTCATTAAAAGACAAAAAATGAACCTCTTTTTGTGTAGATCCATGGCGTTCATCGAGATCAGCCCGGTAATCTGGCAATGGAACTTTACTAACCACAAGGGTCTTCCCCTTATTATACACATGGCTTCCTTTCCACAAGCACAGAATCAGAAAAATAAAATATCAGATCCCATCTGAGGTAGCATATTTTTGTAGCATAAAAAGTACAAAAGGTTGCAGGCGCCTAACATATATAATGACAAAGGGCTAATAGTGAAGGAAAAATTATCCTCAATGATTAAGGGGAGAAAATCGAGATAAGCAGAGCTCGAGCTTGTTCTTGTAGTTAATTATAGATTACTAAGACAAAAATTAGTTTTTGTTTATATAGCAGCAGAAACGTACAAGTAAAGACCCTGTCGATGAGCCATGTCAGAAAGGATTTCTTGGTCACTTCGACTATAACTACGCTTAATTATCATCTCCTGTTCCCCTCCTCTTTTCATCTGGTCCATCTTTGTCCACCATTCGTCTTCATTAAGAACCTCCATCTGCATTTAGGAGTTATTCTCAAGGGGGAAATAGATTAAAATTCAAAAATTATACGCCAAATGATTTGACATCAAATCAACATCGTAAGGTTCAAGCATTATTGAAGATGTACACTAAAAAATAACCTAATGCAATCAGTTAAACATAACCCAGCTACTAAGCTGAACGGTTGTTTAACTTTCGCTCCTCCCCTTCCACGGGCCACCGAACAGATCATCACCACTCTCGACCACCTTCCAACTTCGGAAGGAAAAATAATCAAAAATTTATAAGGAGTACCTCGGCAGCCTTTTGTCGCAGACGCTCAGCACGCCAGACCGGGTCCCACCAACGTTGCTCTCCTCTACCGCCGCCGCCACCTCCACCTCCGCTTCGTCGACCACCGCCGCGTCCTCCTCCAGAGGAACTCCCACGACGGCCACCTTGATAGTTCGGCCGATATGACATTGCGAATGTTGAAATAACTGGCCGAAGTACAGAGAGTCGAGGCGGAAGAAATGGGTACTTGTAAAGCAGAGAGTTGTTAAATACGAAGGTCCGGAGGGACATTAATTTATAATGCGAGTGAAATCGCCCTCGACGATCGTAGTACGTGGCGCCCTGAGTAGTTGCCGTGATAAATAGTGAACGGTCTTCCAAAAGCACATCCATGTTTCATATTCATTTTCCTTTTTTTCTTCTTTGTGTTATTTGATTGAATTAAAAAATCTATGTACATCTAGTTACATTAATTTTATTGATGAGGTTTAAATTATTTTCAAAACAATCCATAGTTAAATTTATAGGCATGTGTTTGTATTTATCTATTGTTATTTAAAGTAAACGTACATTGTTTTTTAGGTATGCAACCACCATTATTAATTAGTTATTGAGACTATATCTACTTCTACCACTAGACAACTCGATATGGTTTAAATAAACATAACTAATACTATATTTATTCATATTGGTCAAATCATAAAACGATCTAGTATAAATTGTGGGTTAAGTTGAGCAAATCAAGTACTCGATAGCAATAGCGCACGGTGTTTTTTCACATATGTGCTTATATCTACGAGGTTTTCTACGTGTTGGACAAACTTCAAGTTTTCTATTTTAAAATAATAAAATCCATGATTCGGAGGTTTGGATGATGGAGTCTTGCCCTGATATGCAAAATGTCAAATAGACAATTAATGATACTTAAAGATGTGTGAGGTAATTACATGCATCAAGTAGTTCGGTTGAGCTAAAACACCCATATTCATGTGGCAAGGGAAAAAGAGAGAGAATAACAAATATTGCACGTTGATTGAGTTTAACAATTACATTATAGTTTAACATAACAATTGTGATAGCCTTAGATTCCATTAAAATGTTTACGGAATCTCATTTGTAGGTCATTGACCAGTAGGTTTATTTTACGTATCTCACGATATTTTTTTATTGACAGTGTTAAGAAAATCGACTTTTACCTGCAAAACCATCGTGGACTCCATCGAACATTTATTGTAGTTGTATTCAGTCAATCAAATGCCAACAATTCCCATATTCAACATAGATTGCTTTATTTTTTAAATGACTAATATTTGTACCATTGCATCTCAAAATTACTCGTGCAATATCGACGATGGAGTTTCTTAGGAATATTTTAACCAATAAATGCTGGGATTTTTTTATTATTTTTATTATGCACTAATTGTGTTTTATAGTTTAATCATAAAGCACTCTTGTTCAAATAACAAAATGTTTTGGTAGGTCGTTTATAACAGCGTCGTTACATGCGACACACAACATAAAATTAGTTAGTTGGGCTCAAATTGGTGTATACGATTGTATATCTATTACGGTATGACCATAACGATAATTTCAAATGATTATAATTGTGTACCAATAATATACAATAAAAAAACCATATTATAACGTTCTCAATTGGTGTTATTCGTATTTGTAATTGATTTATATAAATGTCATTTACAAATATAACAATGCGAAGTTATCTATATTAATCAACTTCCTATAAATTGTAACATCAATTATGGACCGTGGTTTAAAATAATTCCTCAAAACAATCATTTTTTTTACTTTTATCGTTGAAAAGATTTGTACTATGATTAAGTAAGACATTAAAAGAAGGAAAAACAAAGACGAGGTAGACATTTTATGGAACGAACAAGGTTGGGTTTAAGTTTAATCTCAACATACTTAATTAAAACAACTTGGATGAAAGAAGTAAAAAATAAACGAAAAATAATAATAAGAAAAAAGGAAGGGGCTTTGCAGTTTAGCGTGCGAAAACAAATGGCCTATTAGACCAAGAAAATGGACAAAGCTCGTCGGTAGGCTGCCTCAGTAGTCCATCCCAACACCACCACAGAATTGTTTCCGTCTCAGTTCCAACGCGGCAGTTCCCTCCAATTCTCCATTGCCGCCTCCGCCGGTGAATTTTACTGGTCCAATTGCAATTAGCACCAAGTAACTCATTGATCCGACTAGGCGATTTGCTTCCGCCATTGAAGCCGGCGTTGGTCACTGCCGGCAGCTGAAAGGAAGGGAGTCATGGATCCGGCAAATACACCACTGGGCAAGATGCTGCTGGAAGAGATCACTCCGGTTATCATGGTGCTGAATACCCCACTAGTGGAAGAAGCCTGTCTTAAGAATGGTCTCTCATTCATCCAGATGCTCAGCCCTTTCTGCTCGTTTAACAACATTGACGGTAATATCTTGTTGTATTCTTCATACAGATTCAATTTTGTTCATACCCTCTATGCAAAGTTGTGAGAATACGAAACGCGAGAATGTTTCATGCTTGGTTGGACTTCCTTTTCGTTTCAGTGCCCGTACGCACCGCAAGTGATCAGCCTTACAGAATTAAGAAATTCAGTTCACGGTTGTTTTACGGTTCGGACATTCGGCAACCAAATTTAGAGGTAACATTTGAAATGAGATGCTTGGTTCTTGTCAAAGTTAGTTGGACAGCATTACATGGTGCATTTTCCTTTTGGATATCTGACACAAAAGAATTTAGCTGAACTGACAGTGATTGAACGAAGATTATGTAAAAACCAGCTAGCTATCTGGAAGCTTATACAACAACCTAGCCAAGTTTAATCACTACAAACACACTAGTACACTGAGATTGAGATTCCACGTTGCGTGATACGAGTGAAGATGGATCGGATAATTTAACCATGAATTGGCACATGCCTAATTGTTGTTGAATTATTTATTTTATGTTTTGGGTTTTTTAGCTGGGCCAAGCCTATCGATCAATCTCTCGCAGAGGGTTTTAGCCAATTAGAAGGAAATAGTTTGAGGATATATATATATGTTTTCATGTGCACGTAAGGCCGTTGTTTGGTCATTGGGTGTACTTAGCAGAAGACGGCATTAGAATCTTTGGAAGTAAAAAGGAAGAGAAGACCCTCAACTCACACGACAAGCCACAAACTTAGAAGAATCACTAAAACCATGTTGATAAAATGAAAAATATACAGTAAGTTTTGGAAGGGTCTTCCGTCTCAAGATATTTTGATGCAATACTGAAGCCTCAGCTGGTTGTTGAAGTTTTTATCTCTGATCTTTGATCACTACTTTGCATTTGAAAACTTCTCTTCAAAGATTGTATTGGAGGTATCAAAGGGCTGGATTGAGTCACAAATTCCTTTTGGATTTCAAAACTTATATTCGAAGACCTAACCAAATTATCCACAGAGTAGAGCTATAAATAAATTTTTTCACAGAATAATGTGATTCTTCAGTGAATGGGCCTATCAAACCAAACTCAATTATTGTTTTTTTTTTTTTTTTTTTTTATATTTTAATTTTAATTTTATACACTTTTAATTTTTATTATTTTTTTATTTAATGAAAGCCTCACTAATAGACTTTTATATATTCGTTGGCGTTGTGAGTTTGCCATTTTTGGGTTGGTATTCTTTCTTTCAGTCATTTGGCATTATTGTTGCTTGTCATAAAGAGAGTCTTCTCAACCTGCCTCTTGGGGAGAAGGGTCACTTTCTTTGGTTTGCGGAGATGTGTGCTATTTTGTGGGTATTATGGGGGAGCGAAAGGGACCCTATTTAGGTTTGATCTCTCATTTGTTTTCATGTTTCTTTGGGGGTTTTAGTTTTGAAGGCTTTTTGTAACTTCTTTTTTGAAAGGGAAGCAAACCTCTTTTATTAGACAAGATGAGACTTAAGCTCATAGTACAAAAGAGTTAAACAAATGAGCAAAATAACCTAAGGATTAGTAGGTGTATATGGACATCTCAGTTGGGTTGACACCCCCTTAGTGCCCTCATCATATCCAAAATAAGTGATAACAAGAAGGACTAAAAGGCCAAACAAACAGTTTTGTCGTAAGATATTAATACACGTAAAACAAAGGGACAATCCTTGATAAACCAAAAAACTATTGAAACTGTTAAGGAGCGGTCAAGGAACATGGTAGACGCCCAAGCAGCACTGATTCTTGGTTAGACTTGGGAGATAAAAGCGCTCCAATTTAGGTTAAAATCCGAGATGCCGTAGCTGTAAAAAAAGAGGTGTATATTGAACATTGTTATTTCTAAATTCATTTATGTTCCGTATAAATTACGTTTTCTTTATTTAGAAGTAAATCGTCATTATGTTCAAGGATTGGGACCTGGTTATAAAAAAATTATTGAATTGCTGGGGGGGTTTTGCCGAAAGTATAATTTGTAAACGTCCCCATTCTATATGTCGAACATCGATATTTGCAAATGTGGCATACAGAGAGTAGAGTCTTAAATACATTTCGAGCATCACCTACAACATTCTTGAAATTGAATTTTCTTAAGTACCAATCGTTTACCATATTGTTTCAATTTGCGCTGGTATTGCTAGACCATTAAAAATGTTTCATAGAATCGCATGGCAGAAAAGTGAGACTGCAGCAACATTTTCCTGATCTAATTCTGTATTCACTATATGAGTTTTGGTTTCGTTTGTTTTTTCAACTATTTCCCACTTCCCTAATTATTCATTTAGGCTTCAAAAGATCGGTTGAAACAAGTTATTACACAAGCCAGCGAGAAAGATATTTCTGAATTATGCTCTGATCCACCCCAAATTAAGGATGTAATTAACAGTAAGTAATGTTCATCGATTATTGGATTTTTTTTTGTATGTTCATGTAAAAATTTTAATATAGAAAATACTTCCATTAGTTGATAAAATTTAGAAGACTATATCATTCAGGAGCTTTGTTTAAACTGGAGGGCTTTTATTTTTCCTGATAGCTAGTTTCTCCTTTTGTTCCAGCCTCTTTTATTTGTTGATTTTCATCAGTTGATAATGTGACACGCAAATCTTCTTATATTTTGGCCTTTTCTATTCTTTTACTTCTTTAATTAATGTCAACTTATTTAGACTAGCTATACAAAAAAGGGCTCCAATTAAAAACAAAAGTCGTAGCGCATAATTGTAAAACTCATTTATGAAATTCAATGTACATTGTTCAAGTAAATGCCCCGTGATCTAATAAAAAAATGTACACTATTGAAAGTTCATTTATTATTTATTTTACTGAAAACAAAACTCTTTATTGGAAAAGTGGAAAAAGATAATGCTCAAAAGATACAAAAGGAGTGAAAGAAACGAAAATTACAAAGCTAGATTATCAACACTCTGTTTATCCTGCAAAAAGAAGAAGAGGAAAAGAAAACCAAGAAGTAAAGAAGTCGGATATTTTGTGAAATGCACTATGTTAGAATCCCTTTTTAGGTTTGCAGTTTACCTCATCTTCACTGGTCATGGAACAACCTTCATGAATAAAAATGGCCACACTTACTGTCAATGAATTTGTTCCCCCCTCACCCCACCAATAGAAAAAAAAGGAAGAAATTCTTTTGTGGTTGGTTTTCTGGTTTCTTGAAGCTATCTTTGGTTTATTACTGACTGAACACTCTCTGCAGGTTTTGAGTCTGCAATTCTACCTTCATGGTTTCACTTGTTTAACAAAGAGCTTATACGCAATGTATCCTTTTCAGAACACGAAGCTTTTGATCATCCTGTGGCATGTAAGATTATAGAAGATATGAAGTATTCTGTATTCCTCTTTCTTAAGTGTTGTGATACTTATATTTGTATATTTACTGTTGTAAAGTACCTTATACATATACTCTTGTATCATCTTTTTTACTTTCTTGTATCGTTTAATCTTGTCTTTTTTCCCTCCTAGAAAAGGACACGCAAAGGGAATGAAAAAAGACCAATGCTATGAGATATAAGAAATCAAAAAATTAGAAATCTTGTCGCTTTTCTTCATATATCTTTAGTGTTGATAGAATATAGTACCATCATGAACTGATCACTGGAGTGATAGTTGGAGTTGGTTGCATGGGTGGGTCACTGGAGGTGGTTGTTAGATCTAGTCGTTAGGAATGGTTGTTGCCAAAATTGGTCATCAGAGGTAGTTTTTGTCTTAGCTGGAATTGGCCTCCAGAGGTAGTTGTTGGCAAGTATGGGAAGGAGGGATAGTTGGTTATTTTAACCATTGAGTTGTAAATAGTCTACTATAGTAAAACAAGTGTTTAAATTACTCTTACCTGCATTTTCTTAATGCATTTCCCAAATGCTCAGTGGGCTAGTATAGTCCACTCAACTCATTCCAAGTTGGAAACTCATACGACCCCTAAAGAATGAGATTGTATCCTTACTCATATTAGGCTAGGTGAAAACAGCATTAGACAAGCTAACAATAAAGGGTGTTGTTTGACACACACACATATATGATATATATATTTTACTCATAGGTTCCTTGACACCCAAATGTTGTAGGGTCAGGCGGGCTGTCCTATGAGTTTAGTCAAGGTGCGCCTAAACTAGTCTAGACACTCATGAATATTTTTTTAAAAAAATGTATTTATGCATACATACATATATGTACGTATGTATGTATGGATATACATATAATTTGCACATCGGGTGTCCTTGGCAAGTCGGAAAGTGAAAAGATAATAGAGAGGCCAGTTGGCTTGTTGAAGCGTCGATATCAGACACGTGTCTGACATCAACACTTGGCCATTTTAGGTGAGTTGGTGCTTTTGCTTTATCGAAGCTTAATCGTAGAGGAACATGAGAGAGTTTGTTTGCTTTTTTTCTTTCAATGTGCAAGATAGGAGAAGTTACCTAGGAGGCTGCTAATTTGTGTTTTCTCCAAGATCCTTTTGTAATTTAGTCAGATGTTTGATTCACGTTCACTTCTATGTTTTTTTTTCTTTTTTTTGTGGGTAAGAAACTAAACTTTCATTTGATAAAGAATGAAAGGAAATGTGAATCAAACTTTGTTGATATGAATTTCTTTGGTCAAGGGGACATTCCTTTGTTCTTTTCATATTTTTATTCAGAAGTTTGTGCTTGTGCTTATATCTTTATATATTTATTTTAATTTTTACCAAAAACATTTATTCTTTTCACTTGTACTTTTATTTTTTTTTGTGGGTAAGAAACTAAACTTCATTGATAAAGAGTGAAATGAAATGTGAATCAAACTTCATCGATTCGAATTTCTTTGGTTGAGGGGACATTCCTCTGTTCTTTTCATATTCTTGTTCAGAAGTTTGTGTTTGTGTACTATTTATATCTTTTTATATTTATTTTATTTTTTACCAAAAACATTTATGCCTTTTATCCTCGTTGTTCATACTTGCATGCAGGCCTTTTGGTTGTCTCTTCACGTGATGATCATCCTATCAACAAATTTGCTGACCTATTTAACACAAGCAAATTGCCTTCTCTTCTAAATGATGGTGCCATGGACCCGAAGATTATGAAACACTATTTGTTGTTGCACGATAATCAAGATGGCTCTTTAGAGAAGTACTTTTGTTCTCTTCCTTATTCTAAGGAGAATCTTTTCCATTACATACCTACAATCTTATTTGGCAGTCAATCATTTTGAATATCTCAGCATGCTATATACTTACAATCGTGATTTTGATTTGTTATGTAGGCCAGTAAATTTAGTAAAATTTAAGTCATTCAATTCTTTACCCTTGTTTGTGTTAGGAACCAAGGTAGTATGATGGGCTACCTTTGTCCCACATTGGTTAGAATAGGATGACCAATGTGGTACTTAAGTGGCTTGATTCTCCTGCCCCAATAGTTGACTTTTGGGGTGTAGTTGTCCCAGGTGTTTAAGTACCTAACAATGATGTCAGAGTTGATTGTTGACGTTTTAGAGTGGAGCAGGTGGAAGGTTCTGACCAAGTGTGGTCAAGTGTCGGCTTTTTGGGGATGTGTATTATTAGGAATCAAGGCAGTATGGGCTACCTTTGTCCCACATTGGTTAGAACGAGATGTCCAATGTGGTACTTAAAGTGGCTTGGCTCTCCCATCCCATAGCTGGCTTTTGTGGTGTGGTTCTCCGAGATGCTTTTTTTTGGAGAATTGGTTCTCCAAGGTACTTAAGTACCTACCAGTTTGCTGGTAGTTTGAGTAGTTAACTGTATGGGACTTTTTTAATGTTCTTTCAGTAGTTTGCTGTAATATTTATTAACAGCCGTACTGATTGGTTTGCTAAGATGGTGGCCTATTTGTTAATTAGATGGGATATTTTTATATATATATTTTTGAGTACCACAACTGTGTGGATGGGAGATTGAACCTTCAATCTCTAGGATGGAAGGTCATGCCAATTATTATTGAGCTCACCTCGACTATAGTTAACTAATTTGTAGGTCATAAATAAACTGGGTGCTTTGTCCTCTGTGTATCTCTACTCTTTAATACATAATAGGATTGCTAACATGAACTTAACTTAACTGACATCTGTATGTTCTCGAGGACAAGAGGTCCCGGGTTCAAATCCTCCCACCCCAAGTTGTACTTAAAAAGATCTTTTAAAAGAAATATATATGTAATAGGATCGAAGTATTATTTGAGAGATAGATTTAACATTTTGAACTCTTTATTTTTTAGTTATTATTAATTTTATCTTTGCAATTTTTTCCCCAGAGATTAATGAGTGTGATTGTAATTTTGTCTCTTCTTTAGGGCAAGTAAAATGCTAACTGAAATGAGGAGTACGTTTGGTTCAAATGACTGCCAATTACTTTGCATCAATTCTTCTCATGATGGACACATTGAACGGCAAGATGATCCTTGGAGTTTGTTTGTAAGTCACTCAATGCATTCTTAGTTAACTTGGTGAATCTTTTGACGTAACTTAGTTAATACTGTTCTTCACAATTTATTTGATAAAGAACTGGTAAAATCTGGCCTGTAACTTCACATTCTTGATATTCTTGTGTAACAGAAGCCTGATGCTTCAATTGGCAAGCAACTTGGCTGCTTTCTTAGCAACGAGGATCTAATTGAGGTAAATTGCTGTTATCAGTACAAGTTTTTGCTATATTCTTTCATGGCACAGCTGTATATGCTTTTGTTGGGGGGTGACTTTCTCTGTTGCGTGTGGAACAGATAAGAGAGTTAATGCAAAATTTGTCATCAAAACATATCATTCCCTATATGGAGCAAAAAATACGAGAGTTAAACCAGCAGGTATTGTATTTTGGCTTTCTAATTTCGAGAAGTTCTGTGCAAAGATTGCAGTTTCAGATTTGCCTTTTACTTTTCCATGATTAGGTGTCTGCTACGAGGAAAGGCTTCAGAAATCAGATTAAAAACTTATGGTGGAGAAAGGGGAAAGATGATGCAGTAGATTCTCCAAATGGCCCAACGTAGATGTCTTATTTGTTTACTTTCTTGGCCTTCCTTTTCTCCTTGGTATTCATAAATTTTTATTTTTGCATTGAAGGTATACCTATAACTCCATTGAGTCTCAGATTAGAGTATTGGGTGATTATGCCTTCATGTTGCGGGATTATGAACTTGCATTGTCCAATTATCGCTTGATTTCAACTGATTACAAACTCGATAAAGCTTGGAAACGCTATGCCGGTGTCCAGGTAGCTCCAAGTCTTTGATGTTACAGTTGTTTTTATGAGCTTTTTTTATGCCCATCTCTAAGACTGAAGGTCAACCATATAAAAAATGGGCATTACAAGGGTTGGGATTCATTTTTCTTTTCTAAACAACAAATAAAAACTTTGTTCATAAGTGAAGAATATAAAAGTTCAAGGACACAAACTTCCACTATGAGCCAAAGTTCCATTCCTTTTCCTCGCTCAATATTCTTTCTTTCAAAACTCTAATTTCTTTTGGAAGTAATGGCCGCTGTCTCTAAGGTTTCTTTCAAGGCTCTTGTTGCCGTCTTCTCCATTGCCGTTGCACAATCTGCAGAGTCTCCTGCTCCCCCCTCGCTCTGGCTTCTCAGGCTAACTCTGCCGTCTTCAACATATTGCTTGTGTTGGTGCTCTCATTGCTCTCCTCTTTGGATCTGCACTCAAGGCTTGAATCTCACATTGATGATATTTCATATGCATTTTTGTGATTTTGGGCATGGATTCAGTTACTGATGCTCGATTATTGAGGGTTTTATTGACTATTATATTGAAAGTAGAGGACATGGTTTTTGATGTCAAGAATTAGGTTTTATTAGATATTGGTGGTTTGTATTCACAAACTTCCTCTGTGAGTGAAAAAGGAAAAAAGAAGATAACAGTACAACCAACCAAAGAGAGCAAAACAAGCTCTCCAAACCTAAAGAAAAACATGTCCTCCCATACGTTTCCTCAACTTGTCCAATATGACCTAGATGGTGTCAAATTTTCTCATAAAAAACTGAAGTCGTGTTATAATGTGCTACTGTCTGTTCCAGAGTTATTCTGCGCTTTTTTCTGAACCATGTTCTGTATGGTTCCTCTGTTTTAGTTTTTATGTATTCATTTATTTTCTACTCATATTGTGTTCACGATCATAACTTATATTATTTGTTTGTTTGTTTTTTCTTTTGCAGGAGATGATGGGGCTTGCGTTCTTTTTACTGGATCAATCAAGAAAGGAAGCTGAGTATTGCATGGAAAATGCCTTCAATACTTATTTGGTATGAGTATTTCTTCTGATATTTCTTTCCTTGACGTTTTCTTTAATACGAAAGCTTTTTTGCTGCTTATTTTCTGCGAGAAAATTTAAGTTACCCATATAATCTCCCTTTTGAGATGAAGTGTAAGTTCATTGCAAATATACGCACTTTTATCTCTCTACGAATTAGATCCATCGTCCTTTTACGTTTAAAAACTACTAGCAGACCTAGGTGAAAATTGAAACTGGAAATTTGAAGAATATTTTGTCCATTAATACAAAAGAAGACACATTCAAGGATTGTATGTATCCTACCATAAACTAACAACTAATTAGAATATACATCATTTACTTCTCATATATATATATAGTGTTTTCTGTTAAGTTATCATAGCAACGACAACATACAAACTAACTTATTTAATTAGCCTTCTGCAGCCTGGACACGTGAAATTTGTCATTAGTATACATATCTTAGCTTTCCAAATGATATCTCTGAGAAAATGGGACTTATAAGTAGGATGTTACTTGAATAATTATGTTAATGTGATAGAACACCAAGAAGATGCGTTCTTATTCAATTGATATAAACCTCACTATTATAGAGAAGAATTGATAAATATCAATTCTGAGATGAAAATGCAGAAAATAACTAAGAAGAAATAAAGAACTTACCTCTCTGCCTATTCTCTCTCAAGGAAGAGTGCAGAAAACTACCCACAAAACTGATTCCCCCTTCTTTCTTCTCCAACTTCTTATTTATAACCACTACCATATGTAACTGCCTAAATATCTAATTACCCTTATATCCCTAACCCTATACTAATCTTGGTATCTAACATAATGCTATCTGTTTGGTTGATGTTGGTAATAAGCTTTGTATTCATTGTATTTTTTAGGTCTATAAAATTAGTAATAGTTAATTGAAGTTATATTCATGCAGAAAATGGGCCCATCTGGTCACCTAAATGCAACACGCTGTGGTCTTTGGTCAGCAGAGATGTTGAAGGCAAGAGAACAGTACAGAGAGGCTGCTGCTGTCTATTTCCGTATTTGTAATGAGGTAGGTTGTAAGTACCTTGAACCAATGTCAAAGATATTGTTGATTATAAGCCTTTTTCTTTCTTTTTCCTTTTAAAATTCTTAGGAACCTTTACATTCAGCTGTCATGCTTGAGCAAGCATCTTATTGTTACCTGTTATCCAAACCTCCTTTGATACGCAAATATGGATTTCATCTCGTTCTCTCTGGTGATCGTTACAAAAGAATGGACCAAGTACGTATAATTCATTATCCAAATATTTGACAAGCAACATGGATTGATTAATGTTTCAAATGTTTATTAAGTGAGCGACTGGCATTTGCCTTTTCAGATTAATCATGCAATTCGTACATATAGAAATGCAATTGCCGTTTTTAAAGGAACTGAGTGGAGCCACATCAAAGATCATGTACATTTCCACATTGGACAGTGAGTTTATTTTTTTAAAACTCTGAAATATATTTTAATGTAATTCTAATGAAGCTATATTTTACTTGGGTGCCTCTACTGATATTATGACATCTATCAAGTATAAGATTTCTTATGTAATATTATCTCTTATAGGTGGTATGCTTCTCTTGGACTATATGATGTTGCTGTTACTCAAATGTTGGAAATTCTTGACTGTAATCATCAGTCAAAGGCAACACAGGAATTGTTCTTGAAGGATTTTCTGAAAATTATTCAGGTGCCTCCTTGTGCTAATTATTTTATTTATCTTCAAGCTATTACTGATTTCTCAGTCTTTAGCGGCAATGTTTGCAGTTTTTGGAACTCAGTTATGCTATACTACATGTGTGCAAGATGTATTGATCATTGAAGTTGGATTGATGTTATTAAGCTATTTAGCTGTTCATATCAATATTTTGAGTTGCTTCATGATCCATGCTTCCTGAGAATGACTGTTTTATAGTTCCTTTCTTGAATGTGGCCATTACTTATTGCCACTCAGGCGTTTAAACAATTTGATTGTGATCTTGAATGTGATACAGGCGTTAAAAAGCAGTTCTCCCTCTTTTCAAATTTTCCAATTTTAAATTTAGTGAACCAGTGGCTTTACATTTGATAATTTCTAACTACAATGATCATTTCGACTCTGTTGCTTCCAGTTATTGAATTAATTTTTCAAAACTGATTTTATCTTGCAGAAAGCAGGAAAGACAGTCAAGGTATTAAAACTACCATTGCCCAAGATCAACATTTCATCATTAAAGGTTATCTTTGAAGATCATCGAACATATGCATCAACTACAGCTGTAAGTGTAATTTTGCCGTTAGTTTTTGGATATGGAAACTTCCTTAAAACAAGTTTCTCAGTCTGCCTCTTTATCTCACTCCTTCCATTTCCTTGCAATTCCATTTGAACATTAATGCTCTTTCTCGCTCAAACAGAGCATAATGAAAAATTTACTGCTAAAGATAGTCTCGTTGATTGGTATACTCCCATTATTTTTGTCTCTTTTGAGAAAACAAGAGTCCCACTAAGGTTAGTGGAAGTGCAAGATGTGATTGATGATTCTTGTAGCTTATGCAGTTGTCTCTTTTACCTAGCTGATTGATATATTCTGAAATATTGCAGGCTAATGTTCGAGAAAGTTTATGGCGGTCGTTAGAGGAAGACATGATTCCATCATTATCCTCTGGGAGGACAAATTGGTTGGAATTACAGTCAAAGATTATGTCGAAAAAGTTTAAAGAATCAAGTATTTGCGTT
The DNA here is from genome assembly GCF_025177605.1 of Cucumis melo. Lineage (NCBI taxonomy): Eukaryota > Viridiplantae > Streptophyta > Magnoliopsida > Cucurbitales > Cucurbitaceae > Cucumis > Cucumis melo. The sequence continues at coordinate 31,874,234 of NC_066860.1, read as the reverse complement.
GCAGGAGGTATGGAGTAGTACATATCCACCTTGATAATCATGGGAAATCATGTTACTGTGATAACACCCTTTTCCAAAACTCCAGCTATTATTTGACATCACATGCAAGAAATGATCCCATCATGTCTCATTAATAAAATGAAAACTGTCGTTTGTCATTTTAAAAAAAATACCATAGCTTTTGTGTTGCATAAGATGAAAAAAAAAAAAGAAATCATGAATTACCATTAAGAGAGTTCTTTGAATCAGAATCCATGATATGTGTACTCACCATGGTGTGAAATGTCAGACTATTGATGTGCCCATCGGCATTTCAGTATCTTCACATTATTAACAATGATATGTAAGGGAATAAATGATCTTCCTGAAAGGTGAAAATATGTGCATTGGCAACCAGCTCCTCTAGAGGGATCTTGGGCTAGCCTTTTCAAGCGTTTGGTAACTGCAGTGCTGCAGGTCGAAGGCTAATGATTTCTGATACAGATAGAAAAATACAAAGACAGAAATGTGGATGGACTTAAACTTATCCTTTTTTTTTGGACGTCTTGAAACAGAGAAATTAGTGAATTTTTAAGTTTTTTTATTATTCTTTTATATTGGCCTTTATGTTTATGCAAGTAAATGTTCACTTATCTGATTCTCTGAAAGCTTTGAGAATATTAGAGTATGTTACTGGCTGGACAAAGCTGTCATTTTCTGCTTTTTTATTTTTATTTTTTGATAAGAAACAGATATATTCAAGAGGACAAACGAAAAATAGCCTAAGAGCGAGGGATGAGGGGATCCTCCCCAAGAAAAACTAGCAGATAAGGGCCTTCCAATTGTTGAAAATCATAGAAAGGCTATAATTACAAAAGTCATTTCCTGCTTTTTTAAACAAATAAAATTTATAGTCACCAGTGTAGTCATCATTATAGCAAGAAAACTTGGCTTGAAATCTATGCACACCTCACCTTTTTTTTTTTTTTGGGAATTGGAAACAAACCTCTTCATTGAGATAATGAAATGACACTAATGCTCAAAGTACAAAGAGAGATGCAATACTACAAAGAGCTAAATAATCGTTGCTTCTGCACACTTCACTTATTTTAATTAATCTTTGCTTTCTGGAAAATGCCACTGAATTCTATGTTAATTAACTGTTCTCTTTATTAGCGATTGCAGTGTCTTTGTTGAAATAAAGTCAGTCATATAGTCCAGACATGATTGAATCATCAGATATTAACTATTATTTGATGCCTTTTTATATTATCTGGTATAAACAAACTTTATAGGAGATTTTTATGTGGCAATGCATGATATTGTGTTTTTTTTTGTTTTTGGTTTTTGTTATGCAGAACCAGTGAAAGTGGATATTGTATTTAAAAACCCTCTTCAAATCCCTATTTCCGTCTCTAGCATTTCCCTGATATGTGATGTTTCTTCAAAATCTGATGAAACTGAATCTGGTACTTCAATTCTTCCCTGTTTTGGAATTTGGATATTCATTTTTTTTTTACTTTTTCCAAAATAGGAGAATGAGTGTCACTGATGGTACAGGTACAAATAACATAATTGTCCAGAAAAATACCGAACTCAAGTTGTCATCTGATTGGTATGTGTGTTTTAATGCTTTTTAATTTTAATTATAACAAGTCATTGCACAAGCCATTGAAAAAATGAAAAAAAGGCCATTGCACTTTTGCACGTGATCTTGATATATTTAGAATATTATCTTTTTCCTCATTCCAGGGACATGGGATCTGACAATGCCTTGTATACTTTGTCTGAAGTTCACCTCTCTTTAGAAGAGAATGAAGAAAAAGTTGTAAGTGTTTTTTTTTTCTTTGTGCCCTATCATCAAACAAAATAGAAGAAAATAAGAACAATTTAGTTCTTGTTATTTTAGCTCTTGTGATTCAATCTGCAGAGATCACTTGTGTAGTGCCTGCATTGAGAAGCCATCTTTTTTGTACTTCAGCTAGCCTTACATAACATGACAGACCTTAGATTTTTGGGTGTTGAGAAAATTTTTAATGTCTCATGGCCACCGTAAGTTTGAACTTATGTTCAATATTCTTGATTTTTATTTTATTTTTTTATTTTTTTGTCAATTTCTCCAACACGTTGCATATGTGAAACTTAAAAGAGAGAACTGACTGACTTTAGAATTTCCTCCACTTGCCAACTAAGTCTCGGTGATTGCATGAGTTTGTAATTTTTTTTTATTACATTTTTATCCCAACAGTACTTTACATAAAAAAGATCCTACCAGTCTACAATGAATGATTACTTTAGTCTTAACTCATAAAGTTAGGTTATGCATCGGTAGTTGGCATATAGTTAATGTTTTCTTATTGTAATTACTGTCATCTCAGAATTTATAATAATGATTCTAATTTTGCAGGTGCAACTCACAGTTACTCCCAAAATAGAAGGCATCCTTCAAATTGTTGGTATTCGATGGAAACTGTCAGATTCTGTCTTGGGTTTTCATAATTTTATTGACAATCTAGGACAGAAGAATATTGCCAAGGGGAGACAGAAAGCTAAGCATTCTCTTGCTGATAACCTGAAGTTTATAGTGATCAAGGTGCATATCTTCTTCTTATCCTCTGAAATCATCTTGGCCGTTCGTTTTTAGGATTTTGGAATTGCAGATTAAGCTGTTACTACCTTTTGCTTACACCTATATTCTTGACATCCAGAGTCTACCAAAGCTTGAGGGTAGCATTCTGTCACTTCCTAAAGTGGCATATGCTGGAGATTTACAGCGCCCTGTTCTTGAACTAAAAAATCAATCTAAGTTTTCTGTAAAGGTATGACAGTTGCATCTTGGCTATTCTTCACACACCGAGTTCCTTGACCTGTAAAATTTTTAATTCAGTCAATCACTGTCTGGTTAACCTTAAAGAAGTCTTGAAGTTTTGACATCTATGCTCCAAGTAGGGCGATACTTGCAACTTTTCATGAAAAAGACTGTCCAATTAGTACCTCTATTTATGTCTGGCAAAGATTTTTCTGTGTGTGCATGTATCTTTCTTGTTCTTGTTTTCTTTTAATTTGAAATTATTATTATTATTGTTTCTTTTATTTATTTTTGGTGTTGTGGAAAGAAGCATATATGTTTTAAGCTTGTGATTAATGTTGAAGTACTCTTACTTAACAATCCAGTAACTAAATTCTGGCAGAATTTGAAAATGAAGATCAGTCAATCACGATTCCTGAAAATTGGGAACCAAGAAAGTATGAATAAAGACTTCCCTGCTTGCTTGGAGAAGCCAAATAATAGAGAACAGGGAGTACACCCCATCCCCAGCACAACACCAAATGACACATTTTTGTTTCCCCAGGTCAGTGTAAAAAACATTCATTGTGGCATTTATTAACCAGTCTATAACAATAGCAAAACTTTTCCAGACACCATACTTTTGGCTTGAGCGTCTTAAAAACTGATCCATAGATGGTTGAGGCATTGTTATGTTAAAATTTTGAAGCAAAATTCTTTTGGACAAACGTTCGTGGAGGTTTTCATATGACCTCTTGCTTTTGAACAATCATATAAATTATAAGGTTGTTAAAATCAACACTATTCAAATTTTGGGATAGAGTTTAATGTCTTATTATCATCGGCCTAGATTATGATTTTCTTAGACGTCGATTTCTCTTTTTCGTTGTAAATCTAGTTGGACAAATTTTTGTAGATATTAATATTTTTGTACTTTAAAGACGATTTACTCTCGAATGTTCCAGGACACTTTAATTCAAGGTGGAACACCCTTGTTGTTGCCTCTTTGGTTTCGAGCTGCTGTTCCTGGAAATATATCCTTGTACGTAAGCATATATTATGAGATGGAAGATGTATCAAATATCATGAGATATCGGATTCTACGCTTGCATTACAATATTCAGGTATTGTAAAATACCATGACTTGGTGGCTTGAGTGGCTTTAAGCTGTGTATAGTTTTTCCTTTCTAGTTGAAACTAGTGGGTTTACCCTCGATATATGATAATTCATGTCGATATAGGTTCTAAAATACATCCTTTTTAGGCGTTCCATTCTTCATGGTTCAGAAGAACTTTTCTTTTATTTTTTCTTCCCGTTATATGGGAGCAGACTGTGTTTTGGTTGTTGGTTGTCTGGGTTCTGGCATTTGCTTTGGCAGGTTAATATATATAGTATATATAGCTCTGTTCCTTCTGAAGGGGTTGTTTTTTCTGTTTGCTCGTGTCCAGTGGTTTGAATGTTTTCTCTACCATAAAATGATAAAATAAATAGTTCTTTTTTTACTTTATCTGCTTTAATTTTGGTGGTCGATTATTTTTCTCCACATTCTCTGAGTTGCATGACAGATTTATTAAATACTTCGTGAACATAAATTTCTCCCTCTGAATGGATTTATGGTCTGCTAAATTTTCTAATTTGGGTTGTTTCTTTTAACCATCTTAAGGTTTTGCCATCCTTGGATTTATCATTCCAAATCAATCCATGTCCATCAAGATTGCATGAGTTTCTCGTCCGAATGGATATTATCAACAAGACTAGCTCCGAGATTTTCCAAATTCATCAGTTGTCATCTATCGGACAGAACTGGGAACTTTCGTTGCTTCAACCTGTTGATACGATTTTTCCTTCACGGGCTTTAATGCCTAGTCAAGCATTGTCATGTTTCTTCGTTCTAAAGGTATATACCAGGAGCTAAGCTAAGTTTCTCTCATTATTTAACATTCACTTCGAGTAATTGCTTTACTATTATTTTATCTTTGACTAAGCAGGCGACAGTAGTCATTAGTCAAGTAGGCACTTTATAATTGGAGTAACCATGTGTAAAGCACGTTCTTGAAAGCGCTTTCAATCTGCTCCCTCGTACTATTGTGAAAAAAGTTATTTAGCCTCAAGTTTGTGAGTCTTATCTGTTAAACTTAAGAGATCTTGTCTAGTGACATCCACGTGTTGCCCATACTGATCTACAGTTAGGAGGAGGAGAGGATCCTTCCTTCTTGATTGGGGTAAAGATTCTTGCGGAAGGATGACAAGAAAGTTTCAATTCATAAATGTCTCTTTATGGGAAGACCACAGCTCTTTCATATGGAAATATGAGTAATCTTTTTCCTTCCGGAACAAAAATTATTTCAGGAGTTGCATGTAAGGGCATCAATAACTAACTAGGTTGGATCTTAAGAGCAAACCTTACCTAAGCTAAGAAGAATAAACACGGACACGCAACATAGACACAACATGGACACGCCGACATGTCAATTTCTAAAAGAAATGGGACACGACACGTTAGGGATAAGCTATTTTCTTTCTTACACAAATAAATACTTGTGTGCATATTTTGACATATTGTGAATATTACCTACTAATATCAAAAGAACATCCATACATTTCATGAAAAAGGCAATAGCATATCCGTTTTGAACTTCTGAGGATGGAAGAGTAAGTGGCTAGTGGGTTATGAGGGTAGAGAAATCCATGGACGAATGCAGAAAAAGTCTAAGATTTAGAGAAAAATGGGTTGGACCTCAATTGACTTAAGTGGGGTGACAAAACCATTTAAAATAAATTTTTAAAAAAAACTCAGCAGTGTGTCCTTCATGTGTCCCAGTGTGGCTTTGCATGTTGCAGCATGTCTGAAAAAGAAAACAATAAAATAATAAGACACTATTTTGTGTGTCAGATGCATGTTGGGAGTGTCGATGTCTGATACCGACATTTGACCATTTTAGGAGTGTTGGTGCTTTATAGCTTTCAAGTACAAGGGATGAAGTTGCGAATGCTTAAAAGATGAAGATATCATTTGAATATGATATTTTTCACTTTCTATCTATAGACAATTTGTCTTTCAAACAAACTTCAAGTACAGGTTATAGTCTAAGTTTATTTAGTTATCTGGACAAAGTCTCTGTTCCTTTTCCTGGTGTACTACACCATGTCAAAAAAGAAAAAAAAGGAAAAACTGCAATTGCTACTAATCTCACATTTTCTTCTTTGTATTCAGAATATTCACACATCGTTCAGTTCTGAAAAAAAAGTATCTTCTGTCCCGGTGCTACTTGGAAGTGATCTAAAGTTGGGCCCTCAGACTAGCGATGAACAACTCTTTGATACAGCTAGTTTTCCTCTGGCTGCTTTCCATCATTCAGAAAGAGTGTTCCAAGGAACTTCGAACCAGGTAATTGATTTTCATTTTAACCATTTAATTTCCAAATGCTTACTAATAATAGTCGCTAATTTCAACCCCATTGTCTATTTGGCTAAATTATTCAAATACCGGTGTGCAAGTGTCATGTCTTTTCTACGTGTTTCCACAGAATGTGGTTTCTTTAGCATTTGAATCTCTAGTGTTGGACATAGTAACTGATTCTTGTAAGGTTCATGAGTAGTGTCTAGTCATGTTCCCACATTCTTTAGGCTCACACTTGGGAGATTATCTCAGTTAAAAAATATCTACACAAGTTTCATACTGTTACTTGTGACAAAACTAACTAGTAATGAACACTGTTCAGTATAGCGTTTTCTTAGATCGTAAAGTTTTTTGTTTCCTTACTACACCATTCTGCATTTATCAGGACCCAAATACCGTGGACTTTATATTGATCACTCGGCCACTTAAGAATACTACTGATCCTGGAATTTCTGAGTCATCACATCTATTCTCCCATCATGTGTGCCATTGTAGGTAAGATACAGAGCAAAATTTTACTATTTTGGTCACACAAGCTTTTCTATTGATAGAATCCGTTTGTTTGTGTCGTGGACTTATCTACTTATTTTCCTTTGTCTTTTTTTTTTTTTTTTTATTTATGCAGTACTTCAAGCCACAGTCCTATATGGTGGCTTCTTGAAGGGCCTCGGAGTTCATATCACGACTTCTCTACTTCTTTCAGTGAAATCAATTTCAAAATGACAATCTATAACTCTTCAGACTCAACTGCATCCATACGTATTAAAACAAGTGATTCAGCATCAACGAGTGAAGGTAATGAAACTGTTCCTCAATCGCCCAACTCTGCAAACCAAACAGGATGGCACTATGCCTCACTCACACAGGACATTAAGGTATCATCTGATGTTCTTGGAACACAAATGGGGAAGTCATCTTCCCTCGAGAGTGTCTCCCCATTTATTTGGTCAGGAACAAGCTCAACAACAGTACAAATTGAACCCAAGTCCATGGCTGAAGCTCCTCTTCAGATCTGTATATTTTCTCCTGGAATATATGATCTCTCAAACTACATTTTACAGTGGGAACTTCTACCGACGGCCGGTTCAGAAAACATCGAAACTACCACGTCATCAGGAACATCTCGAGGCTATCCGTACTATCTTACTGTCCTTCAATCTACTTGAGAAATTTCAAAATCATGTATGCAGGTCCATTTTCCATTCTTTTTTGGCAGTAGGAGTGTTTTCATAGCATTGCTATAATTTCCCTTGTGAATTATAATTCATATCAAAAGCATTTTTGATGGGGGGGGGGGGGTAGGAAGCTTAATCAAGTTTATTTAGGTTACATAAGTTAAATTCTTTCTTCGTGTTGGTCTAATAAGGGGGAACTAGAAACTACGATGGCTTTTTCACCCTCTCGCTGTATACAGACTTACATTTTGGATTAGAGAAACTTGATTTCCAAGTTATAGGAATTGAAAATTTTCTCAGAAATTTAAACTTGATTTTTGTTTTGTTTTGTTTCGTATTTTATGAGTTTCAAGTTATTGTTGCCAATTAACCTACCATGTAGTTGTGAGATAATTTGACATTAACAATCTTCTAGGACGGTCTACAATGGTTAAGAAACTCTACAATGGTTAAGAAACTCAATGATATCAATAGAATAATCTACTCTTAATTGAGAGTAACACATGCAAGAAAAAGTTTTGACTATCTATTTGATTTTTGTGGTTCGTTTTCTCACAATTTTTCTCGCGATTTTCATTTTTTTAAACCAATCACCTGAATTTTTAACTAAAATTTGAAGTTTGTTCCTTGTAGTTTAACTTAAACTTCACTGTTATTTTGCTTTTAATTTCTTAAAAATTAAGACGCCACTCTTCAAAAAAAAAAAAAGTGGGTCTCTACATTAAAATTCTTAACACTTGTATTTGAAAAGAAGTAGCTAAGAATAAAAACAAAGTTAAAGATCCACTTGGAAAAAGGGTATGATTGCAAATTGCATCCACATATTTGTCCTTACCATAAAAAGCTATAAACTTAATGAAGATTAAATGATTCAAAAACATTATTGAAGAGAGGAAAGTAGATGAACATGAAACAAAAAAGGAAGAAGAAGAACAAGTGGTCCGTGTAGACGCCGTCGGAAAAGGACTTAGTCAAAATAGTATTTCTTTAAACGCGTTTTCTAAAACCCCTTCAAACAGAATAGTCTAATTACTAACTAACAACTTCTTTGCCTCATTTATCCTCTCAAACAAACAAAATAATCATAATAAATTAAATAAAAATCTTCGGGAACATTATTTTTGGAGAAATTATTTTAATTAACAATACTTTTAAAAATATTTATAGATATAGTAAAATATTATAATCTATCTATAATAGATCATGATAAGTGATAACTTGTTATTTTTTGTACTAAAGCAACAAATGGTAACTTGTTGAGTTAGGGGTTCGACAACTTTGGAGTAGGACATACCTAACACAATGCTACTAGATTATTCTGACGCGTTATAACGGTTCATTAATCTTTCTAAGGGTAAGAGAATGGATCATTCATACAAAAAATCTCGATAACAAAAAGCCAAAAATACTTAGATGGAAGTAATATTAAAAGTAATAATTGTTTTTGTTGGCATTTTTAAGTTCAAATATAGAATTCAAAAGCATTGACATTTTAAGTGAGAAAACAATACTTTTTAGCCAATTAAACTTTGGCTCGAGTTGATAAGTTGTTCTTAATTTCAAAACCACATTAATTATATGTTGCCTATAAAATCTTCATATTGTTTACCTTTCATTGTTATAATTTTGAAAGCTTTTCTTTAATACAACAATTATGTATATTGAGCAAAACAAGAATAGTTCGTCTTAAATTCACGAGTGATCTAAAGATTCATAGTTCAAATCCTCGCCTTCTACTATTCTCAACAAAATAATTATTATTATTATACAGTTCAACCGATGTACTACTTGTATTAGTATTGTCCCATCCATGCTCTAATCCAAAAAGACTTAGATATAGATAAGAGCAATACTTTACCATTTATATCTAAGTCTATGTAATTCGATAATAGTCGACGAGTTTCTATCATACATATACATATATACATATATATATTTCTAAAATAAAATTCACTTTCTAAATATCTTTTAGGAAAAAGAAATAAAGAAAGGCTGTTTTTTTATGTACACGACCGGTTCCAAGTCTGATCATCTATCTTTCGAAGGAACTTCCTCTCTTCCAATTCTTCTTCACCTGTCCCACTTCTCCGCCCCATCCCTTTGACTTCTCTTTTCCCTTTTCCCCTTCAGATTCCTCCATTTGCACCCCATTTGACCACTTTTCTCATAAAACCCATCAAATCCCTCTTCTAGGTTCTTCATTTCCTCTGTTTCTCAACCAACCCATTTCTCCATTCTCCATTCTCCATTTTCTCTTCTGGGTTTTCACCAATGAACGATTTATTCTCCTCTCGCTCCTTTTCCCGCGACACCCATGTCGTTGAAATGGGCAACAACGCCTCCTCTTCCCCCACTGCTGTTAATCTCGACAAGTTCTTTGAAGATGTTGAGTCTGTTAAAGACGAGCTCAAGGAGCTTGAACGACTTTACTCCAACCTTCATGACTCCCATGAACAGAGCAAGACCCTTCACAATGCTAAGACTGTCAAGGACCTCCGATCTCGCATGGATTCTGATGTTTCCCTTGCTCTTAAGAAGGCTAAACTCATCAAGGTCCGATTGGAGGCTCTTGATCGCTCCAATGCTGCCAACCGGAGCCTCCCTGGTTGTGGTCCTGGTTCCTCTTCTGATCGGACTCGGACTTCTGTAGTCAACGGTTTGAGGAAGAAGTTGCAGGATTCTATGGAGAGTTTTAACAATCTTAGGCAACAGATCTCCTCTGAGTACAGGGAGACCGTTCAGCGAAGATATTACACTGTTACTGGTGAAAATCCGGACGAGAAAACCATTGATGTCTTGATATCTACAGGTTAGATAACTCAAATTTGACTGTGTCAAGTTCTTTGTTTGCTAAATTTGGCTTGAGGATTATGAAATTTTAAGACCCATCATTTGTTGGATCACCATGATTTGTGATGGGGATTTGTTCTGAGATGTTGGTACGATCACATGATATAATATGAAATTCATCTATAATTAAGTTAAGTTAGAGTAAAAATATGTTTTCCAAACTGCATCTGATAAGAAGTTGATGACTTATATATTTTCCCCATTTGAATGTGTTTATATAAATGCTTGAAGTTCATCTAAACATGCTGTAAGGTGATGCCAAGGGGGGAAGTAGGTTTTGTTTCTTTGATCCCATTTTTTTATGTTCTCTTTCATTTTTCTAGGAGATGGATGCCATTATTTGGTGAATGAATAAGAATGAGTTCCAATATCTTTGGAAATGAAGGATGTAGTGTTTGGTATGAAGGAAAAGAGGGAGATATGAATATATTTTGTATTGGAACATACTCTTAAAATAGGATATAGTGTTCAAGAGTCTTCTTTTCTTCCTTCCCCTGCGTGGTTTAATTTGTTTGTGTCACGTGATGTAATTTTGTAAGGTTTGTTGTTTTGTTTGTTTTTTCTTACTAGGATTGCTAGAAATGAGATGTTGGATGGTTATTGAATCCCAAATCTAATCCCATTAGCTCGTGCTATTGTTCTAAATTCCTCAATGGTTATATATCAAATGCGTGATTGATGAGAAGTTCAATTGCTCGATTTGATTTCAGAAGTTTAATCTCAAGACGAATGATGAACATCTGCTAACATGATAAGATATCTCCAACTATGCAGGTGAAAGTGAGACATTCTTGCAGAAAGCCATTCAAGAACAAGGCAGAGGCAGAATCTTAGACACCATTAGTGAGATCCAGGAGAGGCATGATGCTGTGAAAGACCTGGAAAGGAACCTCAAAGAGCTGCACCAGGTTTTCATGGACATGGCAGTTTTGGTGCACGAACAAGGCGAGAAACTTGACGACATCGAAAGCCAAGTGAACAGGGCTCATTCTTTTGTTCGAGGTGGCACGCAGGAGTTGACAACAGCCAGAGTATACCAGAAAAACACCCGGAAATGGACAATTATTGCCATCATCATTTTGCTGCTCATTGTCTTGGTGATTGTCCTCAGCCTGCAGCCTTGGAAGAAAAATAACAGTAGTTCACCCGCAACACCCTAAAACGCCTCGTGTAAAGCCTCTTTCCTACGAAGTCCAATGAGTCGTCTCCTACCGAGCACTCACACCATACCGCTGTATGTTACTGCCCATATTATTTGAGACAACAGGATCTTATTATCTACTTTTACCCCATTTTGTTTCCATTTTTTCATTAGTATCCATTATTTCTTTAATTCTATAACAGTTTAGACATGAAGAGGTTAGATGGAGAATGGCTTGATTGATGAAAAACCTTGAGGTCTTGATGTCATTGAATAGGAAGGATTTGTTCCTGTTGGATTAAACATTGTTGTATACACCCTTTGGATTTTAGATTCTTCTGTGTAATAGATTTCATACTTTTTTCCTTCTCTTTTGAGTGATTTTGTTTATAATATTATCTTCTTTCTCTATTCCACTCGCAAACTCTTATATGTGTTTTTCATCCAAAAATAATTCAATTGGTTAAGACGTTACATTTGAAACTTTGAATAAAAACATTTATAGTTACCTAAACTAAATGATAATAAATTTGAATTTTTTTAAAAAATAAAATCTTTTGGATGATTGATTACATTCACACAACTCGTTGTGTTTATCACCTTCATAAATAAGTACTCAATGCTTCTAGTAGACTTGTTATCGGACCCTCTTACATAATACAATTTCTAATAATTCAGTTGACTTCTGTTTGACTTGGTTTAACTTGATTGAACTAATTAATCACTATTTCTTAATCAGTTTGAGTGTTCTTCAACCAAACTCTATTCTTTTAAATTTTCAATCTCTCATTACTCCTTACATCTGAACATCTTTCGAAAGGTTCCAACATTCGTAGAAGAATAGAGAAATAAGAAAATTTGAAAATATCTCATTTCATTGATTCAAGTTTGTGAAAAAAAATACATTGTTTGATAATTTATGTATTAGCTGTTTTAAAAACAATTCTACCAAAACTTTTAATTGATAGATTTATAAAAATTTAAAAGTATTTCATATCATTAATTTTTAACTTCGACACAATGTATTATTTATGTATAAAATTTAGCAATTTCGATAATTTATAAAATTTAAAATTTTGGTATTTTTATAAATATTTTGTGCATTTTTGTTTCTTACAATAAATGCGAAATTGAATTTTTTTCCGTTAAATTAAATTATTTATTGAGAAGATATTACTTCAAATAAAAATAAAAGTCTTGTCGGATTCGGAGGGTGGGAACGTACAAAAGAACCAATCGGAGAAATCTCCATCGTTGAATCCGGCGACCGGCGACCGGCTAATCCATTGCAGATTCGAGGTCGTCTTCCTTACAAATTCGAACCAATTTCAAGCAAGTTCAAATCAAACCGCATCTTTCTAGCTCTTCTCTCGCTTTCCTCCACCATGGCAACACTGCGAATGATAGGTGAGTAACTTTCCTCCCAGCCAAACACAAATTTCTCCATTCTTTACTTAATCCAGTTGCAATTAACTCAGTTCTCCTTTCTGTCAATGGCGTTTTGCAGATATTGCAGTTAATTTTACAGGTGAGGGCAGTCAGTTATTTGTACATTAGGGTACAATAAAGGGTCTCTATCATTTTATTTATGTGGAATGTGATTAGTGTTTTGAATGCAGATGGTATGTTCAGAGGAATTTACCATGGTAAGCAATACCACGCAGCTGACATCGCAGCTGTATTGAGCAGGGCTTGGAGTGCTGGGGTTCAGCGAATCATTGTGAGTTTTTTCATTTTGTTTTGTAATTACCCATTGTTCGGTTATTCATTGCCCTTTTTAGTATCTTTAAGTTCTGAAACATTTATCCATGGATTGGCTTCCTTGATGCTCTCGTTTGCCTGAGCCTTGAAGAAACGGAAGAGTAGTGAGGTTATGAGCTTTTATTTTCATGACCGTAAGGATGATATTTTTTTAATAAACAAACATATAAAGCATGCATTTAAGATGTATTCTGATAATTGATAAACCATTCATTTCTTACTGTCTTTTGATTTTTTGGGTCTGATGATGATAGTGATACGATCTAGAATAGTTTGTAAATGCAGGTGACCGGTGGATCACTCGAGGAATCAAGGGAAGCCCTTAAAATTGCGGAAACTGATGGTTTATTTTGTTTTTGTTGTCTAAATTCTGTTGAACTTCTTTATACTCTTTTCGAACTTTTTTTCTCTTGGTTCAACCTGTTGTTTTGCTTGTAGGAAGGCTTTTTTGTACTGTGGGCGTGCATCCAACTAGGTGCAAGGTTGTTTATTCTTCTGTTTTTGTGTATCATTCATTTTCGTTTATTCTTCTATTTTTTGTGCATCATTCATGGTTTCATATAGCCTGTGATTTACTTTCTTTTCAGGAGTTTGAAGAGAGTGGTGACCCAGAGACGTATTTTCAGGCTCTTCTTTCATTGACCAAAGAGGGAATTGAGAAAGGAAAGGTTTGTATCCATCTCATTTCAAAAAGAGAAAAAAAGAAAGAAGAGTTGGATGCCTTTGGCGTGATTATTTGAGAGGATTAATAATCTTCATGCCACACATATGCATTTTTAAGGTCGTTGCAGTTGGTGAATGTGGATTAGATTATGACAGGCTTCACTTTTGCCCTGCTGATATTCAAAAGAAGTAAGTGATACTAAGAGGAATATTCTTCAAATCCCATGTTAATTGTTATGCATTCTATGCACCCAACAGATAAGAAGTCTTATATTGTAGAGCTGTGTAATTGTAGGTATTTCGAGAAGCAGTTTGAATTAGCACATACAACAAAGCTTCCTATGTTTCTACACATGCGTGCAGCTGCTGAAGATTTTTGTGATATTGTAGAGCGAAATAAGCAAAGGTCAGACCTCTAAACCAATGAGAGAACGAAACCTTTACCATATTAGAATTTTCTAGATTTAAGGCCCTAGTCATCTGGCTTTGAAATAGAAAATTTGAACCAAAATGTGAATGCTTTGAGGAATAAACCTTCAAGTACCAAGAGCAATATGCTGGGCCAATTTGTTTTTCTGACTAATTAATTGGTTATGTGTTGTATACATTTAAGATTAAACCATGACCACCAACTTTTCTCTTATAAGAAATTGTGAAGAAATGATAGAAACAATAAAACGGGCAAATGAAAGGTAAATCATATTATTTCCTCATAGCAAAGAAAGAATAAACTTAAGACAAATGCAATTCCCTTTTGTTGGAATGCCTTAAATCCTAAATTGAGTATATGTAATTATTTACGATTTTGATCTTAGGATTTAGAAAAGTGCAATATATAAACTATCTAACTTAATGGTGCCATGTTGTATTCTGAAACATTCTATCTAATAAAATTCTCCTTCTACCCGTGGATGTCGCTAACACACTGTTAGTAAACCACGTATATATGTGTGCGGATCTTTACGTTCTTCGTATTGCTAAATTGTTGATTTCGTAACATCTTTAATACACTCTATAAGAGTGAAGAGAAATGCATATACACGTACATACATAGATCATTTTCTTTTGGCGGAGAGGAGAAAATTGACAATCACAAGGGCTTAAAAGTCCAACGGAATTGCACTGTTATAAAGAATATGGTTCAAGTTTACATGTCTACACATTTCATTTTCCTCATTTCCTTTTATTGTTGTATTTTTCATAAATGATGAGGAACTTGCCAACCGTAGTTGCTTTCTTTTCTGATTGCACGGATGTTGATTATGCCATTGATGCTTGTCATAGGTTTTGTGCTGGAGTTGTTCATTCTTTCACAGATAGTGCAGAAGATCGTGATAAGCTTCTCTCATTCAGTAATTTGTACATAGGTCATTGCCACGTGCTCATCCTTCTATCTTTATTTATTTTTCTCTTACATCTCATTCCTGAAATTAATTGCAACTGCTAAACAGGCATCAATGGTTGCTCTCTCAAAACTGCTGAAAATCTTGACGTTGTGAGGGGTATACCAATTGAGAGATTGATGATTGAGACGGACTCTCCATATTGTGAAATCAAGAGTACACATGCTGGAATTAAGTTTGTTAAATCGGTCTGGGCTTCTAAGAAGAAAGAAAAGCACGATGAGCAGTGCATAGTGAAGGGCCGGAATGAACCATGTTTAGTTCGGTAAGATGCGATATATTTTGTTGTTCTTTCCCTCAAATAGACTTCCCTTTTACTTTATAACTGTTATTTATATCACCATCCTGGAAAATGCTTTCCAATAATTGCTTCTAGTTTTAGTGGACCAACTAGATATATATGTTTTTGCCTCTGTTTTTCCTTTGTTAATGTCTTTATTGTTTTGTTTCTACATATCTTGGATATTTCCCTTATCTGGTAGATTTTTTTTGGTGAATTTGTATTTGATGCAATTTATTACTTCTCTAAGATTTGGCTTTCTTTTTCAGGCAAGTTCTTGAGGTCTTGGCTGGCTGTAAAGGCATCATGGATATCAATCAGCTTAGTGAAACTTTGTACCACAATACCTGCAGGTATCATGAATTTCCGAGAATGAAACATTAACGTTTAAATACTTCTTGGATTTTCTGCCTGCAAGACTGCAACAAATTATTTGTAGGAGTCTTACTGTTTTCTTTCTACTTGTGTTGCTCTATTTTGCAGAGTTTTCTTTCCTCAAGACCTAGACTCTGCAGCAGATGCTCTCCTTGCTGGTTCTCATGATCTTGAAGAAAAAATTTAACATAAATCCGAAACATACTTTTTGTTAAACTCGGTTACTTATACACGCCATAAGTTTTGGAAGCAGAAGCACATTTTTCTCCAGTATGTTTACTTTCTTTCATTACCATGCTTCCAAGTTTTTCGGTCTCCTTTTCCCGTAAAGAGATTTTTTCACCCATAAATTGTTAATTCTCAGTAGATGACAAACAATCAGTAAGAAAAGGCCTGAGAGACGAATATATTAATATTAACTCAGCAAAGAGATTTCATAGTACATCCAGTCCAATTCCCCAGCCATAAATAAAAAACTCGTTAACCTATGGCAACACTTCCACATTTTCCCTTTACTCGCATACACCACTCAATGAAAAAAAATCTAGTCTTCCTTGGTCGTTGAGCAAGGAATGAGAGAATTGCGAGGGAAGATCTGAAGGTATGCAATTTGCAGAAAAAGTTTCCTTAACCTTCAGTTTCAGTTTAATTTTCAAGCCAACTCACAACATCAGATTTCAGGCACTGATACTTGTAAGCAATTCTTTGCTGTCAATGGTATTCTCAGTCCTTGGGAATGCTGCTGGAGAAGTTGGGGCCCGTTCTGCAGCAATATTCAAACGCAGCGGCCGCCCTTCAACTTCCTGTAGGCATGTGCATAGGAGGAGGTTAATGTGTGACTTGTATCTATAACACAG
The DNA here is from genome assembly GCF_025177605.1 of Cucumis melo. Taxonomy (NCBI): domain Eukaryota; kingdom Viridiplantae; phylum Streptophyta; class Magnoliopsida; order Cucurbitales; family Cucurbitaceae; genus Cucumis; species Cucumis melo. The sequence continues at coordinate 31,857,561 of NC_066860.1, read as the reverse complement.
GGCTAAATATACAAAATGCAGGTACATTTTTTCATGGCTATTTCTCAAATAATGTAATTCTGGTTTGCAAGGTTTATGTTAATATGGGCCCATTTTGAAGTAGTTGAAAAGTAATAATGTAGTTAGGGATCAATCACATCAGTAAATTCTGTCACAGGTTCAAGTTTTCTAATCTCTAGAATCAAATTGCCAACTACTCTATTTAAATAATTAATTCTAGATTCGCAATCTTTTAGAAAGTAACTCCACTTCCTTACCACTCCATTCATGGACTCCAAAGCAGACTCTGCATCCTCAGCAGTTTCAAAAGATACAAATCCAAAACCTCTACTTTTTCCAGATGCCCTATCATAGATGACCTTAGCACTCAATATCCCCGGTTGGTTTTCAAAAGCGTCTCTTAGACTCTGAGAAGTGAGTCCCCAACCAAGGTTCCCTGCATATATTTTGTGTGGGCTATCTACAAATTTGTTATAGCTGCTTCTTATCTTTGGCCCCATTACTTCCTTTTCACCTCCCCTTGGCACTTCAGGGAAATTCACCCGAACGGTTCGACTGCCGATTTGCTGACAAGTAGTGCAACCATTAGTAACATCATAGCAATCTTGAATATCTTACACACTGTCAATAAATTTGTCTATCATATATAGACATTGTACCGTGGTACCAAAACTATTACACTTGAGCATTTAGAATCTATTTGTATGCTCCATTCTGTTAGAATCATCAGCACCCTCTAATGTGTATCACTAACACTAATATCACCTAATTCTACAAAACCTTCACACAACTTCTCTACCTTTCTAAATAAATTACTCTTAAAGAACTGCCAAAAAACTCTGCCCTTCTATCAACGCATATGAAAGTAACAACCGCTAGTAAGTTAAGCTAACAGCTAAAACAAACTCTTATATCCAACCCTAGTTTCTAACCACTGCTTTCAAACTCACAAGTTAGAAAGTATGCAAAAAATCTCCACAATTGTTAAGCTAAAAGAAAATGAAAGAAAAAAGAGAAAGAATATAAGTAAGTTACAGAGCCATCAAACATCCGAATTGCTTCTTTAGCTTCCTCCAAAGTTGCCATTGTCACAAATGCAAATCCCCTACTCCTATCCGTAACTTTATCGTATATAACCTAACATAAGATGCAGAAGATAAATCACATGAGAACCCACAATGGTCAAGCAGTTCTAATTAGCCCTAAAAAAACAAGCTCAATCACAAACCTGCACAGAAACCACTTGACCGGCTTCGGCAAATACCTCAGACAATTGGGAAGAAGTCATAGCATAGGGTAAATTTCCAATGTAAAGCTTCCCTGCTTCACGAGATACCGATATTTTTTGTTCATCTTCTTCTTGGGTTTGTTCTTCACCATCCGATTCTTGTACGTCTCCGTATTCTGTTTCTGGGTCGGAGATTTCAAGCTCATCGAAAGCCGGAGGCGCACAGTGGATATGAGAAACAGAGGAGAAGGAAAGAGGGTAAAAATTGGGTAAATGGATTGTGAGGTTGAGAAGCTTCAATTTGTTGTGTTTTGGAGAAAAATGAGAGGGAATTTGGTTGGGATGTTGAGTGAAGAAGTGTTTCTTGTAGAGTGGAGATGAAGAAGCTGAAGCTGCAGCAGCAGCAGCAGCCAGAGAATAAGCCGACATTTGAGGAAGATAATGGGAATGGCGGAATTCCCAAGCGATAGGGATGGATTTTTCTGCTCCGGGAAGCCTTGGGGAACTGGGCAGCTTCAGAATTTGGAAGATGAAAATGTAACATATCACTTGGGAATTCCACGTCACATGGAAAAATCCGATCAAGTGATATTGGATAAGGTTGCTTTGATCGGATTTTCTTTTCTCTCTAATTCAGTATTAATTCCATTGATGGTTTTACCACGTCACCATCCTTGGAAGAACGACATGGATGGATTAAGTGATCAAATTTGACCATCTTTAAAAAGTAATTGGTAAAAAGAAAAATCATAGGCTTTTCTAAACTATCAAGACAAATAAAAATCCCTTTTCCCCTATTAAAAGGAAACTTTCAACTATATATATATTTTTTTTTTAAACTAAGTTTTTCCTTTAGATATAATTTTAGGGATTATAATAAGTATATTAACAACATTTTTTAAAAATTACAAATATTGTCATACTTATATGTGATAAACTTATATGATCTAGACTTTATTGTATTTATAATTTTTTTATAATGTTGTTATATATGTTATTTTCGACAAAAAAAAAGGTATTTTATTATAAATAAAAAGAAGAAACTGTCATTTTAAGAAAAGGTTAAATGGTTTGGAAAAAAAGTATTTTTTTTTTCAATTGATTGAAGAAACTTTTTGAGAAATTCCTATATTTGTAAGTATGTGGGTTCTTCTGCTGAATTTATATTAATTAAATAAGAAAAAACTGCCTTTTTCTTTTCCTAGAAATGAAATTTTGAGAAATCTTTAATTGGTTGCTGGGAGTTTTAGTTTTTGTTAAGAGACAGAAGCCTACTGATTTTCATTTCTAGGGAAGAAAAAAAAAAGACATAGTTTAGGATTTGAACCAGAGAACTGTTCTATAGCATTTGATGTGTACCATTAATTCTTTTACATTATATTTTTAAAGGTAAAATATCATTTTAATCATACTTTATTTTTTATTTTCATACTTTTGAAGTTTCAGTTTGAGTTCATATATCTTCAATACCTCCTAAGTTTAATAATTCAAAGCTAGTTTTTGTAGAAATTGATTACTATAGGTTAGCAAATCTCGCTGCAGTCTTGAACACGTGGATGAAACTTCTTTAGGATTTGCAAATCATATTGCACTTGTGTAATGCCATGACAAACACATTCCAATGTGTAAGTTAATATAAAGAGTGTTTAGTTAAACTAAACCTTCAAAATATGTCTTACCTTGCCCCTCGAGAAAAATAGAATATGATAATATTTACGATTGTAAATGTGTGTTTGTATATATTGTTAATCATGAAAGACATTATTTAAGATTTATTAAAAGTAGGAGTAAAATTAATTACATGTGAAAAGACGAGATGTGCTGCCACGTGATAAGATGAGATGGTATCTTTTCCCATTCCTCACCTCTCATTTTTCTTTTAGTGAACTTCGCTCCTCTTAATTTTAGATCTGAACGTTGCAGTGATTCAAACCAATATCTAGAGAACGTTTCGTTTTCCTCTTTGTTTCTGATTAACATCGATCGGTATTTGAACCAAGGTATAAGCTAAACCCAAACATTCTTCATAAATCAACAGTGTAGATGAGTCCATGAAGACGAAGCTCAAAGTCCAGGTTCCCATTTGATCGTACTCTCATTTCTTAAATCTATTCAAATCATTTTCTTCTTCCTCATTATTTCAATTTTCATAAGTGGGTTGAATTACTACATTAACTATTCGAATCAACTCTACTCTCTCTCTACGTTAGATTTTTCAAAAAGATGTTTTCTTTTACTTTATAAGCATTATTAATGGAATCTACAACTATTTAGTATATTTTCATTATTTATTCCATCTAAACACTTCTAGAAACTATATATTATTTTTTTATTATTCACCAAGTAATTAATTTTATGAAGAGAATCATCTAAAGGTTGTGAATGATTAGTCAAAGAAAAGTATGTCAAGCTTAATTTTATGAAATCAGAGGATATAGGCATTAGCATGGACGAGTAGGAGAAATGTTGCATTGTGCTAAAATGTAAACTATATGGACGATATCGCAATCATATTCTTTATTACACACAGACAACACAATATTCTTCTTCATTACAAAGACAAACCATCTTCATTTCACACAAACTGAAAGACAAACATGGACAGTTGTCCTTAAAAAAACCCACAAGCCAAGCATCTTTGTTCAGTACAATTTGCTTCGGAATGTCTGATTTTGAATTACCAAACACTAGACTTAATGAACATTCTTCTTGTTCTACTTTGAGGGTCACAGTTAATCGCAGTGCAGAATTCGTACTCTTGATGCTCTTATTCTTGAATAGACCCTTTTTTGTCTACTGCACTGCAATTACTTCTTACTTCATATCTGATTGGATGATTCCTTTGATTCTCTCAGCCACCTCTCATACTTAGGAGAAGCAAAACAAAGAGATAAGAAACATCCTACACCTACTTTGATTAGAGCCAAAAATGACTTGCCATTGCAACCAAACGCGGGGACTATCCTCATCGCGAAGCCTGTGACAATTGTCGTTGACAACATGGCAGCAAGCTGGATTTGGTCGCAACAAAGACAGGGTTTTGGTGCAATGACTTGCACCAAGAACCCTTTGCCTTCGCCTTCAAACACAAAGGTCACAGCAGTTGTCAGCTGCTGCAACCCATTTGGGCAGAACCATGCCATGTCCTCCTCCATCAATGATCTCTGCAAGTGATGGGATTGATGGTCCAAGATGGTTGATTTGAAAACGTTGTAGTCCCCTCGAGAATATGCTCGATACCTCAGAACTTGAGAGGCTAAATCCCCTCCCCTTTGCTTCATTTGGGGAGTTCAAAGTTCCACTTTCTGATTGCAGAACCACAGAACATTGAGAACCAGTTGAATCAGAAAGGTTCACCTCATCAATTTTCTTTGGTTCCATTGAAGATTTCCCATTTTTCAGATTCTTTGTGTTCAGGAAACGACCACCAGATCCCCTTGGACGGCGCATTGCATGAAGATGACGCGATTCATGCATATATGGCTGTAAGACAGATATGCAATCTATATCAGCAGGAGTAATGTGGATATATAGTGTTCTGCACAGGACAAAGAAAAATATTTGGCCCAGAGGATGTTACTGTGGCATATAAAAGCATAACAGTTTGTTCAGATTACAGAATTAACATGATGCTGACTAGTATCATATTCAAGCCGATTGTTGGTATCAAATATTCACAACCCTCAGGTTGGTAAACAGAAATTCATAAAACCGAACAAGAGTTACTCTTTAGACAGATATCTGCATCAGGTTGACTTCTTGTTCTAGTTACACTGGTGAGGAAATATACCGAAAGACAAATTGGTTTGTTACTGTTGCATATAAAATAGTGCTCTGTACAGGACAGACAAATATTTGGACTAGAGGATTTTACTATGGCATATAAAAGGACAACTGTTTGTTAAGAGTACAAAATTAACATGATGATGACTGGTGTATCATATGCAAGTCGATCGTTGATATTGAAAATTCCAGGCCGGTAAACAGAACTTCCAAATATACCGAACAAGAGTTACTCTTTAGACAGACATCTGCATCAGATTGACTTCTTGTTCTAGTTATACTGGTGAGGAAATATACCGAAAGGAACAATTCACATCCTTTGATGCACCTACATCTTCTACGAAATCCAAGATCCCAAAAAACAAATCTACCTATCAAGAACTAAGAGAGAGACCCAAGTAAGACTTAATACCTTACGGGTTCTTGCAAGTTTATTCTCCATCATTGCCTTAGCACGTATCTGCCTGCGCCTAATGATTCCATGATACTGCTTTGCATTCACATAAATAGGTCCATCATCTGATGTTAAGCTCATTGGCAGCATAATCCGGCCCTGAATATTGCAAATATTCAACTTTCAACTCATAGATAGGCAGACTGACATTTCCAGATTGTTTACAGTGAATATCAGAATCCAACCAAAAAATACTGTTCAAGAAAAGTACTCATCCATACTTCATTACGTGAAAACTTAAGTTTTGTTCCTATTAATTTTTTGGTAACATTTATTTAATAGATGCCTAATTCTGTCATCTCCTTAGCACCATTTCTGGTTTCCACTTCTCATTCTTTTTTTTTTTTTGTTCATGCTTTAGTTCACTTTATGCATCTATCTATGAATATAAGACGATTCACATAGAATACATACAAGAGAAAACAGAAGGTAAAATGGAAGGAAACGTACTGGTATTTGAGGTCCATAAGCTGAGAGGATTCCATAATGCTGCTCCATGTAAGGATAATTTGTACATATCTGCATTTTTTGTTTCGGAATCAGAGATATAATATAAACAAACATCATTTTTGTTTTTTCCCAAAAAAATCCAAATAACATTCTAGATCATACCAGGGGCTGGCCAAATCCGAGCTCAAAACGATTGTGATATTCTGTCAGGGGTGATTGCAGGGAAAACACTGGTGAAGGTTTTTGCGCATCCATTGACATCTTGTAGTCACCTGCATGGATAGAAACTCACCATTATCATCGACATTTTAACTAGGCAAGATCAAAAACAGGGGAAAACAGGTCTTTCTTGAATTTCATTCTCTCTTTCCCTCTTGTTTTATAACCATTAGCATCTGAGCTTTATTGCTCTATGATGCTAAATCCTTGATATTCTAGGACGAAAATCTTTACTCATGGATTGAACTCAATATTAGTCATTTTCACATTGATGATGTAATTTTGGAGATATTCAGATGTTCCCCTGCCCCCCCAGCCTAAGCCAACTAAGCTACTAAGTTACAAGTTGATTCAATCAACTTAAAGCATTCCCTCCGAGCATTTTTTCTCCCTCACAACTTCTCCCGTCCCCAGCGTCATGCTACTAAGTTACAAGTCGATTCAATCACCCAACAATCTAGGTTCCTTCTCCCCTGACATGTTTCTTCTTATAGACATTTATTGCCAATCGTCAGGAAAGAAACATCCAACTCCCTTATCAATCTCCCTGTGCTATTCATTTTTCGAGAAGCTATTGATTTTGTGAATGAATCATTTCTTTGCCACCTCTAATTAACTTCAAAAATCCTATATCCACCATTATAAGAAGAAGAAACCATCTAACTTCCAAAGATTTCTTTGGGGGATGAAAATGAATCAAACAAACAAAAAGGTACCAGGATAGATAGAAAATGGAGCTGTGTTCAGTTTGTCCAAGCCGTGAGAAACAACTTGTTTAGTGCCATTGAACTCCTTCCCATTACTGCCAAGTTGTTGAATTGATGAAGCCTTCACTTGACCAAAATCCCCAAAGATTGATTGAGGACCTTGCCCAAAAGCACTCCATAAACGAGCAGGAGAAGGTGACAACTGACCAAGTGAATTAGGAATAATTCGTTCATGTTCTTTCAAACATCCAGTTTGTGGCGCCATTTCAAACAGATGTTTTTACTAAATCCTTCACACCAATTCCTACAATTCAGTGTTTGAACAAAAAGCCCATGAGACGTTTAATCCAAAAATGGGAAGCACAATTCAAACAAATTGAAAGGATAAACCAAAAAGAAAAAAGATGAATAGCCACTTTTAAAAGGGCAAAAAGCAAGAGGGAAAACACCCACATGAACTTCCTTCAATCACAGAACAATGAAACAATAACAAAAAGCAAAAAATTCCCCCCAAAACAACAGGCCACAGACAATAGATAGAACAAAAACCAGAATACAAAGCGATTGAACAAACCAGAATATGAAATAGAAGCAAACAAAAGAAGGATGAAACGAGCCCAGATGAAAAGAAGTCCCAAAAAACAACCCCAGATGGAAAAATGAAGGACTGAAGCTGAAAAACCTTAGTTCATAAAAGAAAAAGAAGAAGAGAAAGGGACAACAATCAGAGGGTAAAACCCAATAAAAAAGGCCCTTACAAATTCAGAATCAGCAAAAAGAAGAAGAAGAAGAAGAAGCAGAAGCAGGTATTGAATAGAGGCACAGGAACCCCATTTGATAGGAGTGCTGTTGGTACATTTCAAGCAAAGCACTAACAGAGAGAGAGAGAGAGAGAGAGGAAAGAGGAGAGAGAAAAGAAAAAGAATTAATACACATATAAGTGTAAAATAACTAAAACCCAATGACCAATGATCTTTACCTTGCATGCAACAATTTGTTTCTATATGGAAAGCTTCCATTAATAATATGAACCACATTCATTATAACTGCATAAATTCTTTCCCTCACTTTTTCCCTTAATTATTTTACAAACAATTTTTTTATAAAAAAAAAAATCCAACTTTTGGGCGATTTCACCAATCTCTGATTTTCCCTTCTCCCAATTGTTTGTCCCAAAAAAAAAAAAAAAAGAAGAAGAAAAAAATCAAACTTTCTTTTCTGGGAATTTTTTGAATTTCTGTTTGCTAAATCTGTTTCTTTGATGGGTTTTTTATTAAAAAAATATAAATTGAATACTCAAAGTGTGTACTTAAGGAATGATTAGTGGTTCCAATTATGCTAATCTAAGTCCTTAATTCATAGTTGTTTGTGATCTGGTTTGGCTCACCAAGCTCAAATTCAAAGTTGAATATCATCAAAATAAAATATCATAATTTTTTCCCCTTTATTTTATTGAAGGGAATACCATTTTCTTGCATTATTTTGCTACTTTAGATGATGCTTCGGATTATTCTAAACATCAAAAAGTTGACTATATTTTTTAGTTTTTAATTATTATCTTCTTTCAGAATTGTTCTTGAATTTAGTTTATAGGTGGTGAGCATTATTGATTTTTATGCTTCTGTGTGAGATTGACATGAGATTTTACATATAATCTTTTTTACCTTTATTATTCACTTTTGCTATTCTAATTTTGCATTATTTTATAAAATATAAATTTAAATATTATTTGACGTGGAAATTACTTTAATGTTAAAAAATTGGTAGTTTAATGCATAAGATATTTACAAATATCCACTTCTATAAACTTTTTATTGTTATTTTCAAATAAGTAAACATGTCTATTATTTATATTATTATTATTTTCAAATTTATTTTCTTGTGATTTATAGATTTTTCTCCGACATAATAGAAATATCAATTCACCATTTTTGCGAATCCATGAAAATGTGAAAATATAAGACATACACCTATCAATGGAAATATAAATCTATAATTTTAATTTAAAATTTTAGTTTTTATTTTGAGAGCTAAAAAATTTGGTGTAAAGAATGGATTAACGAAAATATTTTTAATTTTTTTATAAATTTTGAGATATTTATGAAATTTTTTCGAGGTATTTTTTGAACAAAATTTTAACGGTTTCGATTCAAAACTAATTGTAAACTATATTTTAACTATTTTTGAAAGTTTAATGATATTTTTTAAACTTTTCAAAGTTTATAAATATTTTTTACCCAAACATCAAATTTGACGAGCATTTTCTATAATTTAGCCCTTTTTTTTCTTTTTTGTGAAATACCATTGTCTTTAAACAAAGTTAATAAGTGCATAGTATTTAGAAAATAAAAAAAATAAAACTACACACATTGACTTTTTTCTTCTTGAGAAAAACATGTTGACTTCCTTGCTTTATAGTTCATCATAACATTTGTACTTATTTAATAGTTTATTATTGTTTTAAAATATAATTAATTAACTGGTGACAGTACAATTATATTAATTATCGTTGAATTAAGCTTACTTTAAAATACATACCACTAGTTAAATAATTTATCTATTAATTAACTAAATTCAGAATGATAATTCGTTAGTGTGTGCTTTTTTTTATTTTATTATTATTATATAGTAGTATTTAATTACTCTACAATGTTTTATTTAGAGATTTAAAATTTTTAATTATTCCCTTCACTGTTACATTTTTATAGAGTTGAAAATTCGAGGTTCCTCTTAAATTTATTTGAGTCTTTTTAGTTCAACAAAATGCGATGAAAAATTTAAACCTATGATCTATTGATCAAACGTTTACCTACTTTATTAAATTTATTACTCAAACATAACTGATTTAATTCTTGAAAGGGAGGCTAACTATGGAAAATTAATGTAATTAATCATACAACCTAATTAATAATATGATGTACATCCACATGAAGAGTAGTGCTATCATTTTCATAATTTGTGGAGAAAAAAAAACTCCATAGAAATTTAATTGGTCAAAATTTTAACTTTTGACCCTTAAACCAAACTCTACCATTCATTGCCTTCAAACCAAATATAATGACGATGACAACAAGAACCTTTCATTAGAATATATATACAAATATATTTTTCAACATTATTCTTTAAAGACAATACTAAAAGTTGAAAATATTTATTTATATTCAAATATTTTGGATGTTAATTCTAGTTCAACAATTTTATAAAGTAAAGAATCACTCATCGATTTTTAAAATGGATACATAATTAGTCTTTTGTGATCTACAAATTTATAAATTTGAACTAAATTGGGGTGTAACCATGTGTAATTATTTATATGACTTTAAATTCGTAATTAGAAGTGGGTTTAAGGATTAAAATTAATTAAGCCTCCAATTAAAGGCCGGCTCTTTTAGTGTATATATATATATATATATATATATATATAAATTATACCCAATAACCCAATTTAATATAAAAATAAATGTTTCTTTTTTACATTAAAAATAAAAGAATAACTATTCAAAAGTGGGTTTTTATTTTTTCATTTTTCATCTTTTTGTATTTTTAGAGTGAGAGAGAGAGAGAGAGAGAGAGAGAGAGAGAGAGATTCTTAGGTGAGATGCAGCATCAGAGATCCATTATTACTATATGTTTGCTTTATATATATATATACAAAGGCCAAATTCCTATGAAAGAAGGGCAAAAGAAGGGAGAAAAAAGAAATAGTTAGTGAAAAGGCTCAAAGATGATAGAATGACTTCTTACTTAGCTAACTAACCTCTCCATTCTTTTCTTTCTTAAATAGTTTTTTCTTAATATACACTAAAGAGATCCAAATACAAACATGTTTTTTTCTTTTCATTTCCTTTTTTAATTGTTTTTTTAAAGTAATTGAAAAGTAGATCCATTATTGTAGAGTCAAAGGATCTATTGGTTTGAACTAATTAAGATAGTATTTGTAAAAATGAATTTCATAATTCTTAAAAAAAGTCTTTATTTCAAAACCATATAACAACATAAGTCTTAAATAGCAAAATTGTTCTTTAGTACAATGTAAATAGTTTATAATTTTTTATATTCTTGAAAAATCCCCGAATATTATTATCATTATTATTAGTATTAAAATTTTACTAAATTTGATTAAAAAATCAACTTGAAACTTAAAAAATGAGACCTAATTTTAAGATTTAAAAAAAAATACAAGGAACAAAGAGATAGTATTTTAATATTTCCATAGTTTAGTTATATTAACTTTTTAGCATATAACATATTCGCTAAACTTTTAAAACATACGAAGATAGGTACGATAAACGAATCAAATTTTAAAATTATTAACATCATTTCTTTGATACATTCAAAATTAGTTATGAAAAACGTTAATCAATCTAATTTTAATTTACATTCTAACGTACAATTATCATATAATAAAACTTATTTTAAATAATTAAAAGTATGTTTGATGGTTACTAATTTTAACCACTTAAATAAATAACAAATTAATATATTTTAAACTCCCCTTAATATCTTATTTGCATGCATGAGAGAAAGGGGAGTTTTCATATATTGTATCCCTCCAATTGAAACCCTAAAAAGAGAACCATATAGTACCAAAGTGTAGGTTAGGCTCTGCCCTTTCTCTCTTAACTTTACTTTTTGATCAATTCATTTAGTTTTGGTTATAAAAAGATAATATAATCTATATATATTTTCCCTTTATATCTAATTTGTCCAAAACTCCCCATTGAATCTTTAGTATTAATAAATAAAATATTTTAAGAAAAAAGGAACCAAATATTTTAAATAATTAAATATTTTTTTTAGGGTTCCCACTTGCTTTAATTTTGAATGGTTCATTCTTATTTTAGCAAGTTGAGAAATACTTTGTGGTTTGTGGAAACTAAATATGTTTCATATTAATCATTTGAGTTATATATATTATTTATTATATATATATATATATATATATATAATTATTTTAGGCTTTTTTTTATTTTAATATTGTGCCATTAGGGTTAGGTAAAGCACCAAAGTGAAACACACATGGGCTTGAGAAGATCAATAATATATTTTTTTTTTCTTTTGAGAAAATAAAATTAAAATTCAATCTGAGTTTCCAAAGTTCTTTTAATTTCTCATCTGTTATTATTACTTTTTTCTTTCTCTTTTTGGGGGGGAACATTTTAGTATATACCATTTGTTCACAAAGCCATAATTAAGCAGATATAGTATATGTACTGTTTTTGTGTTATTTTGTACTTGTGTTTTTGTGTCAGTGTCAATTTCAATGTCTCTAAATAGTGATAAGACATTAGACATTGGTGGATAAGACCAATATCTTCTACCTTTCCAACAATAAAAATAGAAAATAATAATAATAATGGGTGAATTGAGTAACATTTTTAATTCATATTTTACAAAAAAATATATATATATCGTTATACATTTTAATGTTTAGAGTTTCGTTAAACTCGTTCGTCGTCTAAGATATATTTATGTTATAATGTATACTTGTATTTAGTGCGATAAATATTTAAAATTTTAATAGTAAAATATTAGCAATTTTGTATTCAAAATAGGATAACTTTCATTTTTACTTTATAAATAAGGAAAATAAAAGGTGTTAGATATATTAATTAAATAAAGACTTCTATATTTTCTAAAAACATCCAACATAGTAGTCAGAAAAAAAAAAAAAAAAGAAGAAGAAAAATATTGTATTATTTGAAGTTTATAGGGTTATTAATTAAAATAGTATGAAATTTAAAGAAGAGCTACTTTGTTATGTTCCATTTGTACATAGGAGCTTAGATATTTGATTTAATTAAGTAATTAATGTGCAATCAAAACTAAATTGTAGAGACATTATTTTATTAAGAAAAACTAATTAAATTAAATTAAAGAAAGATAGAAGCTTAATAAGAAACATCGATCTCATCAAAAACATGTTAACATTAAAACCGACACATTTATTTAAAGGGAAAACAATGTTAGGTTTTTGGTTTTTTTTGCTAAGAACTTTGCCTCGTGATTTCAATCAAATGCCCTTTCAATATTGCATTCATTATTTTAGTTGCGATATCGATGCAACTTATTTGAACTTTTGTTATTTATTAATTTCTTTAGAAATATATATATATATAATAATGATTCTTCTAAAAGGGTTATCTTGGACGATATTAGAAGATTCTCGAAACATTCTTTCTAAAAGTGTCATTCAGTAAGAAATTTTTGAACTATAGATTTCTTGATCATTAAAACATATTACTGTCGTTAACGGTTAAGTTACATTTGTCATCAATAATGATGGATTAAATTTTCATATCAAACAAGTCACAAATTCACATACATATAACTTTAGATGGTCGATAGTTCACATACAATATAATATGATATCTCTAAAAGCAAAACTCAAAATTTAAAAATAAATGTTTAGTATTATTTTTAAGACCTATATCTAACTAAATTTACTCTGATTCACACAAACGGGAAAAAAAAATCTTAAATAAGGTCAATTTTTTGTCTTTGAAGGTATATAATACGAATCAAATAGAGATCAAATTATTATTTATATTTTATTTAATAATTTTGATGTAATTTCAACATTTTTATTGGGAGATCATTTAAGTCCGATCATTAGATGGTAAATTTTTTTTGGCATATTGAATTTGGAATCAATTTTTTCTCTCCAACCTTTACAATTCTTGATAATTTAGGATTGCATGTTTGAGCATTTAGGTGAGTTTCAGTATACTCCACCTTGTGGAGTGTACGTTCAAACGTTCGGTTTTATCTCTTGGTTTTTCGATCATAAAGTAATTTAATTATAGTCCTTTCCTGTATTTTTGTCAATTTGACTTTGAGATTATAGAATTTGATATTAAGGATTCACCGAATACCTAATTTTCAAATCCTATAAAAAAAAGTTTTATATATATATAGATTCTACCTGCCCAAAGATTAGACATGGTTGAGATGAGATTCATTATTAGAAAATAAAAAACTCATCAAATCTCTAATGTTAATTAATCAACTTATAAACAATAGGGTTTATATTATATTAATTAACATATATATGTGTCCATTAACTATTAGTGGTCACTCCATTACCCTTCACCTTCTTTTTTTTTTTTCTTTTTCCTCAAATAAATTTAAGCAAAAGAAAAAAAAAACCAAATTAAACAACTCCAAACGAAGCCAAACACCCCTTTTTCCTCTTACATGAATGATGACGTGTAAGCCACGTGGCAGAGAAAAGGAGTCCAAGTGGGATATCTATTAAGATGCCATCTACTTTGAATTAATACGAATTTTTTCTTCCAGTAAGGTTTTTAGCCCACATCATATTACCAAACTTTTTCCTTTTTTTTCTAACATTATGGACTTTGGGTTAATTAAGCTACTTATTTAATTCAACTATATTGGATTCTCTCCTTTTTCTCATTATAAAATTAAATTAGAATCATCTTTTTAATTGATTAGTGAGAGAATATATATATCTATCTGTGTGTGTGTGTGTGTGTATAAACATTATAAATAGATTTGTTGTCCCACTTTAACTCTTTCAAAATTTAGTTAAATTGCAAAATTTGATAACATTTAAAATAATTATTCGCGACTGCTTTTTTTTTTTTTTTTTTTTTTGATAAATTTCAACTTTAAATATAAAAAAGTTGGCTAGAGTTTGTTGAGTATATATATAGATACTGCATTATTATTGTATTTTAAATATAAAAGCTATTTAAAATGTTGTGATTCTTCTAGATTCATTTTAAAATATTAAGAAACATATGTTTAAATTTCCTTTTTTTTTTTTTTCTTAAAAAAAGTATGATTTAAAAGTAATAGTCATGTTCTACCCAAAATTAAAGTCAAGTAATAAAGATGCAAGATATAGACAAAATTAAAAATTGAAATTTGAAATTATTAAAATTGTAAAAGGCTGAAAAAGGTATATTATTACGTCAGCATGCATTAGACGATTAGTGTAATTTCAAACTGTGACGTGGAGTCCACGAAGTCTTATATATATATATATATATAATTTTGTCTTATTTAATTGAATTTATTATTATTTATGTCATTTGTAGAGCTTTCTCTCTTCTTATTATTATTGATTATGTACGAAATTTAAATTAAATTACTTAGAAGAAAAGGCATGCAGTGGATTCTCTTTTCATCTTAAAAACTTTATTCATTATAAAAATGGATATTTTTTATGTCTTTTTTGCTGTTATTAGTACGTTTTTGTTTTATTTTGTTAATTTTTTTTTTCTTTTGATTTTTATCTCTTGAGATCGTCAAGAGACATCAAAAGTGTAATCAGAACAAAAAGAATGTAATGTGTTCACTCCATAATTAAATATAACTTAAATTAAAAATAACTTAATTAATATATGAATTTTTTAAATACAAAAATAAAAAAAGAAAAACATATAAATCAAATGAGTTAAAGGTTATTGTTTGGTGTCTCAAATATTATCTTTGTGTGAAAGGTGTAAGAAAATACAAAAATATATTTCATATTTTTAAATGAAAGAGATGTTAATGATACATTAAACTTAGCTAGAGCTATACGTATCGTTGGTTAATTCATAAATTATGGTTCATTTGATAATTATTTGGTTTTTATTTTTAAAAATTAATATAATTCTTTTAAATATTTTCATAATTTTTATCTATCCTAAGCAAAGGAGAGTTGAATTGTCTAATTTAAAAAATAATAATAAATTTTAAATGACTACTTTTTTTTCTCTCTTTTTAGTTTTTAACATAGGCTTGGCTGTTTAAAACACTAAAGTAAACAAAAAAAAAAAAACAAAAACAAAAAACAAAATTTATCAAATAATATCTTAAATTCTTAGTGGAAGCAATTAAGTTTTAATCTAATTATGGTAATTAAAATGTAAATTAAACCCTCCATATTTGTGTGTCAAATTAATGTTTTTAAAAAAAATCGTCAAATTAATGTTTTTTTTTTTTCGTTATTGTCAAACTAATAATTAAATAGATCATTCAAATATTTAATTTGAAATATTTTTTCGAAATCTATCGATATTTCTTTATTAAGTCCCCAAATGATAACTACCCAGTACCCTTAATGAAGTATTTTTTGTGGGTTGACTCTTTTTTTTATATATAAATAAAGTGGGTTGACCTTGTTAGAAAAATAAAATATAGTGTGGATAATTCACAAATTACGTTCTGAAAATATAGATTTTTTTTGTTTGTCAAATATAAACAATGTAATTAAGAAATTAAAAATTATCTATTATTCAATTGACTTTTCATTTGTCAACATAGAATCTACTATCCGACATGAATCAATAAATTAAAAAAAAAAAAAAAAAAAAAAAAAGGAACCCAAAAAAAAAATATTCTTTACATACAACACATTAATCATAACAATGCCTTCTTTTTACTTATCTGTTTAAAAAAATGAAAGTGTTTTATTTTAGATTTTAATGAAAATTAATCTAAATTTGTAACTTTTTTTTTCCATAAAAAAATTGATTGATATATAAAAAGAGAGGTTACACAAAACTTGAGAACTTTTTTAATATAAGAAATTGACAAATTTTTTTTATTGTTTCTTTACAACATGTAAAGTGAAAATAATTGAACTTCTATTGTCAATTGAGTTGGAGATTTTGGCAAACTTGAGTTAATTTAATCGAGCAATGAAGTATGCAACTTTTATGATTGATTGAGTAAATACTTTAATGAAAAAATAATATGTATTTAAGTAAGAAAAAAATAAGAAAGAAAAAATTAATATAACATATGTACCTATTCGAAAGCTTTTAGTATAAAATTTATATAAAAAAACCTACAATATAATATAAACACTAAAACATATAAATACTTTATGTAAAATTTGAAGATTTCATCAAAATAATGTCTAAAAATTTTTAAGATTAGAATCAAATAAGCAATAAACGAATACTTTATTGTCCTAATTTGTTTAAGTATTATATTAATATAGTTTAATGTGATTACATTTAATTATTAATTTGGGTCAACTAAAATTATGAATATCTTCTAGAATAATTATCTTTTTCAATATACACAAAACACATAATGTTATTATTATTATTTTTTAATTTAATTACAATGGAGCTATTAGGTTTAGTTGGTTGATTTTGTCTAACCAAGAGGGGAAAGAGAATTCAAAACAATTGTTGAATATGGGAAATTAATATTAAATTTTTTTTAAAAAAAAAGTTTAAAAAAACAATAATGTATGGGGGAATAAATTTCACATGGTCATTTGACTAATGATTTTCTTAAATCTTATCATATTCAACTATGTGATTAGAATTATGTTAAAATATGCTATTTTAGTTACCCTAACCTAACATTTGTTATTTACTCTATGATTAATTTTCATAATCTTTCAAAACATTTGTCACATTTATAAATTAATTGGAACATAATTTTTCGCTATGTGGTTCATTTGCAACAATTGTTCTTAAAAGAAAATAACCAAATAATGGGATTTAACATATTATTATATTGCTTTGGTTGCATAGCAAATTATTAGGTGAAACAAAATGAAATAAAGTGGAAGTTAGGACACATCAATATATATGCTTAACATCATGGCGCATTTATTAATTTATCATAAATATTATTGTTCTATAAAGTTTTGGTTTAATCTATTTTTGGGTACCAAAAAGTCCTTCACAACTTGACTCCAATTAAAAATAATTATTGAGGGATGGATAGGTTTAAGATTCCATATCAACAACTTGATAAAATAATAATATGCAATATAATTCCACATTGATATTACCTTTGATTTTTCTTTTTCTAATTTAACAATATTTCTTTTATATTAGTTGTTTTTCCTTTCTCAAAATTATATATAACCATTTTATACACATAAAGGCCCTTCCCAAATTATTGTAATTGTTGTATTTTTCTTCCCAAATTATTGTAATTGTTGTATTTTTCTTATAAAAAAAGAAGTTATATTTTTATATAGAAATATATTAATTACATTGAAAGCAATCAATTAGAAACTTAAAAAGGTAATGGTGATTATTTAAATAAGCTATATTTTGGCTATGTTTTACATATATATATATATATATATATATATATATGTATATGTATGTATATATGGGAATTTTATTATAAAGATACATTTGGAAAATAAAGGGATTTGAAATTTTATAATTTAGGTTATGTAGTGGTCCTTAAAATCTCCTTTTTGAAAAAGACAATTTTAGAACTTTTATATTTGAAACATTGTGAAAACTTTATTTAAAAAACTCTTCTTATTTTTTTTCTATGTTAAGATAAGACAGTTATATTTTTATAATTTTCTTCTTATATTTAATTTATTTATTTTCCAAGGTAATCCACTTATTAAAAAAAACACGTATGTTATCTTAATTAACGACTTTTAACGATATTATTACGGTTGAAAGAAACATGGATTTATCTTTTAAGCATTGAAACAGGGTTTGATGATTCTTTGAAACTTAATAAAATTTAAGTTTTTTATTAATACCAAATTAGGGCCTTTTCATCGAGGAAACATTGTCTTAGAGGATTTTCTTATTATCCAAGAATATACATATAATATCATCGCAAGTAATTCCATATATTATATTAAAAACACATATTTAAAAAAACAACATCAATATTATCTTTTCTTTCTTCTTATTTTTTATTTTCTTTCAATATTTTACATTACGATACCTAAATTCACTCTTTTAAAAATGTAAAATTTACGTGACAACTTTTAATTAGATGCAACAAAAGAACTACACACAATCGAGGGATACAAACCGATATGCATTGCTATCTTTCTTTCTTTTTTTTTTTTTTTTCCATTTAGATGCTATTAGTTTTTATCCATAAATGGTAGGCACTTTTTTTGTAAACTAAATAAATTGCCACGTGGCATCCATGTGATACCTCTAATTTATATGTTTTCCTTTTGACTTTTCTTTTTTAAAAATGAAAAAAAATCAATTTATTTCCCAATTAAAGTATAATTTAAATATATAAAAAAAAATTGAAAAAAGAGAAAAGAAATAGAGAGGTGGAGGGAAATACGTCATGTATGACGTCTACTAATCTTGGATGAAATTTTATACATTTTCCTATGTTGTTAGTGGGAAAACTAATAAATAATAGACAAACCTTTTTTTCTTCTTTTTTGGAACAGCAAAGAATAAACTAAACTAAAATTTACAAATCATTGATTGTATATAGACTAAAGTTAAATTCTTGATAGGAATAACCTAAGAGATTTATTTTTTCTATATTTCACAAATTTCTTTAGTATTAATTTATACAAAATATCACTTTATATTCTTCTCAACTAAAACCTTAAATTAATAATTTTTTATCCCTATCGAAATATATATGTTCTGAAAATTATAATTTGTTCAATTAAACTTATAATTTTCATAATTGAATAAATCCACAAATTTGTCCAATATATAATCAAGTGATGGATGGTAAAGAAAAAGGAATTCACTGTTCATTATTGGGCCTGACCCACAAAAAAATACGTTTAATTGAGGCCCAATCACTGTTCATTTAATTGATCTTCTTCTTCAAAGTTTTGAAATTTCAAAGTTTATTTATCCAAAACTTACCTTAAGCTTAACTTGTTTTGTTTCACGCATATTGCCATAAAATTTTAGATGAACATTAAAAATATCTTGTTTGTTTTAATTTTATTTGATGTAAACAATTAGAAAATTTACAATTTTGATTGCTAAGATGTGAGTTTAATAGTCTCTTTTGGTCAAATTATAAAACAAATAAAAATGTCATACATGTTAATAATTCTTCTTCTTGATCTCTTTTACTCCATTTCTCTACCTGTTTTCATGAAAATAATAATAATAATAATAATAACAATAACAATAAATAAATACTTATCTGAAAATGGGTATTGGAAAACAATTTTTAATGTGAATTAGAGGCAAAATAGGAAAAGATAAAAAGACAGTGTAAGAGGTGGCAGCCATGGAGAAAGGAAGGAGATGAGAGAGAAGATGAGGAAAATAAAAATCAAATATATATATATATATTTAAATCTTATTAAAACATTAAAAATTTAATTTGTCAAGAAAAAAACATGAAAATTTAAAAGTATATTTTAAAACTAAAATATGGTGTATGTAATTATTAACAGAAAATAAAATTGTATTAAACTCTTCCATGGTGTGAGAGTGGTAATTTTTCTTTTATTATAAATAAAATAAAACAAATTATTATTGTTGTTGATCTTCCAATATAAGTTTGGAAAATTACAAAAATGAACTAAAAGATTTATTTAGATTCTATCAATGACAGAGTTGATATATTTACTATCAAAGTCTACTATCGAAAGAATATGAAATTTTGCTATATTTCGTTGTTTACGATTATTTTTCTATTTTTACTATGTATATTAATATTTAAGTATATATATCATAAATAATTGAAATAACGCATTGATTTCCTGGACGATGATATAAAATAAAATAATAATTGACATTCTAAACAAGTCAAAAATGACGTAATTAACTAACCTAGCTATCTAGCATACAACGGTTTTGGAAGACATAATAAGAACATTAATTTCATGATATTCAAACGTCACTTGCAGAACACGACGTCGTACTAAAATATGATTAGCATATCTCCACAAGTGACGACATTGATAAAAATAGCAAACACTCAAAATTAATAAAATTTTCACACTCTTAAAACATATTATTAATTTATATTGTATTTTCATTTTAGTCTGTGACAATTTAGTCCTTAGATAGGATTAAGGATTAGGTCGTAAATTTTTAAAATTTGAGTATTAAATTTTGAATATAAAAATTGAGTACTAAGTTATTAAAAATAATAAAAAAAAAAGAATATTACGTAAGAATAAAGAAAAGAAAAGAAAAGAAAAGAAACAATATGCATCAACCAATTCAATCGGTTACAAACCGTAAATCCCATTTCACAAATTTAATTAATAATAAATAAATAAAAAGAAAGTATTTTTTTTTTTTGTTTGTTTGTTTTGTTTTAGAGTCAAAATGACAACTAAGAATGATATTGTAATATTTAATTTTGGTTAATTGCTATATAACTACCCCTACTATTCAGATTTTCCTTTGTGACAACTCATCTTTAACATTCACCAATCACAATTCTAAAGTTGACTGGCAATATAATTTCAAATAAAATTATGTATACCAATTTTGTAGTTTTGGGATATTTTTACCTTCTTATATTTATGTATTTTCCAGTGATACCTTCAAAAGTTGTTTAATTATATAAACTAAACAAACTTTCTTATAATTAAACATCAAATTTAGGTTTTAGTTAATTATAAATAGTCATTGATTCATCTTACCGTGGATGTTCAATATATGATTGTCAAAACCTTTTTTTTTTTTTTTTTTTTCTTTGAAGAAATATTGTTTCATACATAGCTTTCCCTTTGTGATACATGTAATCACACTTATGTATTTTCCATATAATTATGAGTTATTTATATTTTAGGGTTGTAATAAACACACTCGTTTTTGTAAGTTCATCTTGTTTTCGTTCGATTGTGAAGTGACAATTCTTTTTTTTTTTTTTTTTTTTTTTTTTAATTGAAGGATGCAATTAAATAAATAGACCTCAAACTCAAAATAAATTGTGTTATCACACCTATGCTATATGTAATTTTCATTTATAATTATTATAATTACTAGAAGACAAAAAAGCACCCAGTAATCCATTTCCCAAAAGATTAAAACAGCCATCAAGGAGAAATAAAAATAAAAATAAAAATAACCCACGGCTTATAAATAAACTCCATTGCTGCACCTCAAAATCAGAGCTTGAGAAAAACAAGAAGAAGAAGAAGAAAGAATAAACGAGAGAACTCAATGACGAGGAAGAAAGTGAAATTGGTTTGGATTGCAAGCGACAATGCAAGAAAAGCCAGTTTCAAGAAGCGAAGGCTCGGATTATTAAAGAAAGTTAGTGAACTCACCACTCTCTGTGGCGTTTATGCCTTCGCCGTCATTAATGGCCCCGACGAAGACCATCCTGTCATCTGGCCATCCCTCTCCGCCGCTCAACACCTCTATCGCCGCTTCCACAGCCTTCCGGAAGTAGAACGCCAGAAGAAAATGACGAACCAAGAGACCTATCTCAAAGAACGCACCACCAAGACTCAAGATCTGTTAAAGAAACACATCAAGAAGAATCAAGAACTCGAACTCGATCTCCTCATGCATCAATTGCATCAAGGTCGTCAGATTTACCAACTCACCAACGGCGAATTGCTTGGATTGTTCTGGATGATCGAGGAGAGGATAAGAGACTGTCGAAAACGAATCGAGTATCATCATCAGGTTCATCGTCTTCCTCCTCCTGGACTTGTTACTTCTAACTCTCCTCTGCTTGAAACAGAGAACAATGAGATGGATCTGATTGATAATGGAAGGAATTTGATGGATCAATGGTTTATTGATATGGTGATGAACACCAACGATAAAATTGGTGGAAGTAGTAGTAGTATGGCAGGGGAGTTAGGGTTCGTTCAAGCGGAAGGGAACGGAGTCGACTTGATGAATGGAGGAGGAAGTTCCATGGTGGAGGTCAGCGAAATAGGCGGAACGGGAACGATTATCGTAGAAGGAGATGGTGAGGAGAACAATTTGCTATCGGAATGGAATTTTGGGGGAAATGACGATTCTGGAATGAGTGAGATTGAGAAGCTTGTGAACGATATCGGTGGCGTTGGTGGTCATGTTGAGCTTAATGCTAGTTCAATGGATTTGAGTCACGAACAAGGCGATTTTGGAATCAACTGCAACGTCGTCGGAGGTCCCATGGGGAGTCTGTATACCGATGGCGTTGAGGTGAATGATGATGCAGAGATGATGCTTCATGGATTGTATGAAAATGGAATAAGTGGGGAAGAAAATGTGAATCAAAATGGAAACGATCAGAATGAATTAGAAGAAGATGATGAAGTTGAAGATGAAGATGATGAAGATGATCTTCTAAGCAAGGAATGGTCAAACAACTTTACTCCATGATTGTTGCTAATTAACTATCGTTTAATTAAGCTCTTAATAATGGAGAAATTTAAGCTCTTAATATATAAATATAATTATGTATTATGTTGGTATGAATTATGAAGATCATTATTGTCTAAAGGAATTAGATTAGTGTACTAATTAGTTTCTTATGAGTAGTTGAAATCTAATTCCCCTTTTAGATTAATGCGGGAAATATTTGGTGTCTTAATTAAGCATTTTCTAGTGAAACAAAAGAAAAAGAAATCCAAAGTGCTTAATAATCTTATTGTCTTTTTTTTTTTTATTTTGCGAAGATACTTTTTAGTTTTTAGATATTGGAAAGAGATCACAACTTTGCCCATGATGATCACCATGACTAATAATGATCAATTACTTTGTAGTATTTTTATCCAAATTATGTGAATTTTAAAAATATATTTCTTCTTGAGTTAATTATTAAATACTTTTTTCAATAAATCTAAATCAAAATATTTATAAAATTTTGAGTTCCATCGATCATAGAACAAACTTCTATTACCGTTATCAATATGACTGATAGAAACATATCAATGTCTATCATTAATAAAATGTAAAAATTTGTAAAAATTTCATTTTTATAATTTGTTTGATAGACAAAACATTTAGTAAATATTCGGATTCATTTCGATATATTTAAAAATAACTTATTATTATTATTATTATAAGAGAAAGAGTCCAAGAAACAAAGGTCTCCCATGCATGCAATTGAGGGAAGGTGGCGAGGTGAGACGTGAGGCCTGAGGGTGTGAGAGAGTGTGCTTTGCATTACTTTTTATAATTAACTATTCTTTGGCTTATTCTGGGAAACAATTTTTGAGGAATTATTCTTTTGAATATTTAAATCATACAACATATTTCAACTCATTTAAACACATATTATTTCTTTTTTAATAAAATGAGAATGACTGCATCTAGGGAAAAAAAGAACCATTCATTAATATTACCTATATGTTATGTTTATTAATATTAAAAATATACTATGTATTATACATTCGTTGACAATAATATGGGTATCTCGATAATTGACCTTCTAAACAAGTCAAAAATGATGTAGGTTACGTATCTAGTATGTCGGTTTCAAATGAGATCATAAGATTTTATACTATGTAAACAACACGTGCACAACGGGAATATCGTACAATTATAGAATATGTCTAATCATAGTGATCTCCACAAGCGACAAAGATAAAAATAGTAGCCCCAAAAGCATAATATAACGCCATCTAGACTTAAAAACATATTTTCAGTTATATTTGGAAAAAATAATGATTATAACTATCTCGACTTAAAAATATATTTTTAGTCATAACTATATATCGAGGAAAGTAATGATTATATAGTTTTTTTTTATTAATCATTTGATTTTTAAAAATTAAGTTTATAAATACTCTCCAAACTATAACAAATTTACCAAACATGTAAGTCTAGCTTAGTCTCTAGATTTATTTCTTAACTAACGAATCTAGCTTCTACAGTTTCAATTTTATTACGATTTAAATCTATGTAGACTTTAAAATTTGTAATAATTTCAGATAATTGTGCTTTTAGAAGAATCGATAGTAAAATAAAGTAATTAAATTAGCAACATTTGGTAAATTTTAGTTTTAAATCTGAAAAAGTAGATAAATTATACATGTTGTTTGATAATTAATGATATATATATAGTTGTGATTAACAATTAGTGACTAAATAGACCTATAAAAATTCACATCTTTTAGTTTTCAAATAATTATTTCAATTTTAATTTTAGAAAATATAATTATTTAAAATGTTGTCATATATATATATATATATATATATATGCTTTGAACATAAATTTATATTTTGTTGGCTCTAATTATTTGTACACTATAAGATTATTTGTCAAATATATATGAGAACAATAGTTGCAACTTTTATTAAAAAATATATATATCATATTTTTTTAAAAAAAGCATTAAACTAATCAATTTTCATTTATAAAGAATTAAATGAACATATACATATCAATCTTATCACTTCTAACACTTAAATTATTACCCATTAAAATGTATAAATTATATTACAAATCTCAAGGATCATACAATACTAAGGAAGAGAAAATATAAAACCTTACAAAATTAAGAGTGATTATTGCGATAAGAACAAAACAAAAAGAAAAGAAAAACATTTTATAACAATAATAATAATTCAAATATCAATTCAAACTGATTTTTTGTAACCGTAGTTCCCATTTCATACTTCTTTTTTTTAAATAATAATAATAATAATGTAGTTTTTTTTTTCAATTCTAAATGACAACTAAGAATGATATTTTAATATTTAATTTTGGTTTCATTACATAATTAAAACCACATCTGTTCCAGATTTTCCAATTTGACAACTCATTTTGCCATTCACCTATCACAATTATTCGTCTGTTTTCTCACAAAAACATCAATTATATATATATATACACACACACACACACACACACACATTCCTGACTTTTTTTCTTTTTCTTTTAAATATATTTTCTCAACTTTTTTATACCAATTATTTAGTTTAGTAATTTAAAATTTGTTTAGTAATTATTTAGTTTTAAATTTCGAATTATTACAATGTACTGTGTTTTCACCTCATTCTCTATACAATATTTGAAACATTTGAATTCATAAGTATAAATTATATCTCTTAATTGATGTAAAGTTTATGTTATTTGACTTCAAAGTTAAAGGTTTGGTTTCTCTTTTCAAATACTGTTTTATATATAAAAAGCAAGAATATCTAAACAACTATGTAAAAACCTTACCAAGATAAATAACTTGAACGTGTTCATCTTTTAAAAGTAACCATATTTTGTTGAAGAAAATTAAAAACCAAGCAGTTTTCAAATAATTTCAGATATGCAGTAATCACATAACTTTAGAAAATATTTTTAATTATCATTAGATATAAATTAGCTAGAATTTTTTTGAAAATGAAAATTTAATATCTAAAATTTTGAGTTGAGTCGTAAACAAGAAAAGAAGAACGAAAGCAAAGAAGAATGGATGAAAATAATTAAAGTGTAATTTGAAATGACATCAATTATTATCATTATCGGACGTTCAAACTCGAAATTATCAAAACAATGGGTAGAAAAAGAATGCAAAGAAGAGAGAAGATAAGGATGGGGTTGGAACTTGGAGGTAAAAAGATAAGATTAAAGGGCACGGAATTCACACAGAGAGAACAGTATTTGATCAAAGCTAATTTGGCCTTTTCTATTTCAGTTACTAATGGTAGGTCCTACCAATGGTAAAAATGATTATCCACTGCCAGCCGCTAATTTCGAGATTATTGAATCAAGTGAGACTCAAACCGAAGTTGTGCAAAATCAACATTGCCACTATAATCGAAGTCCAACATCGATTTCTTTGTTCTTTTCCAACATCCTAATTGAATTGTGATAATCGTTTTTGATGAACCTATCTTAAATAATAATAATAATAAAAAAAAAGATTAATTTAATACTTAATTTGTTCACTTTTAAATTCAAATTTCATATCATCAAAATTAATCTTTGAATAAATAATGAAATGGCGATTTTGAAAATGAATCTCAAACAAACATGTATCCTAATTCGCCAGAAAAAGAGAGCCCAAAAATAGGCATTGAACTATTGAAAGAAGGGAAAGGCAACAAACAAATGGGGAAAGAGAAGAAATTCAACACTGTGATATTTGTATACAAAATACATACAACACTAGTCGTCCCAAACCTATTGTTAACACATTTAATTAATGAGAAATGAAGAAGATTTCAAACGAATTTGTTGCACAAACTGAATTATAGCATACAATGATGGAAATCATGACAATATACATCAACAGAAATATGGTCTATTAGAAAATCTTGTTATACTGACTTGTGAGAGAATCTTTGAGGTTCGAATACAGATTGAAGAGTGAGTACTGACGAAGTCTCGACACTTCATACCAAGAGTTGAAGACAGAAAGATGCTTATCCGTGCCGGAGAATGCTAACTGAATTGCGAGACTACAATCGACAGAACCACCATTGTTTTTGCAGCTGTTTGTTCTGATTGCGCAATCCTGATTGTGGATGCAAACAAAGGTATTGTTGTTTGAACATTGAGCGCAACCATCCCTTTTCCAGAACAAGTTTTGCAGCCTTCCTTTTTCAAACTCAAGCACCTACCCACAAGAAAATTCAATGGATTTGTTATCAATCTTGGATGAGCTGTTTGATAGTTAGTCTAGATTATGTTTTTACGTTTTTAGATTTGTTGAAGAAGTGTTTGGTAGGCAATCTAAATTATATTTTTGGAAATTAAAAAACAAAGTATTATAAATTACAAGATACTACAAAATAATAATTATAGAAAATTTTAAAATAAAACATGTCACAAATTTTAATAATTAACATTTTATACTCGACCTAATATTGTAAAGTAGTTTTATGGTTTATAAATAGCTTATGAAACACATTCTGAACAATTATTCAACTTAAAACGTAATTTCTAAATATGCTATCAAACACACATCTAAAAACATATATACAACCTTGTTTTCATCGAATCTTTTGTTTTCGGATTGCCTATGGAGAGACCCTAAACAATTAAAATCCTGTTTTGAAAATGTTGAACATATCATGTTTTATCAAGCCTACCCATTCACATATCCAACAATAACCCCTCCCACTTCTCACCCAAGGATGCTTGCCATAATGTCACGATTAGTTTTACATTGTTGGATAAACGAGAGATTAACAATGAAAATATTGGAGACTACCATATTAGGGCAACGATATTCAATAACTTTTACACAGCTATCTCTCAAATTTCACATAAAAGTTAATTAGTTACAATGTGACCCTGCCATATATCCATTGAATTCTTAATAAACATACCACCAAGTTAGTGTAGTATTGTGTTATTTTCTTGTCTTTAGGTTAAGTTCCTCCGTTCTATGTCTTTATATATAATATTATATTCGTGAGTGTCCGAGCAGCTTATACGAATTTGGACTAATCTCACGAGATAACTGGTCTACCCCTACAGCATTTAGAAAGAAAAACTCATAGAATATTAAATCCTAAGAACCACCATGGATCAAACTCATGACCTCCTAGGTTTTTATTAGATCATGCTCCCTGTTTACTGCTAGAACAACTCGTCATTACATACTTTCTATACGATAAACAGATAAACTTACCAGAGTAAAGCTGGTTACGATATGCTGTTGATCTGCGACAAAAATTGGAGGGGACCTTGCAGCATATTTCCGGCCAGCAAATGCAACCATATAGCCATTTGAAGACTGGTAATGAACGAAAAGAAAAAAAAGAATCATGAGTCCATGGTTGGTAACAAGAACCTAAATCGTCGTCAAGAGGTTAGCTCAATTGGCACTTGTATGTCCCGACAACCAAGAGGATCCAGGTTCAAATTCCCGTATCCTAACTTGTAATAAGAACCCAAAACTAGCATGTTAACGTAGATAAACTAAAAGAAAGAAATTCATATTTATGTGAGGAATAGAAATCAAACTAGCAGAGCTATAAATTTCTTCCTTCTAATATGGTTCAACTCTCTCAAACACCAACTAAGTTCCTTCTTTTTTCTCTACTAAAGTTCGAGATTTGAGTTTCTTAATAAAATTGAATCGTGCAGACTATCAACCAAAGGAGATTGATTACTAAATTCCCTCAATGAACAAATAACACACGGAAAATCCCAAATCAAATCGAGCTAGCATCGGGCAATCAAAGTAAACGAAGTGATTTCATAAGGATCTGCTCTGTTTGCATCCTAAACCCTAGTAGGAGAGTTTACAAAAACCTATCACTCCAATCCCACAAAACAAATTGATCGTTGCCTTAGACAAATAGTCGCACAAATTCTAACTAAAACTAGTTTCATCTGCAAACGAAGAGCAAACAGAAAATCCAAAAATTCAACAACAAAAAAGAACGCAGATGTTTGAAGAACTAACCGGATCGAAGGAGGACACAGAGCGAGAAGTGTTGACGGTGAGGAGGGAGATCTCATCAACCTTAGGTCTAAACACAGAGATCAGAGAATTTCCATTCGTAAGACCGAGCCTGCTATCGCAAGGAGACAACTGCAATGTTTTGTTGAAGAAAAACTTCTGCTGCGTCGCAAAAGCAAACCCTAAGGTGAAGCCGTCGGAAGTTTCAACAGTTGTGTCAGTGCAAGGTGAGAAAACTCGGTTGTTGTCGCCAGCTTCGACGAGCACCGCTGTAACCAACAGAATCAGCACGGCAGACGCCGGTGAGAGATAGGAAATCGCCATGGTCGAAATGGAACCTTCTGCCGAAGAAGAAAAACCGGCACCGAAGTTGTCAACGGAGATGGTAAAGAGTCAAACTTCATGGAGGAGCAGAAAGAGATTTCTAATTCGAAACTTTAATTGGGCTCGTTTTGAAATGGGCCAAGCCCAATAACAATTGTTTGATACTTAGTTCGTCTTGCTTAATTTAGCGGAAATTTAGGGTAATTAGAATGGTTCGTCTTGCTTAATTTAGCGGATATTTAGGGTAATTAGAATGGATAGCAATTGTTAGAATAATTATTAACCATGTAGCAACATTTTAAATAAATTGCAAATATAGCAAAATCAATCGATGATAGACTTCTATCGTTGATAGACTCCTATGGTTTATCAGTGATAGACCAACATTTGCTACATAGTCTACCAACATTTGCTACATAGTCTACCAACATTTGCTACATGGTCTATCGGCGATAGACTCCTATCATTGATAGATTTTGACAAATTTTGTTATATTTGCAATTTTTTTAAAATGTTGCTATATATTTAATTATTTTGAATATAATTGCTACATTTGCAACTACCTCGAAATCTAAGCTCTTAATTATTAGTTATAAAATTACATGATTATTTTAGCTTACAAATAGATTAAGTATGAGCGTAATTGTAACGAGTAGCAATTTTTAGAATAATTATTAAGTAGGTAGCAATATTTTTAAAAAACTGCAAATCTAGCAAAGTCTATTGGCGATAGACTTCTATCATTGATATACTCTTATGGTTTATCAGTGATAGACCAACATTTGCTACCTGGTTTATCAGTGATAGACCAACATTTGCTACATGGTCTATCAGTAGTATAAACTCTTATCATTAATAGACTTTGACAGAATTTGCTATATTTACAATTTTTTTAAAATGTTGCTAAATACTTAATTATTTCGAATATAATTGCTACATTTGCAACTCTTCCTTGATATAATGTGTTTGGCTGGTTTTACATATGGTATGAATAAATTAATTTATCAAAATAAGTCATATTCCTTATAATAATAGTAAAACCCTAAACCCTAAATCCTAATTCAATTGCACCACTTTATTTCTTTTTCTTTTCTTCTTATAAAACATTAATAATTAGGGACAAAAATACGTTACGAAGCATGCCGTCATATTAACTTAAGAAATATCATCAAAAGAAGAATGACTCATAAGTGTCACATCCTATTATAATTTTAATTTGAAGATAAAAACAAAATATTTGAAATTTTTTAATAAAATCAAAGTGACATCAATAAAAGATATATATAAAATTTTAAAGTGAACCTAACACAAAAAAAAAAACACAATATTATATAAGATAATTGATGGATAAAATAACTTAATATCAAACAATAAGAATAGGATAGAGAAACACAAAAATCGATAACCTAATATGGTGCAATATCACGAACTCTTGCAAGCTATATCTCTGTTAAAAATAAGAAAAAAAAAATCTTAAAACAATTACAGTAATTTTTATTTTTTTCAATTAGCTAAAAATTTTAGTATGAAATTATTACTATGGACAAGTTTTAATTAAATAGTTAAATATCTCAATAATTTTTTTTTTTTTTATGATTAGTTCCACGCCAACAATTTGATCTAAATAAAAATTACTCATATTTTATTGCAAAAATAAATAAATAAAATATCTATCAAATTATTCATGCATTCCATCTAAATGTAATGTTGAATCAAAGCATATTCTTTTTACACTATGACCAAAAAATACTTAGATATAATGTTTATTTAATAGTAATTATAATAGAATAGATCATATGATTAAATTATTAATCGTAGTAGAATGTTTATTTAATGCATTTCTGATCTTCTTGATCTCCATTTAACTTACAAAGAAAATTCACTCACCCATCGATCTAAACAAGGAATTATCAATGGAAAAACAAGCATCTTTATTCACGTACAGTGTAAGAGAATTGTTTATGAATACTCTCTAAAATTGTTCTTACATGATAAGTTTTGCCTATAATGATATTAGTCTATTGTATTAATTGGAAATCAAGCTAATGCCACATCACAAACATACTAGGGATACAAACAACTCTATGAACTCATCATTTATGTTTCTTTTTTTTTCCATGAATGCAAGTTTCTTACATGTGGTTTTAAAATATTTGATAAAATCGATAAACAATTAAAATTATAATGACATTAGAAATTGTTCTATTATAACTATTAAAAGTAAGCCACGTTGATGTAGCTTTTTATCTACAAATAAATAATTTAGGATGGATTGTGAGCTTAAAAATTAGAATATGTTTTTTTTTTGTTAAATGAAAGAATATTATGTATGCAACATAAAAAAAATGGTTGAAAGTTTGACATATCGTTTTGGTAATTAACGTCATGGATAACTTTTGGTCTAAAAAACATGTAAAAAATTAGGAAAAGATAATATAAGATAAATATAAAGTAAAATAGATTTATTCCAATGAGTTTAATCTTAATTTATTAGAATGATGAAAGAACTAAAACCATTACCTCTTTACCTTAGGAGGTAAAGGTAAATTTTGTCTCATATTCACTCTATAGATACATTATCTTAACTTCATACGAGTTATCTTAATATGAGACATGAGATCTTAAACCTAAACGTAAACTTTCAATTTATGACCTTTGAGTTTGGAATTAAAGTCCTTTTTCTTTATTTGAAATGTCTTCTTTTGTTTTAAGTTACAAATTTATCGTTGATGTCACGTGAAGACCGATCATGTCTCCTTCTTTATCTTACATGAATAAATGAAAAAAAGAAAAAAAAATTAGAATAGAAAGATTTGAAGTTTGATGTGGAGGTCAAATAGTTGTAAGTGAGGTAGACTTTTGGTAGACAAATCAATTTTAATTAAATAACATGGAGGCTTTATTTAAATTATAAATAAAAAGAATAGGAATAATGTAGTTCAGAAAGACGTTAGGAGACCTTGGGAGGAACAAAATGAGATAAATAGTGACAAATACGTGTTTGAATGGGTCCACGGCATATGTGTTGACAACTCATAGCACGAGCAAAGTTGACTTATAAACTAAACTTATTAGCAAAATATAAGTTTGATACATAAATTATTGTAAAAGTTAATTTTTTATATTTATTAATTATAGATATTGATAGACTTAAGTATGAGTCGATGTTTATTATTAATAAATTTGAAATTTTGTTATGTTTTATCTTATTATTTTAAAAATAATTATTAAAAAAAATTAGAAAAATTAGAGTAAAAAATAAGTAATGATTTAGTTAATGTAATTGGTTGTTTGTAGTTAAAATAATATGGTGTGAGGATTTGTGTATTAGACCTCAAATAAAAATATAAATAGTTTTAGTGGCAATCCATTGACGTACAAATTAATTGACAATTTGAATGTATTTATTTGGAATGTCTTAACTCAATATTTTTAGTTTATATATATATAAAACTCAATAATTTGGTTTTTTAATTTTAACAATAATTTGATGTTAACTCTCTCTAGTTAGAAAAATGCAATTAAGCGAAGGACAAATGAAATTTTATCTACAAATATTTTCAAATAATAATAATTTAACTGTTTTAAAAATTTGGTATTAATTAGTCATAGCTTAGCTTATGAGATATCAATTATCACTTTGGTAGTTAATAATTTAAATTCGTATCCATTATCACTTTTATTTATTTATTAATTACTTTTATTTACATTTTTCATAAATATATTTTTAAAATTTTTAGTCAAATTTTAGAAACAAAAGCTATTTTTTCTTCAAAAATTGACTTGTTTTTTTAAAACTAATAGTAGAATTTATATAATAAAAGAATAGAGATGTAAGTAAAAGTAGTGCTCAAGCTTAATTGAAAAATAAAAAAAAATAAAAAAAAAATTATCAAATGAAGCTTAATTTTCGTATTCCAGTTTTTGTAATCTATGAAAAAAAGAAAGAAATATTTTAATTTTCTTAGCCATTATCAACTCAATTTTTGTTAGGTAATGCTTTTATATATTAAAACAAGATAAATCTTAAAAAATGGCAAAACATTGAAACTATTTACAAAATGTTACAAAATTCATCGAATTTTCGATAATCCATTTGAAAATTTTGTTATATTCCATAAATAGTTCAATTTTGTGTGTTCTTCGTACTAATTCTCCTAAAAAACAATGTATTAACAGAGGCATTTTCAAACATGGTAGTTGATATAATGAATTAAAGTTTTTACAAAATATAGTAGAATTTCAAATATATCATTGATAGACTTCTATAAGTGTTTACCATTGATAGTATATGAAATTTTACTATATTATGTAAATATTTTCAACAACTTTGTGTTTTACAATAGTTTTTGATATTAATATATATCTATGCAAGTAAATAAATAAATAAAACAATAAAATTGTAATAATTTTATTGAAAATGCAGGGAAATAATGGTAATATGAATACCTACTCACTTAGCCGTTACGTAGACATTTGGCCATATGGTTGCAAATGGAAACTTAGTTGTTTCATTGACAATATATACTTAAAAAAGATTATTTGTTTTTAATGTCAACATTTATTTAAAGAAAAATCATTATAGTTCTAAAGTTGTTCACATAAGAATCTAAAGTTTCTTCTCTTGTCAAACATCAAACTTCATTGATAAAATAATAATAATAATAATAATAATAATAATTTAACATTTTAATTTAATTTACTTTATCAATTTAAAAGATTAAAAAAAAAAACTTCGCCTTTAAACAAATTTGATAAGATTAACAATATGACATACATACGATCTTATGATAAATAACACTGTCATGTATATACTAAAATTAAACTTTTACAAAATTATATAGACAAATTTTCAATTTTGACCTATAAAAAGTTGATGCACAAAAATAATTGTATAGTTCACTTGATCGTATAGAACTTGTATCATCGTTGATCTCGATGTTAGAAGTTTCATCTTACCACCCAATTTTTTTATATGTGTTTAAAAATTGTTGTATTTTAGTTACATAGATAATTTGGTAAATAGTCATAAACACCAACACGCTAAGAAAACATTAAAAATCAAAATAAAAACAGTGCTATGCAACATTTTCACATTTCATTATCAACTTAATTCATTAATGATCATAATACAACAATTAAATAATCCATTCCGGAAGAATTTTTTTTGTTAATATTTACTAAAATGACTTGTGATTCGAATCATTTATTCCAAATATTATAAAAAAAAAATTGAAAAATAATATTATTTTTCTTGTAAAAATTTGAACCCAACGAACATTACTCAACCATAATATTTAATATTTTAATCGATGATATGATACGATGTTTAGACTGATTAAACTTAGAGTTATCAACTAACCCATAGTTTAAAACGAATTGACGTCGATATTAAAATTAGAATCCAACAAACATTATATTAAAAATTGTGGAATTAAATCTATAAGCTATCTTTAAATAAAAAGAGTTTGAATTTGATGTATTTATCATTATTTAAATTTCTTATTTGGGTCTTAACCATATCTATTTCTTCCCTCCTCTCATCTATGGCAGAATCCAAAAATCCTCTTTTTCTCACCTTCAACCTTTTTTCTCTTCCTCCATGAACTCCCCCTCGGACTCCGGCGGCGGCGACATCGGTAGTTTCCCCTTCATCGTCGGAATTTCAGTCGGAATCCTCTTCCTCCTCACAACCCTTACAATCACTACCTATTTATGTACCAGAACCACCGTTCCGCAGCCGAATCGCCGTCTCCAGCAGGAGGGACGGCGGGATTTCGTCGTGGATTTTGTACAGGGGCTAGAAGATGAGGTTATTAATGGATATCCGAAGATTCTGTACTCGGAGGCGAAATTGGAAAGGAAATTGGAGTCCGCCGCCGCGAATGGTTGTTCGATTTGTTTGGTGGATTATAAAGACGACGACGTTTTGCGGTTGTTGCCAGACTGTGGCCATCTGTTTCACGGTAGTTGTATTGATCCATGGTTGCGGCTGAACCCTAGCTGCCCTGTTTGTAGAACTTCGCCACTACCGACGCCGATCTCCACCCCTTTGGCGGAGGTCGTTCCGTTGGCCATCGGAAGAAGTTGAAAAAACTGACGTGTAAATATATATATTTTTTGTTTTTTTTCCATAGCAATATTATTTTTCTTTCTTTATTTGTTACGTAGAGGTAAAAAAAAAAACAAAACAAAATAATAATAATTTTCTAATTTAGTTTAGTTTTTTTTAGAATATTTTTTATAGTTTAGTTTAAACTTTAAAGTCAAGTTGTAAATTTCAAATAGGTTTTTCTATTAGGCTAAGTTGATGGTGTTGTAAGAAATTATTAATGGTTCTTTAGAAAAAAAAAATGAGTTTTCTTAATCAACACGACACGATTATACTTAAAACGTTCTAAAATACATTTATGAAAAAGAAAAATAAACTTATATTACTATTGTATAGAATTCTATTATTTCTATTTTGACAAATCATTAGATCGTATATTACTTTAATTTATGAGTTTTACACCATTTTTAAAGTGCTATAAATTTTCTTCCTATAAAATACAATAGGAATGGAAGAGATGATATTTTGTTGAAATGAATGATATAAAATGTTATCAACTTCATAGTTGGAGGTTTAATTTTCCTACTTGGCATATTATATAAAAGAGAGATCATATTTACTAAAATTCACAATTAGAGTTTGTTCACGTAAAATATTGATTTTTTCTATCATAATGATCAATCTCATTTGTTAAAATGTTGTAATCTTGTTTTCATTTAACTTTGGTACTAAGTTATTAGTAATTACTTTACATTTTTGTTACTTATTTTGAGACTCGATATATTTAAGTGAAATTGAAGTATATACCTAAAATACCCTTTATTAATAGACATATTTGATTATTATATTAATCATTTATATTAACATTTAAATATTTATTGTTTAATGACAAAGCTAATAAATATTTTGAAATATCTCTATAAATTTGATAAGGAATTTGTTTCATTTTATTTTCTATAATTTGTCTTTAGAGTCTATTTGAATCTTGTGAGAAATTTAACCATTTAATTAAAAAAAAATCATAATAGCTATTTAAGCTAATTAATTGTCGTTGTAACAAATAAATTTGAAAAATTATTTCATCAAGAAATTTACTGACATGAAGAATGAAACGGAAAGTGAGGATGAAAAAGTCATTCTAAGAATCAACGTTTAATTAAAATGTGATTTTAACGAATAAATTCACAGTCAATCTTATTAGACGATGAAACTCTCAAATCAATTAAAATTTTTAGTTTATTTCAAACACAATTTTAACGGCTAATTCTCAAAACTTATTTATTTATTTAATTTTTTAGGCAAAGTTCATTTAGTTGACTAAATTGATAAAATAATTTTATATATTTAATTAATTTTTTAACGGATAAATAAAATGTGGAGTGTTTATAGAACTGTCAACGGTTTGCTTTGCTTCGGCTCAACTTCTCTTCATATTTTTTTGGGATTTTCTCTTCATCCCATTTGATAAACTCCGACGAAGAAGGGATTTTTCTCACTCACTTTAATGGCAATCGAATCTTTTTGTTTCTCCCATTCTACTCTACCCAAACCCCCGTTTTTATCGCAACCCCTGAGCTTCATTATTAGAAATTCTCAACTTTTTCTTTAAATTTGTTGTTACAGACCTCGAAAAAGAGCATTTCCATGGAACCCACTTTTCAGATGAAGCTGATTTTTCCATTTCTTCTTTGGTTGTGCTTTTTTCCACAGTTCTCCTTTGCCACTCGAGTCCAACTCTGTGGTTTGTGCTTTCTGATTTCAATGCTTTTATTCCATTTCTAGACAGTTTTTGCTTTCCTTTATGAATTGTGGTCTTGTGGGT
The DNA here is from genome assembly GCF_025177605.1 of Cucumis melo. Taxonomy (NCBI): domain Eukaryota; kingdom Viridiplantae; phylum Streptophyta; class Magnoliopsida; order Cucurbitales; family Cucurbitaceae; genus Cucumis; species Cucumis melo. Next base: position 31,820,522 of record NC_066860.1, on the reverse strand, counting down.
TCGATTATATAGTTTCTGATTCAGTTTTATAATCTTAGTTTTTGTTTTTTATGCTTATAATTTTACTGTTAAGCCACTTGTTAATGTCATTGTACTATTGAATACTTTTATTTGAAGCGTCGTTTCTTATTATTTTCCATTGATAGTTGCATTTCTGGTTATGTTATTTAGCCCATCATAATCACACAGCTTCATTTTGTAACACTTCTTACACCCTTCAATTTATCACATCTCAGTGAGTGTTACGTGTTTGAAGGTGAATTTGAACTGATGATGGATATGAGATAATTAATTAGATTGTAAACGAGGACTAAATATATCCTATGGAAGTCAAAGTCACCAGATTTTTTAAATAATGGGGCCAGGAACCACTTCCTACATTGTACTTATGACCCCCACCTCTAAGATCTCGTAACTCTAAATTTCTCAAATCCTTATCACTGGCATCCCTTGGGGTTCTATGGAAGTTTGATATTTTTTTTCTAATTTTGTTGAGCTTTGTTGTAAGAGAGTGGAGTTTAGTATTGTGGTGCATGTAATTGATATCTTTTCTGTAACTGATGCAGATGAGACCGCTGAGTATGATATCACGGTGAAAGGAGTAGAGATATCTCCCAGCCCCATAGTTAGGGGTCATCCAACAAATATGACCTTCAATCTACTTATAGGTACTTTCAGATATTCCACCTGGCCCTATTCATCATCTCTAGTATTACTGTTGCTGTTTATTTCAATGTTCTATGTTTTCTTTTTTTCACAAATTCATGCTGAAATTAACTATGAATCTCTTAAGATTTGGTGCAAATTCGTTCATCTAAAATAAATTTTGAAGGGAAAATTTAGTTGGTTTGGTGCTTAGCATAGAAAAGTACATCACTTTCTTATCCAAATAAATAAATAAATACATCACCTCATTCCATTTTAATTTGTGTGTGTGTATGTGTGCCTAGAATAAAATTTGACATGGTATCTTTATTCTTAAAACAAGGTATCTTAACCCTAGTGAGTGGGAGGTAAAAAAGAGTCAAACTTTGAAATAAGCAAAAAAAATTACCTGAAGATTCAATAATATTAAAAAAAAAAAGAAATACAAGCACAACTTCTTTTCCTAGTTACAGGGCTGACATCTTCTTTTAACAATATCTATTCATCAGGACCGACTACCTTTCCTTTCTTCTATGGAGAATAATTAGTTCATGGGTCGTTAGATTGAGGTTACTTCAAACTGAAGTGTTAATTTGGACCATTTCATGCAAATTATTTGTCAAATTATGTCAAATTATGTCAAATTATTGTAAGCTCACTTTGCTTAGTACTGCTAACCTTTAGATTTGTAATCTTTTTATGGATAAGTAGGATTGGAGGATGCTACCTTATCACTTCTATTTTACTTCTAATTATCAACTGCCCTCCAGTTTTTATTTAACCCTCGAGAGAGAGAGAGGTATATCCCCTCCTGCTACCCCAAGTTGATCGAGCCTTTCTACTCATATATTGTCTTATGAAGTTTGGTCCAATCTTTAGTTAATGACAACAACCTGTACACGTCGCGCAGGTAATCCAATCATTGCAGGAAAAATGGTAGTTGATATTTCATATTTCGGATGGCACATATATAGTGACAGCCATGACATTTGTGTTGAGACGTCCTGCCCTTACTTGTCTGGTGATTTTGCACTCCCTCCACTGCGAACGCCTCTGGCATTCTTTTTACCTGTAAGTTACTACTATTTCCATGTTTACCACTTGTGTTTATCTTTTGCTTTTAGTTTCTGGTTTTCCACCCCTAAAATAAGTTAGAAGGAACGATGTTTTACCCTGACTTAATTGATCTACTAAATAGTCTTAGGTCGTTCCTCATCCTGAATTGATATGAAGCATTTCTCTAATTTTCTTTCTACTTCAATTTCACCTTACAACTGGATGGACTCGCTTTATTTTAAGTGTTCTTTTAGTTTCATCAATTTCATTAGAATCTGATAGTAGTTCTAGCCCACCTTGAGGCATGAGTGTCCTCGGGTTTGAGGAGCAAAGCTCCAACTCCCTGTTAACAAAAAAACGTAGGAGTTATGTTAGCAGAGTTTTAATTATTGAAAATTAGAATATCATGTTAAGAGGTTCCTGGCAACGTTACTATCCAGAGAAACTAGGTTTTATTGAGATTAAATATCTTAGATATACGCACACAATTGATTTCTTTTTGACTTTAACTATTATCCATTCTAACTATTTCCTTTTTCTTGCAGGGTTCGTATCATATGCAGATAACCATTGTTGATGGAGATAATAATAAACTTACATGCTTTGGCTTTGATTATGAATTGGTGATTGCATCACTATTTGGAGATAGCTAAGAGATTTTATTTATTGATTATTCAGCTATTGATCTTTGTATATACGAACCCTTCTAGAGCTTTGCCATTTAGATCTTCGTTTGTTCCTTGGGCAGACAACATCTGCCTTGTGACTATTTGAAGAACTAATTCAGGAGAATGAGTAGTGAAAGTCGAGAAAAAAAATTGCATTGTGGGAGCATTGTACTAATACTTATCATCACGTGTCACACATTTCTTTGTTGTTTGTAGATACAGAGTGGAAAGTGAAACAATTAACTACTCCGATCCATTAGATTAAAATAAGATTCACTGTTTCAGGAAATATTCAAGTCTTTTCTTCATTCTTGTTTTAATGTGATCATTGATGTAAAGAAGTTTCTTACAATAGATGTTTGAATTCATGTACTTTATTTATATACACTTTAGAATTGATATTTTCTAGTCTCATATGTACATAATTACCACAAAAAGTTTCTTCATTGGACTGAGGACTGTAAGACCGTATAGTCAGAATTGATGAGAGGGGGACTTTGGTAATCCACCAAAGTCTATGAACAGTATAGGCATGCATTGTCCCCCAATGAATTATGGAGCTTGTCTATAAAGCACACGAGTTAAAGCATAGAAGGTTCGTTTTCTTCCATATAAATCATGATTGTGTGGTTTAGCCTCTGGCATTCACTCTTTTCATTTTGCTGCTTTTCTCATGAGCATACCAACTGGGTGGGGTCTGGTTCTTTCTTCTTCATCTTCATCATCGTTTATTTTTTCTTTATTTGATTAGTGTGTCATAACATGATTGATGGACCATTGTTGGTGATGGGTCAGAATAAGAGTTAGAAATAGTTGCCTCTCTAAACAATGGCAACCCAAGCCCCACTCTGCTAAAGTCATAAATTTATGCAGACTTCTGAAAGCAAACTAACAAACAGCTTTTGTTTTCCCTTCCAGCCTCCACTTTCTAGCTATTGTGGAATCCAGAAGTGAAAATGTGAGTTCGGCTCTTTCTTCTATCTTTCTTGATCATAAGATGTCAAATACCATCATCCATTGTCTATTTAATGATGACAAGAAGAAATAGATCAAGAAAATTAAGGGAATGTTGCTGAAGAAGATGAAACTCTTTCCTTCCATTAACTCTTTTAAACAAGGCCTCTCTCTTCTGTCCGACCCCACTGAGAACACTTGTAGCCAAATATGTGAAACCCCACCCGTTTTTGAAGAACAAATTTCCAAGAGCAGCAACTTCAGGCTGTCCCTGCCTGTAGTAGAATGTTCCATCATATCCCAACATGTTAGAGATCTAAAAGATGCAGAATGTGAGCTTGAAATTAGTGTCAACGACGGAAACCATCTCGTTTCCTTAATAAAGTCTGAAGAAATATTGGCTGCTAAACATAAGTCAGAGCCTCCATGCCTATCGGACACGATTGCCATGAAACCAAATGGTGGGCACCAAGTGAAAGTGGGCAATCATCAAGAACATTCATCTCTATTAGACTTTGAAGACAGATGCCCACCAGGAGGAAGTGAATCAGTTATATTTTACTCGACAAGCTTGAGAAGTATTAGGAAAACATTCGAAGAATGCAACAGTATACGATTCCTACTGGAAAGCTTCAAAGTGCTGTTTTTCGAGAGAGATGTATCGATGCACTTGGAATTCAGGAAGGAGCTGTGGGAAGTCTTGGGAGGCAGGGTGATCCCACCGCGACTTTTTATTAATGGAAGGTATATCGGAGGAGCAGACGAAGTTATAGGCCTGCATGAGCAAGGAAAACTAATGAAACTGCTGGAAGGCATACCATTGGACTTGGCAAATTCACCTTGCTCTTGTTGTGCAAACACCAGGTTTCTGGTGTGTCCAAGCTGCAATGGCAGTTGCAAGGTTCTTAAAGACGACTACGATGATGACGATGTTAACAACTTGTATAATAGATGTACTGATTGCAACGAGAATGGGTTAGCCAAATGCCCCATTTGCTGCTGAAAACACTATAATCATCTTCCCTATGTAACAACACTCACCATCTACTATGTAAGTCAACATCTTCTTAGATTTTTCTGTTCATTAGCTAGCTTTTAGAACTCGACGACCACTTCGTTGTAGTTCTTATGTAGCTTCTTTTTCTTCAGCTATCTATTTTCCTAGTAGATCATTTGTATTCCTGCAAATCAATGAATTCGTAGCATACCAAAGCTATATTTTCCTCCTACACATCTTGAAAGTAAGTTCTTGGAGATCATTCAAATAATTGTATTTTTGTATGAAAATGATTGAAAATGGATGATGGGAAGAGGAGGACAAGCACATGGGTGCTTTGATAAAAGCCTAGAAAATGTCATTGATTGATTGGTATCAAAAGTTTTGTGAAGAAAAAAAAAAGTGAAGTGTTAGGATTACAAAAACTTTATGTTAAAGGGCAAAGGACAGCTTTTCCTTCTCGTTCTTTCATTACTGTTCTGTCTTTTTACCCTCCTTCTCTCCCCTTTAGTTTTGCAAGAAAAAGATGGATGATGGGGAAAAAGTATCTTCTTCTATCTCGTAGGTCAAATAGATTCAAAATTCAATTACTAACTCAAAATATAGCTGCATCCTTGGCTCTATTAGCCATTGATGAAGAGAATAAAATAAAATAAAAAGTTGTTTCTTTCACTCAAAATTGGTAGTATTACAAAAATAACATGTTTAATTCATGGCATTTAAGGATAAAACAATCTACTGTATTTTAGGCATATGATAAAATGATAATATCATTTCTTTGTTTAGAAATTAAATGAGAAATGGTTTTATGAGAGAATATTCTTTTGCCATTTTTCTCTTGTACCATGTGTCTCGACAGGAAAATATTTTCAATTCATTTTTGTTTTTGTTAATTTGATATTATTCCATTTTTTATATATAAAAAAAAACAAAAGCTTTATTAACAAGGAAGCCATAAGTGTAGAAAATGTACAAAAGTGTTTTTCGACTTGGTTTGCTACATCTTGGAAAATTTTGGACCATTCAGCATTGCATTGATATTACAAGAATAAGAAAAATACTTCAGTGTTGAAATTAAACTTTGGCTATTTTTTTTTTTTTTTTTTTGTACAACCTATTATCTGTTCAATTAAAAGTTGCATCATAGCTAAACTTTATTATATATATATATATATATATATATATATATATATATATATATATATATATATATATATATATTCTATAATAAATGGAGGTTATGTGGAGATAGAATGCAAAAGATTTTATCAAAATTAGTTATATAATAATAAGTCATTGAAACACGACAATAAATTAGCAAAAGAGAGTATGTTTAAGATTTTAATATAGTATGAAGGAAATCATATCATGAAGGTCTTAATTAGGTTTAAAAGGGAGAAATAGCTCAATTTTGCCCCTTTTTTTTTTGTTTAAATAAGCTCAATTATGCCTTTAATGAAACAATATAATTATCATTAAGTTTCCATCATTGCTATAATAGACATGTGCTTCTTTTTTTACTAAAAAGTAGAAAGAAATAAAAAAGGTGAAAAATCATTAAAAGTTGGATTAGGGTTTCCAACAACCATACCTACATACTAAAAAAAAAGAGTCAATCAACTTGTTTTTTCTCACAATTTTTGAACCAAAGTCATTTCAATTTATTCTAATTTATTCCTTCTTATATTTACATTTTTGTTTTTTTAACCTATCACTCCCAAATTATAAAAAAGATTCAATTTTACGCTTAAACTCGTTTAGTCCTTAAATGTTCAATTTCTTTAATCCATGAAAAGAATATGGTTCAAGAACATTTTTATCTCTAAACTTTCGTGAAAACAACAATTTAGTATGTCGTTTTATTTTTAAAATTGTAACAATTTAATCATCGAACTTTAGTATGTCGTCATTTAGCGAACATATCTATGAAAATAAAAAAAATAAAAAAATTCAAACTAAGATAGGAAAAAATATGAACTTTTTTAAAAAAAATAACAAAATATTATAACTATTTATAAAATATGACAAAATTCCTCCACTCTTCCGAACTCTATTTAAATTTCAATATTTGTTATCCTAACAATTTTCCAAAGAGAAAAAATATATATATATATCCCCACTTGAACCCTAGAAGGAAGGAGAAGAATCCTATGCAATTAAACTAAAATCATGGCATGTTTAGTGGTATGGTTGACATTCAAAAGCTTTAAAACTTTCCCTTTGATTGGAAGTAATTAATTAACTGATCTCCCTTCAGTTTTAATCAAACAAAAAGTTTTTTTTTTTCCTTCTTCTTTTGACCAAAAAAGTAATGCCTTTCTCTAATTATTTTATGCTTTAGGTTATTTTCATTTGCACTTTTTTTTTTCTTCCTCCAATTATTTTATATATATATATATATATATATATATATAATATTCATTCGTAAGACCCACCTTTGTTTGTTTTTTAATTTTCTATTTAATGCATTAATTTTAAGATCATTGAAAAAAACTTTAATCTTTAGAACTAAACTTCACTTAAATGTAATTTTCATATCATCAAAATAACAAAAGTGTTTTTGAAGGATTAAAAATATGTTTCACTTCATTATCGTAAGTGATTGGTTTGTTCCGATAGAATCGAATGACAAGATATTGTAATCCTCTTGTTCTTGTTATATCATAACATGAATAAATAAATAAATTTGAGAAATCATGGGATAGTTTCAAACCCCTTTTTTTTCTCAAAGACTGTCTTTTGAAATAAGTGAAGTCAATTACTTTCAAGATCATAAAACAGAGAATGTGATTTCAAATACACAATAATCTCAACTTTCCCTTTAAAGTAGCTTTGAAAAAAAAAAAAAGAAGAAGAAGAGGGAACTATTTGAATACTGTTGCCAAACACCATCTCCCACCATGATTCCCCGTTATTTGGAGATGGTATAATAATTGTAGTGAAAGAATAATACAACTAAAACAAGTGGGAAAGACAGCTTAACTGGCTAAAGATACTTTTATCATGATGCACTAGGCAATCCAAGCCCCCAACAACACCTCAACATAGCCCCTCCCACCAGCTTTTACCAGCTCTCCTGATAGGATACCTCAAATCGTGACGGAGAGCAACAAATAATTGAAATAAAAGACATCTAAACCACAAAAATAATTACAAAGCGTACAATATCGTATCACATTCGTTGTCCCTAACAGAAATCAGCAACAAAACATTTCATCCTCGACCACAGAATTGAAACCAGAGAAGATAGCAGAAGCAAGAGGGCTGATGCAATAATTCACAGGAATGACTAATCATTTTATGTCCAAAAGTAAGGTTCATAGCCATGGAAGATGATCAGACAAATCAAAGGGAGATTAGACACCAAAAAAGCAAGCAAAAAACACACAGACAGTTGCCTCTTAACATTGCTGCTGCTGCTGCATACTCTATACTACTATAGTGCATTTCCATCCCCTCTCTAATGCAACTGGAAAGCCTCTCTCTATAAACTCCTCTTTGTTAAGCTCTCAGTCACTTGAAAGAAAAAAAGAACTAGTTAGATTAACCAAGCTTCCTACAATTTACATTAAACCTATGTAGTTGTCGCTGCAACGTCTGCTAATGTGGTGTCAGGACTTTGCGGTGTGGGTTTTGGATCTTCTGGTAGCTGAGAATCAGGTGAAGGTTGCAAAATCTGGGTGTAGTGTAATTCGATCTGTAGGCGGTGGTGAAGCGGGGTTGATGCCATTAGACCCTTCTTGATATCAGCTTGTAGTTCCCGAATTGGGATAGCAGCCAAGAAGCTCTTAATGTATTCTTTGCAGGATTCTTTCCCACGACACAAGACTTCGTCTTTCTCCTTCATTGGTTCTTCAGGTTGTGAGGTAGTGTATGCTAGTGTTGAACTCTCTTCCTTTCCGCTGACTTGTTGGTCCTTGGCCTCAACTATTGCTGCAACAGTTGATTGATCGTTGGAAGTCTTTTCGCCTGCTGACTGGCTAGTCTCGGGCATTTTGCAGATTGTAGTGTTGTTGTCAAATTTCAAGATGTAGGCCTGATTGCATCCTTCGTAAAGCCTCTCTCCTAAGGTGTCGATGATGTAGTATGCATCAGATTCAACGTTGAGAATAAAAAAATGGTCATTCCAGCTCACAACATAAACTTGAGGTTCACTGTTGTTCGGACATTCTGACCCAGTACGGCTAATCTCATCCCATATGTTATCAAAAGACATGGCACCATGCAAAAAATCAAATCTCGCCTCATTTACACCTTCTGGGTGGAAAAAACCAATGAAGGACTTCCTCGGAACCACAGAAAGGGGCCGGATTTTGGCTTGAATGACAGTTTCTAGATCAAAATGCTTGTCGGGGAATTTTTCCCGATATATATCATTTTCACAGAGCTTCCTCCACTCTAATGAGCCATCCCTAATCAAACTATCAAATTGAGATTTTATAGGCATGAGATTTTGGCTGTTGTGAAACCAATCAGCAATAACCGCTACGAGAGCAGTGCATGCACTTTCACCAGCTGCCCTCTCACTTCGTTGATCAATAGAAGCAAAGAAGACCTGTGTCTGTAGCTTCATATGTCCATCACGGCTTACAATTTCTTTTTGCTCCCAAGTGCCAATTGCAAAATTGTCATCCCCAAATTCAGAAACTGACGATCTATTTGCAGTTGAATCCTCTTCGGTCTTTTGCCACTGCAATAACCAACTTTAAACTTAGGAACAGATTATCAAGATATTCATTAAAAGATTGGTGCAGATTCCACATTGATAAGCAAACAATTTTTATATGATTTAAAAAATCTTACCCCAATACCAAGTGATTCATCAGAGCTGAGTTGCCTTCGATCATGATCAATGTCATCACCACCTTCTTCGCCATAGGCCTTCTTCAACAATGGCTCTCCTTTTGCCTTAGGAGATCTAAAACTTAATTTTCTCTTCCTCCATGGCAACAGACCACGTTTTGAACTCTGTGGCAAAGGTTGCTCAGAGGCTGATGCAGTTGAATCTTCCATGCTCGAGCAGCCAACATCTGATTTTCGATTACTATAGTAAACTAAATTTTCGTCATCACCATTGATCTTCATATCAGAGTAATATGATCCCCCAGCGTAATTTGCGTAGGCTAGAGTGCCATAACTAAAGGACTTCCTAATGTTAGTATCCTCCTTCCCTTCATCTGTTTCCCCTTCCTCAATGTCGTCAAAGGAATCAGAGTCAAATGGGTAGCTAGACTCACCATCCTCACTCTTGGCAGAGCACCTGCCCTCACTTCCCTCTTCTTCATGGCAAGTTTTTTTCGCCTTTCGAGTTGACACAAACTCCGTAAAAATCTTTACTTTCCTCAAGCCAGCTTTAAGAGCAGAGAGCTCATCTTTTTCTGCTGGGACATTTTCTCCTGGCCAGGGAGGAGATGGAGCTGGAGCTATTGATCTTTGTACAGGTTGTGATACAACTTGAGCAGTTCTAAGTTCCAGTAAGTTCAGTGATATCTGCACAATTCAGTAACCGTGAGAAAAAAGTATGCAAGATAACAGCAATTTGAGTGTTAGAAAAATAAACTGAAGCATTTTAAGGAAACGGGAAGATACAGACCCAGAGAACGTGACTGGCCTCAGTAGCATTTGTAGATGGATTAAGAGGTATCTTCAATTCAAGCTCTTTCTGTTTGGCCACAGAAACGTATTCCGACAGGTTAAGAGATGCTGAGCCAACAACCTGAACTTTGTTTTTCGACCCTTGATTTAAGCCCTGGGTAGAGAAGGAAAGAAAATAAAACTTCAGGTTCACTATTGATTATTACGGATAATTTCTCGCAGTAAAGATAAAGAATGGGAATACATCAAGTCATCCATACAAATCCGAAGTCAAGACCATAATCAAACAACAGTTAACGTGAAAGCATATAATCCAATAACAAAGAAAATTTGGCATCTATAAGATGCTAACAAATCTGTTAGAAACCCACTATTTGCTTTGACAAGATTTTCAGCATAAAACATTCAAAAGAATACAAATAACAAAACTCAGGAAACCCACAAAATCAAAAGCTACAAAAGTCAACTCCCTTGAACGAATTCAACTCCCCTTGAAAAAGGGCCAAATCTTTATCTCAAACTATCGGCTACAGTTGCTTCAAATGCCATAGTAAAGATTAGAATTCATCACAAAAGAACTGAGAGGCCCAGATTCAAAAAATTAGGAAAAACAAAAGAGAACAATATGACAACTCACAGACTATCTGAAATGGAGAAATATCATCCATTACTATTTCTATTCCAGTACAAATCTTAAGGAAGAAAATACCCAAAAACTGAATATAATAATCACAAGAGGAAAAAAAAACCAGTCTCATAGGAAAAGCTAAAAGATGATCCTGCCTCAATCCAAACATCGAGGATGAACAGTCAAAATCCACGAAAACCCAGTGTCGTAAAGCACAAAAAGTAGCCAAAGATTCAATCGAGGAACAAAACTCAACAGAAAAAAAAAAACCCAAAATCAAACTCACATTGAAGGCAGAGAAAACGATCTCCCATGGATGAAATACATTCTCCTTGTAAGCAGAGAGAGTACAAACGCTAAGAAACTCCTCATCCCACAGAGTAACGCCGTTCTGATCCAACCCATCAGCCTCCTTCGTGTAATTTCTCTTCACAGCCGTTCTCCTCAATGGGCTCAAAGCCATTTTTGGGCCCTTCCATTTAACCTCGACCGTCAATTTATCGACCCCCTTACCATCTTTTGGCGGATCAAGCCCTTCGAGCCTCTTAACCACAAGTCTGACCTCATATTTCCTCGAAACAAGCGGCGGCCATGGCCGCCACTTCATCATCTTCACCACCATCGCTTAATGCACAAAGAAATCAAAGAAAAAAAGAAGAAAAGAACCTGATCCTACTGAACCCAGAAGAAAAAAAAAATAAAGAAATAACAAAAGGGTTCACGGAAAAATGGAGGAAAAATCAGCCCCAAAGTCTTCCAAGATCTTCGAAGAAAGAGTTAGCGAAATCCCAGGTGGATTGAACGAAAATTGGGGAAAAAGAAATTATGGGTTTGTGAAATAAGGAAGAAAAGGAAAAGAAATTGGGGAGAAAGAGAGACGAAGAAGAATATGCCGTTGGCTTTGAGATGAAATTAGAGAGACAGAGACAAAGGTAGGGAAGAAGGGCAGTGGAGGTCATTTTATTGGGAAAAAGATAGAGGAACTGAGAGGTTGTTTGGATATGTTTTTTTTTTTTTTTTTTTAGTAATTAAAAAAAACACTTTTTTTTTTAATAAGGAAAAAATAAATCACCATTTTGACTGTTTGAATTTTTTGAGAAAAAGGTGCTTGTTTCATTTTGGTAAAAATCTTATCTTGTTCTTTTGGGTAGATATTATAGCTATGTACATAAATCTTGGTTTGTATAAATATATTGATGTATGGGTTTTGAAATAAAGAATAAATAAGGGACAAAATTTTATTTTTGTTCTTTTTTTAAGTTTATGTGTAGATGTATAGGTTGACACTCATCCATTTTGGTCCTTACAAATGTATGATTGGTTGTTTTGGTCTTTGTTTGAAATTTAAATGGTTAACTTTTTCAAAAAAAAAAAAAAAAAAAAAGAAGAAGAAGAAGAAAAAGAGAGAGAGAAAAATAGTATTCATTAACCTTCTTTTTGTGTATTTGTATTTTTGTTGAGTTAAAATTATTATTATTATTTCTGTTGATCAAAAATTCAATCGAAAAAAGTGTACTTGGTGTTCATGTGAACAATAATAAATTTATAATTAAGAGAACAATGTGACTTACAAGATGTAAATGTTTGCACACTACTAGAATATGATGCTTACCTCACAAGCTTCGATATGTGCGTTAAGTATATATATGACAGGTAGATAACAAATAAGGAGCTCAAATATTAGATGATACAAAAAACCCTAGCGAACTAAGATTAGATGCTCTTTTGGGACGATAATTCCTTAAACTCTCAATCATTAAAACCTTAAAATCTACTCGATTACAATCTAAGAATTAGGTTAAACAAGGATTAGCTTAAGATCAAGTCTCTTGAACAAAACCTCAAGATCGTGCTTTCCACAATATATGATAATAAATCTCACTTAGGGGACGTTTGGTTAGCGAAAAAAATAATAAGTTCGGTTGAGTTGAGTTGGTAATAATTGTAGAAAAATTATCGAGAGAGTTAACACGAACAACATGTTAATATAAGCATTTTGGTGAGAAATTTGAGTTGATGTAAATAACGAAAGTCAACCAAACAATGGATTAGTTTTTTTACCAACCAAACCCAACACTCCCAAATTACAAAAATGTCTATGCTTAAATTAAAACGTCAATGTATCAGTCATAAAAATAGTTTAAAATTTTCAATTTGATATATGGTCAATACTACAACGAAAAACCTTTTTTAAGAGGATAAATTTCTTAATAGACGATCACTTTAGTATTTTTTTTTTTTCCGAATATTACCATTCAAATCAAAAATGAAGATATTCAAACATAATCTATAAATAAAATTGCTCATAGATACTACTCTATCTCTGTAAAGTAATATTCTAAAAGAACAAAAAAGGTTGTATATTTCTAAAAGAACTTAGTTTGGAAAAAAATAAATAAATAAATTAATCGGCAAATAAAATTGATCAATATAAAACCCTTAATTACCGGCTTGATCGGTTTCCGGTTAGATTGGTATATTTGGGATAAGACGGTATTTTTCATAATCTTAGCCAACGGCGTAGTAATTTGATTGTTGACTACTTTTCTATTTTTTTTTCCCTTTTAAGTGAAATGTGGCAATATTTTCTTTATGGATTTTGTAAGAACAAAATAAAACTATTTACACCTTACAAACAAAAAATTATTAGTAATGTTTAAATATCTAAAATAATTAATGTTTGTATTTAGATGTATAGAATAATTAATATATGGAAGTTAAAGATACTGTATTTGATTTAACAAATTGTATTTATAATGTAATTATTTAATGAAATGGAAAAGAAAATAGCATAGTCGTGAATATTATTAATTAAATAAATTTTCTTTAGTTAAAATATTAGTAATTATTATAAAATCATATGTTAAATAATTTTATATGGTTAATATAATATAAAATATTGATGATAGGTGTATTATTTAAAAACTTATTATGTATAAATAATATATTTGTATTCAATAATTAATTAAAATTAAGAATAATGATTAATTGATATCAATTTATTAATTATTAAGCTTTATTCGTTTCTCAATTATAAAAACCCTACAAGTTTGGAGGCCGTAAAAAAACTATGTCATGTGGATGTGGGTTTTAATGTTCTTAGATGATCATATCCTGAGTTTTAAAATTTATGAAACAAACAAGGATATTTAATGTTTGTCTTAAATCTCGTGGTAATTCCTATGAAACAAATGGATTATAAACAGAGAAAAATCAATTATATTTTTACTTTACAAACCTTTTATCCCTTTTTCTATTTTGTATTTTTCATTTTTTTTAACTCCTATGTTTATTTCTAAAATAATTTGTTTCTATGGACGTAAGTAAATTGTTTTTGTTTGTAAGAATAGACAAGTTTTTAAATAGTTGTTTTAAAATTTGAAAATATTTAAAAATACAACATTAACCAAATGAATTTTAACACCCTCTATATTTAGATTTTTAAAATCAATATTAACTTTGGTTATTAAAAATTAATTTGAAAATCACAAAACTGTTGAAATATTTTGCAAAATAGAGTAAAATTTCATAATAACGATAGACCGATAGATCTCTCTAAATTTTTTTCTTAGTGTTGACTGTACTTTTGAAAAGCCAAGCCAAGCTTAAAAAATAAAGAACAAAAGACTTTTTTGTGTTTGTTGTAATTAGACTATATATTTTAAAAAAAAAAAAGAAGTGAAAAACATAATCAATAATTTGAGACGGTAATGATCAGCGTATTTCAACAATTTAAAAACACAATTATACAACCATGCCTCGATTAATTCTAAACTTGACCATTAGCAAGAACGAATAACCAACATTTATTGTTTATACCGACCAAACTAACTCAATTCGTCTTAAAAAAAGCTAACTGAAATATTTGCTTATTGAGATCGAACTACAATGGAACAACTAAAAAGTGAACAAAATAGAAGAAAAATAAAGATAAGGATAGGTACGCAACAAAGATCAAATTCAATAGAAAAGGTGAAACCAAAATCCAACATCTTTCAAAAGTTTGACCACACACTAAAATCGTTTTCAACCTAAATTGGGCAGAGTCCTTAACTACAATTACAAAGTTCTCTAAAGTTCATTTCTATTCTCCAACAAATCTATTGAAACAAAATAAATAAATTTGACTATTATGCCCCTGCCCCATTTTAAAAGAAAAAAAATTATAATTTTTATAAAGAGTTGTTAATTTTGTTAAGAAAAAAAAAAAGAAAATGTAGTCATTGGATGCCATAAGTCAAGCCTTTGAACTTAGACTTTCTATATTTTTATTTATTTATTTTTGAAATTTTAAAATTTTGTTTTGTTGTGTGTTCCGATGTCAAGTGAATTTAGGTGGGTGTATTGTGTTTTATGTCTCTCTCTCTCTCTCTCTCTCTCTCTACACCCCCATTATGGTGCCTCATTCAAATGCTTGGTTTTTGCTTTCTGAGTCAGCAATGGGTTAAAAAAAAACAGTCAATATATATATATATATATATGTATATATAATATGTTATTTGGTTTTTTATTTTTTATTATTGGGTAAGAGAGGGAATTTTGAAAAGTAAAGTGGGGTATATGTGGAAATGTGTATATATAGAGAGAGAGAGAGTGTGTGTGTGTGTGAGAATGCACACGTGTGGGACAAGGTTGTAGCACGTGAGTATATGTGTCAAAAGGAATGGTTTGGAATCTAAGAAGACTTTTCAAAAGTGTTTTGGCTCTTCCTTCCTTCCTTCCTTCCTTCCTTCCTTCCCATGTGGGACAACTCTTTTGCAATTCTTACAGCTTGGCTTTTTCTTTTTCCTTTTATTTTTTGAGTGCCTTCAAAGTTGGGCAAGTTATAATATTTCATCAATCCCAACTTATCATGCTTTCCACAATTTTTCCACAAATATTTACAAAAACAAAACAAAAATTTCAAGTCTTCGTGGAAAACTAAATTTTCGATTTTTACAGAAAAAGTTATCGTTGAACTAAACTCTTACTTTGGTTAAGAAAAAAAGTCTTAATCCATGAGATTGAGTGTAATAAAATAAGTAAGATGGTTGTATACAAAATATGGTAACGGTTGAGATGCACTTTTCTCGCATTTGTTGGGTGTTTGCTTCACACATTTTGGAAATATGAGGATTTGAATATTTATATTTATGTTAAATTTGTTTATAGTGAGAAAATAAACGAGTTTCAAGTATTTGAATGATGTGTATTATACTTCTCAATTTAAAATTTCACATGTGGTTTTAAAAATTTGTTATATTTTTTTATCTTTTTCGAACTAGTAAGATTACTAATTAGTATGAGTAAAGTATCAAATTGTTATTTCAAAAGTCGATCGTATGATTTTTTGTTTTCACAGATGTAGAACACCCTCAAAATAATAATCTAGTCGATTGCATGAGTTAAGTTTTTTTTACTATATTTTGTAAATAGTTTAAAACTTGCACAAAACACTCTTAAATTATAAGTTTGTTGCAATTATACCCCAAACTTAAATCAATCAGTTAACCTTCGAAAGTTTATTAAGAATAATAATTAAAGAAAAAGGCCATAGGGATTTTCATCAAATAAATTCTCTCTTTTCCTTTATTTCAATACTGTTTTATTCTTTCCTTTTCTTTTCCTAAATTTTTTCCAAATGAGTTTTAAATCCAGCTAATATTTGATTTGTTAAGTTCAATTATTTTTCTTACTTATTTTTAATTTTTAGTGGTATAATATGATTTTTTTAGACTATTGTTTTTTATAACTTTTTTTACCTATTGTTTTATTTATAACTTGTTTTGACTGAATTCTAGCGACAATCGTTGTCGACCTTGATAATCATCGGTCACAATCTTAAATGATCATTAGCCAATTCCTATAAAAACCTCAATAGACAAATTCTTTTAACGTAGTTTACAATATTTATCCAATTATAATAAAAATAAACTCAACTAATCAAACCAACACAAACTAAATAAACTCAAAACAATGGATCCAATATAAAACATTTTAGAAGAAGAAAAAAAATAATAGTCGGAATTTTGTCAACTTGATTTCACTTTTACTAATTTATACAAATATGTAAAAAAAAAAAAAGATATACCAATCGAAAAAAACATTAAAAATAACTCAAAATTTAGGATCAATTAAGGTAGATCAATTTTCTATACATCCAATAAAATATCATCCCGTAGTAATTTGATTTTTTTCGACAAGAAATTTATATAATAGCAATAAACATAGTTTGAAGTGTCGTTGTCACATTAGCAAAATGGACGGTCACAACGTCACAAGTTAAATAATAAATTGACCAATTTATCCGTAAATTTGTAGGGTCCATCCGCTTATACCAACCCCTTCGGTGTTACTACTCGTAGACTATTAGCCTTTTTTCCATATATGCTTTTACTTTTATCAAATGGTATTCCTCTTTTTTGGAAAATAACACTATCAAATTACAATTTAAACAATTAATCTTTTATGAAAAGACACATTTTTTTTAATTATTATTAATCATATTTCATTCTCAAATCTTCAATGTTCTAATTTTTTTCTTAAATTGGATTAAGCATAAGAACACATGTTCTGTTTTTCTTGATTGTTTAAGTTATATTTCTCGTTTTTGTTTTTGTTTTTAATTTTATAGTTTTAGAAATAATTTTGTTATTCAACCTTTCTTATGAGATTTTTGAAGTATTAGTTAACTTTTTTTTTTCTTTTATCTTTTTACGCTTTGAATATGATTCAATATATAAAAGAATACGTGAAATGTTGGTATAAACAATAAACATTATTTTTAAAACGAGAAAAGCATATTGTCATATAATGATTTATATTTTATTTTTTAAAGAACTGGTTTTAAATTACTTGTCAATCGATATAAAAAATAAACTATAAATTTAAATGTTAGATAAAACTTTTGATGCTGTTTCATGAATTTTGTTTGA